>NC_142109.1:1066875-1422500 GCF_056152115.1 Neolamprologus brichardi | reverse complement strand
TTGCTTTTTAGCTTCTCAGTTTTCCTGAAGGCTGCTGAAAACAATGACTTCACAGGCGATCACCTCACTTTTCCTGATGTAACTGCACTTTTGAGGATTTTAAAGTTTCCTCGTGAGTGTTGTTGATTTAAAATAAATGATTCATAGAGTTGATGGTAGCGACACAGCAACTTCCTGGACTTAATGACAGGAGATCAGTCTTTATAAAAATCTTGCTAAATGTGCAGGTGAACGCAAATGTTTTCAGATTCCTCAGACACAAATAAGCACGTACTCATGTTTGTTTGTCAGTTACAGAGTCCACGATGCATTTTGTCTAAGTTAGCACAAAGACTAGAAACAGAAACTATATTACATCGTGTCTTTACTAGAGACTGAGACCTCTGTTATAAGCAAATGCTACACACAGCTAATATGTTTTAGTAAGATATCAGTTATGTGCAGATTTTAATTTTAAGGCCACCCAACAGGGGGTTTTATAAATTAATAGGACTTTCATTTAAAAAAAAGCATCAATTTTATGACACAGGGATGATGGAGTGTATCCCAGCTGTCACTGAGTGAGAGGCAACGTACACCTAAGACACTCTCCAGTTTACCACAGGGTTAACACTAACACAGAGAACCTGGTAACCATTCACACCTACAGACAGTTTAGAATCAGTAATTAACCTACAAAGATTATATTTAGGAGGAAATGAGGGTACCAAGAGAGAACACAGCAGACTCTACCCACACATTCACAATACTGTATTTGCAACATTCACAAACCAAGCATACAAACCCAGAACCTTCTTGGTGGAGGGGACGGTACTAAACACTGAAATCTCTGCCAAACAATGTGCTGCACTCTACTGACAGCCAGTTACAGTCACATTCACATTTGCTGCCAGTGTACAGACACCAATTAACCCGACCAGTTACTATAAATAAGCAAACCATTATTATTAAATATGTTTATACATATTTATATACATATTTTTCCCTCTCACTCCAGTTGCTTATCCATGGTTGTGTCATTCAGGTCAGCTAGGATTATAGGAACTCTGTATTTGCATCATTTTGTGCCTGGGTGATAATAAGTATCATTAAGTCAGGCGTGTCAAACATAAGGCCCGGGGGCTGGAATCAGCCCAGCAAAATCTCCTCAAAATGTAAAGGAATGCAAAAAGTTTAAGTCTATTTTCATAAGTCTTACAGAAGATGAATTTTCTGTGAATTAACAAAATCTTTCTATTTTCTGTTCACAGAGTCATGCTGACATATTTCTTTATCATGTAGAAAACGAGTGCTGTTGAAGCTGCACTTCTTTTTCTTACATGAATTAAATGTTTGGTACTTAGTATCAGGATTCCTCCAGCTCTATACGAGCAGAAGCATCTCTGTAAAGTCCTGGAAATTTCTAACTTATTCCTAAATTTACCTTGATTGGATTCCTCCAAATTTATTGCTGCACGTCATGTTGTGCATTGATTGTTAGATCAATACACTATCACAATATTTGTGTGTATGTGTGGTGGGGTTTGTGTGTAATCATAGCAAACATGTACTATACGTTGGTAGGTGTTTATCTGTGAAAACATTTATTGAATTCAGGAATTAATTCTCTTTCTCGAGAAACTAGAGAAAAGTAAAATTGTGTTTCAATTTTCCTGCAGCAGATAATTTATTTACCCCACGTTTTTGAATGCTGTTAGAATTTAAAAGAAGAAAAGCATCAAGGAAAAGTGGATAAAAAAAAGTTATAATTTTGAACATTTACAGACTGCATCTCTGTGTGCATAGTTTCATATGGAAATCCCTTTTAGCATGGTGGGTAAATAGATTACTACCCTGAGGGATTAGGGATTGCCTTACTGCTGGCCCACTAATCCCAAGCGCAGACTGTCAAGAGCCCTGACATGTCCGGGACTCCTTCAGCACAAAATGGCTTCTAACCTGTTTAAGAAGCCAATCTAGTCCCACACACACCCACTAACAACGCCACTTCCTCCACCACCAACATGAATGTTCCTATCAGAGCTGTCACCAGTGGAAAAGACAATGACGTTTGTCTTCAAAGTGGGAAGATTAGATGCTGCACGAGACAAAAGCAGACTCTTTGAAGTGATTTCTCTTCACGTTTCAGCAACTTAGCTGCACAGGAAGTTGGTGAGATTTATAAACTTCAGTCAAACTTAAAGACGTTTATGTTCAAACCTATGAACATTTGAACGATTTCAGGGTGTGAATGAGTTTTTAGTGTCTTTCAATTTCTTCTCTTAAGCACTTCAGTTTGCTTGTTCACAACATATTTGTAATAGTAAAGTAATTGTGTGTGAATTTTTATTACTGGCTGACAAAATGGAACGATACGATGACTAAAGTCCTCTTAACCATCATGGACTTCATGTGCATTTTGAATGTAACAATTTAGATAAATTATTTTTAATATTAATTTGAGAGAGTGGGGACAGCATGAGTGACATAGCTGAAGGTTTCTGTAGTGTTTGGATGCTTACATTAATAATATGACAGTGTAGGCATATTGTTATTGATATATACTATCAGTGCTTCATTGATCTTTTAGCTTGTATGTCATTGTAAAAACCCTTGTAAATGTTTATCTATGCATTTGTAACAAGTTAACATTTTGTCTTTGTGATTCTGTGTGTAACGTGTGGACATTACTCATCAGTTCACCACTAACCAATTCAATAACTGTACAATTCCAGGGCAGTAACCTATTGTAACATGAAAACAGCACAGGCTGCACCAATACCGATGCCCTGAATCAGAGAGAGATGGAGTGTGTCTTGTGTTCAGCTTCCTACGTTTGATGCATTTTCTTTCCAAGTGCCTCCCAGTTCTAAGGTTGTGCTGGCTGAAGCACGGTCTCTCCTTGAAACAAATGGCGATAGGAAATCTCTTTGTCAGGACCGTGGCTAAGCCTAATCTAATGATTCTGATGACTGGGGGCTGTACTTAGCAGATTGCCACTGGCCTGCTTCAAACGAGCCGCTACGGATGGAAGTTTCCCAAGGATTAACACTTAAAGAAGAGCAAAGAGGGAGAGAGAAAGAAAGAAGACAGTCTGTGCCTTCTAGGGAATCCCCATTAAGTTGAGACTTGGGGTGGCAAAGAGGAATGTGTTTCTGCTGAGCTGTGATCCTGGTCTGTTTCACAAGTAATGGAAAAGCTGGCCTCCTCCATTTGATCTGTGACCGCTTCCAAGACTGAAACGTGCAACTGCGATCGCTCCCCTGTCATATAATCTGACTGTAAACATGCACCCATTGATGGTAGATGTCATTTTGGTCTCTGTTAAAGAAGTAAGAATCTGCTTTCTGCCATTTTTAAAAGCCTCCAACAGCAAAAACGTTTGTGCTTCAACAAAATACTACTGAGGTTCAGAAGAAATCCTCAGAAGGATCGACTGCAAAGTACAGGCCTTTATGCAGAAAAGGACATCCAGTGGGAAATGGTGATATGCAATCAGATATATCAGCTAACTAATTTGCCTAATCTTCATGGGGCTTTAGAGTGTGTTGAAAAAGAAGATAAAAAGGGGCTAAAGGAACCGTTCCAGACGTTAGTCCCTGGAACTAAACATTTTGAGGACTTCTGGAGAAAACGCAGCAATAAAAACTTTGTTTGACAAAAATCGTCACTCAGAATGGAAACAACACCTGGCCAATATTTGAAAGATTTTTACATGACAGATGGCAAAACACACAAGGGCAGCATTTACCCATAAACAATGATTAACCACCGTAACTGTCACTGGCGCTGTATTGACTGGAGTAATGGGGGTTTCAAAATGGGAAGCACTATTTAAGCAACCCTTGGCACTAGAAGTAAAAATCCCATTCTCTTTTTCCCAGAGGCAACGTCTCACGTCACAAGTCACGATTATGGCTTAGGTTGGAAGTAGCTCTGCTCATTTAATCATTATTCTTTAGAAAACATCTAATGGTAAAAGATACAAGTGTAAGCATTTGTGGTCAAATCAAATTCAAATTCAAATGTTATTTGTCACATACACAGTCATACACAGTACGATATGCAGTGAAATGCTTAGACAACTGCTCATGACCTAAAGAAAAAAAGAAAAGGCTATGAATAAGATAGGAAATAAATATGAAAATTAAAAAGGGTAAATTTAACTAGGAAGGAATAAAATAAAATAAAATAAAAAATTAAAGTTAAAAATGAAATAACTGTACAACACAAATTAGAATGAAGGGTAAATTTAACTGGGAAAGAATAAGATAAAATATATAAATTAAAGTTGAAAATAAAATAACTGTACAGCAAAATACACAGTATAGAAATATATAAGAATGTATGAGGTGGTCGGAGCAGTCGTGACGGCAGCCGACCTCACTGGCGCCATCTTGATCAGGTTTGCATAAAATCTGATTTCTCACAATGAAAAATGTATTAAAACTGGTGGCAACAGTTTCAATCTCTATGATCAGGAAGTTAAGGAAGTGTGACATGCAAAAATGCTGTTTATTTTATCTTTCCATTTAAAATCTAGGACTTATGATGACAATCATAAATCGAAATTACCTTTATCATAGTAGTTTTTTAAACTCAATGAAACTGCCATTTCAACCTGATATTTCCTGTACCTGGTGTCCCTGTACTTATCTAAAATTTACCCTGACAAGTGTTTTTTTAAGCAGCAATTTTTTAATTTTATCCCATGTCAACAGCATCCACAAATGACACAGTTTCACTGGTAACCTGCAGGACTTAAAAAATCCCAAGTCGTCTTAATGTTAGACAAAGACCAAGTAAAACAGACTAAGACTAGCCTGGGAAATATCTGCTATGAGAATAACAAAAATAAAAACAACACAGAAAAATCACATATTAATGCAAAAACACTAAAAATATTATGTTAATAGAGAAGCAACAATTAGAGTCCTTCTATTGAAGATCATAGTGAACATCTTTAAATTGTTTGAAAGACACTATTTTTCATTGTTTCCGATAAAACAGTCTCTGTGACACCATTCTGAAACAAAACACAGTTTCTTGTCCACAAATTTCTACTGTAATGTTATCCAATCACTATGAAAGTGTTTCATTAATTGAGCATTCCCAGATGGTTTTGTTTCTAGAGCACCAGTAACAAGTCAGAGCATGTGTATGCAGGTTTCATTGCTGCTGTCACTGCTTTGACAGACAGGCTTGTGCAACACAAGAACCCAGGATTAAATTTAGCCAGGCAAAAACAAACACTGATGTTTTAAAGAGACTTTTGACCCACTTTAAACTTCACTCATGTTCCTTTTTTGCAGCACTAAGTGAGATCTTTTAGCTGAAATCAGAGTTAGTGCCTGATCTGTTGCTAACTACTGCTATACACTTTGTTTTTGCAAACTCTCCAAAGTTAATATATAGAGTAGAGAAAGTCAGCGGTTTGATCCCTGGCTGCTCCTGCCTGCATGCCAAAATATCTTTGGGTAAGATACACTAACCAGATGTGTTCATCAGAAACAAAAAGAAAAGGCTTAGACAGTCTCTTAAAATTTGGCAAACTTATCCCATTTCAACTTAGAGAATCATGGGAATATTTCACCAGATGCCGTTTGGGCCACAATGTTGACGCTGTGTAATATCACTACCTGGTTAATGATATTACGTGTCAATGTTGGTGTTAGCGCATCTTTAAAGTAGGGAGAAAAAAAACTTACGTTGAAATCAGATTAATTACATGATCTAGATTTTTCCATGACAGCTGGGTTAGTTGGAATACACAGGATCCAGTGTTCTGTCAAATCAACATACACTGTTGGATCAGCAAAATGTGACAGCTATATTTGTTGTGACCAGCAGCAATCCTGATATAACCATATATCAGTAGAAAGAAAAATGTGCCTATTTTAAAATAAACATCATTTACAGCTTGTATGCTGAAATGACAGAAAACTCCCCTTGACTCTGACCTGCATAAGAACAGGATGGATGGAGGTAATGTAACACAAGATATGTGCTAATCTTATTTATTTAAGAGCTTTAGAGGCTCACAATGAGGAGCTTTATTCTAAGCAAAGTGGCAGCCTTATCATTAGCAGAGATGCAAGGCGATTAAGAGCAAATTATAAAACAAAGAATTAAATTCTGAGAGTCAATCTAGATTAGATCTCAGTTAAAAGGAATCAATTTGGAAAGTGTGGTGGCATCTGGACCTCACGTAAGGGAACGTCAGTCCTAAATGATAGAAAGCACACACTTTTTTTCACTCCCAGTATGACTAATACTGTCATCTAACAAAAAATATGGCAGCCCATCAAATAACAGCACTCTTGCCTTACCGTTTTCAATATGAGGAATATAAAAAAAAAGACATCTATTCATTCCTTGATCTTTGGTGCCTTTTTTACTCTGTTCTTTGCCAGAATATACTAACTACAATTTAAGCTGTTGTCATAGTCAACTTTTATATATTTATAAAATTCTTTACTTTTTGAGTCAGTCTTTTCTAATGAGCCTTTATTTTTGACCACATGTGATATTAAGGTACATTTTATTTTACAATAATAATAGATTGCATTTATATAGCGCTTTTTGGGACCCCTCAAAGCACTTTACAATTCCACCATTCATTCACTCTCACATTCACACACTGGTGGAGGCAGCTACAGTTGTAGCCACAGCTGCCCTGGGGCAGACTGACAGAAGCGAGGCTGCCATATCGCGCCATCGGCCCCTCTGGCCGTGACCAGTAGGTGAAGTGTCTTGCCCAAGGACACAATAACCGAGACTGTCCGAGCCGGGGCTCGAACCGGCAACCTTCTGATTACAAGACAAACTCCCAACTCTTGAGCCACGATTCGCTTTACTGATTATTTTCATTTTGTGTTTACTCAGATGCTCAGTCAAACATGGCAGGTTAGAATTAGCCCCAGTAGATGTAGAAATGCAAAACCTTTGGAGTGATAAAACTCTCCAAGGACAGTGTTTTGTAGTTTGGAAACTCACTTTCTGTAGGTTGTTTCTTTACATAATAATGTAAGCCATACAAACCAAGTGAAGGTTATACTGAATTCACTTCCATTCCTTCCATGCCTGTAACTAACTGACTTGTGTTAAGTTGAAGAAGATGTTTAGAATAAAAAACAAATTTATAAATAAGTTTGTGTAATGATCAGAGATGGGCAGTAACACAAAATCCGATTACTTTTTTCAAGAAGCGGGTAAAGTAAGGGATTACTATTGCAAAAAAATATATAATATATATATATAATTATATATAATATACATAATATGGAGTACGACCATGCAGCGTTTACAGCTTGCAGGTACTGACATTACTTTCAGTTTGACTCCGTAAAAAGTGACAAAAACATTATCGTCTGCTGTACTCTGCGTGGGAAGAAAACGTCTTTGGACTGAAAGTTCTATCGCTTTATTACGTATTCAGGTTGTATATCATGTTTTTTTAAGTAACTAAGTAGTAAAGTAACTAATTACTTTAGAAAATAAGTAATCAAGAAGGTAATGGGATTCCTTTCTTGGAGAAGTGATTAGTAACTAATTACTATCTTCAAGTAACTTGACCAACACTGGTAATGATCAGATTTAAACCAGATAAACTGAGATGATAAAAGGAATTTTTACTTCTTAGGAAGTTTTTTAAAGGCTTTTTTACAGTTTAAAAAACATCAGATACATTAAAAAAATATGAATGCATTTTGTTTCTATTTCACTGAGTACCTGCACAATAGTAAACACTGGGTTTGATTTAGGCAAACATGCAGCAACTGGATGAGGAGACAACTTGCATCAGTTTTAAAGAAAGAAAGACTCAACAGTGTCACAAATTTCAACACCAGCTGACCCAGACGACAGATCCAAGCCAAACGTTAAGACTTTCACATCCGAATCAATACTTCTAATGTGTGAGCCAACTTTTCAGCTTTAATTAAAACAAAGTTTATATCAAACAAAAGAAAAAAAAGCACTTAAATTATCATATGTGTATCCTAGTGTGTATTTTTGTGTTTGCAGTGGGTTCATTTAGAGACTAATTAAAGTAGAAATTGACCGGCTGGGTGAAACATCAGTGCCCCACCCCCACCCCCACCCCCACCCACACACACACATAGCCTCTTTTCTCATCATTAAAGTGGTCGTAGGAGTGTTAACAATTTGACTCCCCCCTAAAGGGTCTCTTAAGTGGTGGGGTGGAGGAGGAATTGTTTGAAGACTGACCCTTCCTTCTTGTTTTTTTGCCCCCCCACCTATTTCCTTTCTTCTTATTCACTTTTCTCCTGTTGTCTTCTTCTTCTATCCTCTTTCATACTCCACAGCCTCAGCTCCTCCTTTTCAATCTGCTTGGCTCAGTGGACGATTCTTACAGGACGAATGGACTGGAACTGTTGCGGTTCTTACTTGTGTGTTTGTAGGAGTGTGTAGTGTAGTGTAGTGTAGTGTGTTTCTTCCTTCTTTTATTATTTATGCTCTTGAAATCAGAATTAAAACACTAATATGTATAAAATTTAAACCAACCCAAAAAATCTAAAATTGAGCCATTTAAATATACAGGGTGGGCCATTTATATGGATACAGTGTAATAAAATGGGGATGGTTGGTGATATTAAAGTCCTGTTTGTGGCACATTAGTATATGTGAGGGGGCAAACTCCTCAAGATGGGTGGTGACCATGGTGGCCATTAAGAAGTCGGCCATCTTGGATACAACTTTTGTTTTTTCAATAGGAAGAGGGTCATGTGACACATCAAACTTATTGGTAATGTCACAAGAAAAACAATGGTATGCTTGGTTTCAACGTAATTCAATTCAATTCAATTCAATTTTATTTATATAGCGCCAAATCACAACAAATGTCGCCTCAAGGCGCTTCATAGATACAGAGAAAAGCCCAACAATCATATGACCCCCTATGAGCAGCACTTTGGCGACAGTGGGAAGGAAAAACTCCCTTTTAACAGGAAGAAACCTCCGGCAGAACCAGGCTCAGGGAGGGGCGGCCATCTGCTGCGACCGGTTGGGGTGAGAGAAGGAAGACAGGATAAAAGACATGCTGTGGAAGAGAGACAGAGATTAATAACAGATATGATTCAATACAGAGAGGTCTGTTAATACATAGAGAGCGAGAAAGGTGACTGGAAAGGAAAAACTCAATGCATCATGGGAATCCCCCGGCAGCCTACATCTATTGCAGCATAACTAAGGGAGGATTCAGGGTCACCTGGTCCAGCCCTAACTATATGCTTTAGCAAAAAGGAAAGTTTTAAGCCTAATCTTAAAAGTAGAGATAGTGTCTGTCTCCCGAATCCAAACTGGAAGCTGGTTCCACAGAAGAGGGGCCTGAAAACTGAAGGCTCTCCCTCCCATTCTACTTTTAAATACTCTAGGAACAACAAGTAGGCCTGCAGAGTGGGAGCGAAGTGCTCTAATAGGGTGATATGGTACTACAAGGTCATTAAGATAAGATGGGGCCTGATTATTTAAGACCTTGTATGTGAGGAGCAGGATTTTGAATTAAATTCTGGATTTAACAGGAAGCCAATGAAGGGAAGCCAAAACAGGAGAAATATGCTCTCTCTTTCTAGTCCCTGTCAGTACTCTTGCTGCAGCATTTTGGATTAACTGAAGGCTTTTCAGTGAGTTTTTTGGACATCCTGATAATAATGAATTGCAGTAGTCCAGCCTGGAAGTAATAAATGCATGAACTAGTTTTTCAGCATCACTCTGAGAAAGGATATTTCTAATTTTAGAGATGTTGCGCAAATGGAAGAACGCAGTCTTACATATTTGTTTAATATGTGCGTTGAAGGACATATCCTGGTCAAAAATGACTCCAAGGTTCCTCACAGTGTTACTGGAGGCCAAGGTAATGCCATCCAGAGTAAGAATCTGGTTAGATACCATATTTCTAAGCTTTTCAGCACCGAGTACAATGACCTGTTTTATCTGAGTTAAGAAGCAGAAAGTTTGTGGCCATCCAAGTCTTTATGTCTTTAAGACATTCCTGCAGTTTAACTAATTGGTGTGTGTTATCTGGCTTTATGGACAGATAGAGCTGGGTGTCATCTGCATAGCAGTGAAAATGTATGCTATGTCTTCTAATGATGCTGCCTAGGGGAAGCATGTATAATGTAAACAGAATTGGTCCTAGCACTGAACCCTGTGGAACTCCATAATTAACCTCAGTGTGTGAAGAGGACTCTCCATTTACATGCACAAATTGGAGTCTATTAGATAGATATGATACAAACCACTGCAGTGCAATACCTGTAATACCTACAGCATGTTCTAATCGCTCTAACAGGATATTATGGTCAACAGTATCGAACGCTGCACTAAGGTCAAGAAGGACAAGCACAGAGATGAGTCCACTGTCAGAGGCCATAAGAAGATCATTTGTAACCTTCACTAAAGCTGTTTCTGTGCTGTGATGAGCTCTGAAACCTGACTGAAACTCTTCAAATAAACCATTCCTCTGCAGATGATCTGTTAGCTGTTTGACAACTACTCTTTCAAGGATTTTTGATATGAAAGGAAGGTTGGAGATTGGCCTATAATTAGCTAAGACTGCTGGGTCTAGAGATGGCTTTTTGAGTAAAGGTTTAACTGCAGCCACCTTGAAGGCCTGTGGTACATAGCCGATTATTAGAGATAGGTTGATCATATATAAGATCGAAGAATTAATCAATGGCAGGACTTCTTTGAGCAGTTTTGTAGGAATGGGGTCTAAAAGACACGTTGATGGTTTGGAGGAAGTAATTATTGAAGTTAACTCAGAAAGATCGATTGGAGAAAAAGAGTCTAACTTAACATCAATGGAACTAAGAGTAGCTGTAGATAATATTACATCTGTGGGATGATTATTGGTAATTTTTTCTCTAATGATAAAAATTTTATTTGTGAAGAAGTTCATGAAGTCATCACTAGTTAACGTTAAAGGGATGGTTGGCTCAAAAGAGCTCTGACTTTTTGTCAGCCTGGCTACAGTGCTGAAGAGAAACCTGGGGTTGTTCTTATTTTCTTCAATCAGTGATGAGTAGTAAGCTGTTCTGGCTTTGCGGAGGGCTTTCTTATAAAGCAACAAACTATTTCTCCAGGCTAAATGATGATCCTCTAAATTTGTGACACGCCATTTCCTCTCCAGATTACGAGTCATCTGCTTTAGGGTACGTGTTTGAGAATTGTACCACGGGGTCAGGTACTTCTGATTAGAGACCTTAGTTTTCACTGGAGCTACAGTATCCAGAGTCGTACGTAGTGAGGAGGTGAAATTATTAACAAGATAATCGACCTCTGTTGGGGTAGCGTTCAGATAGCTGCTCTGCTCTGTGTTGATACAGGGCATTGACGATGATAACAGTGGCTGGATTATATTCTTAAACTTAGTTACAGCGCTTTCAGAAAGACATCTACTTTGATAAAGTCCACTCTCCACTGCTGCGTAATCAATTATTGTAAATGTAAATGTTATCAAGAAATGATCAGACAGGAGAGGGTTTTCAGGAAACACTGTTAAATGTTCAGTTTCTATGCCATATGTTAAAACAAGATCTAGAGTGTGATTAAAGTGGTGGGTGGGTTCTTTTACATTTTGAGAGAAACCAATTGAGTCTAACAACAGATTAAATGCCATGTTGAGGCTGTCATTTTTAGCATCAACATGGATGTTAAAATCACCCACAATAATTATTTTATCTGAGCTCAGAACTAAATTAGATATAAAGTCTGAGAAATCAGACAGAAACTCTGTGTAAGGCCCAGGTGGACAATAGATGATAACAAGTAAGACTGGTTTCTGAGTTTCACAGCTGGGGTGGACAATGTTAAGCATCAGGCTTTCAAATGAATTAAAAGTCTGTCTTGGTCTTTCATTAATTAATAGACTGGTGTGAAAAATTGCTGCCAAACCGCCCCCTCGACCTGTGCTTCGAGATTTGTGGTAGTTAGAATGACTCGGGGGTGTTGATTCATTTAAACTAGCATAATCATCCTGCTGCAACCAGGTTTCTGTAAGGCAGAGTAAATCAATTTGTTGATCAATTATTAAGTCATGTACTAACAGAGACTTGGAGGAGAGAGACCTAATATTTAATAATCCACATTTCACTGTTTTACTCTTTGGTTCAGATGTGGATACTGTATTGTTCTTTCTTTGTAAATGTTTAAGTTGTTTGTTGCTGGTTTTTAGTTTGTTTTTTGTCTTTTTGGAAGCAGACACAGTCTCTATGGAGATGGGTTTTTGGGGGGGTAGCAGGAGGAGAGAAGCTGCAGGGAGGCGTGTAAGACTGCAACTCTGCTTCCCGGTCCCAACTCTGGATAGTCATGTTTTGAGGGGTTTAATAAATTTGTCGATATTTCTAGAAATGAGAGCTGCTCCATCCAAAGTGGGATGGATGCCATCTCTCCTAACAAGACCAGGTTTCCTCCAGAAGGTTTGCCAATTATCTATGAAGCCCACATCATTTCTGGGACACCACTCAGACAGCCAGCAATTTAAGGAGAACATGCGGCTAAACATGTCACTTTATTCTTTCATGAGTTATTTACAAGTTTCTCTTTGTTCACAGCGATTGACATGTCGAAGAGGTTAACACGTGAAGAGCGGATCGAAATTGTATTGATATCTGGTGAATGCAGTAACTGGGTCATTGCAGCAGATTTCAATGCAAGACGCCCTACGAGACCACCCATCTCCCATGCTACAGTTAGCAAACTGCTTGCTAAGTTTCGTGAAACTGGTTCAGTGTTGGATTTGCCAAAATGTGGACGCAAGAAAACTGTCACTAATGAAGAAACATCAGTGGCTGTCCTAGCTTCGTTCAGCAAGAGCCCACAGCGTAGCACTCGCCGCATGTCACTGGAGAGTGGCATTAGTCGAACATCCCTTCGGCGGATATTAGCTACTCACAAATGGCACCCTTACAAACTCCAGCTACTGCAGCATCTCAATGAGGATGACCCAGATCGGCGCACAGAATTTGCAGAATGGGCAAAACAAAAATTGGAACAGGATCCTCAGTTCACGCAGAAGATTTTGTTCAGTGATGAGGCAAACTTTTCTGTGAATGGTGAAGTTAACAAACAAAACCACCGCTATTGGTCTGATACTAACCCACATTGGATGGATCCCTCCAAGACTGTTGGAACAACAAAAGTGATGGTTTGGTGTGATATATGGGGTACAACAATAGTGGGTCCATTCTTCATCAATGGAAACCTCAATGCACTGAAGCTGGCATGTTCCCTGAGTTTTTCCAGCAAGATGTTGCACCACCACATTATGGGTGCCAGGTCCGAGCATTCCTAGATGAACAGTTTCCTGGAAAGTGGATTGGTCGTCGTGGGCCAGTTGAATGGCCCCCAAGGTCTCCCGATCTGACCCCCTTAGACTTCTTTGGGGTCATCTGAAGGCAATTGTCTATGGTGTGAAGATACGAGATGTGCAGCACCTGAAACTACGGATACTGGATGCCTGTGCTGGCATTTCTCCTGCGGTGTTGCTATCAGTGTGTGAAGAGTGGGAGAAGAGGGTTGCATTGACAATCCAACACAATGGGCAGCACATTGAACACATTTTTTAAGTGGTCAGAAACTTGTAAATAACTCATGAAAGTTACGTTGAAACCAAGCACACCATTGTTTTTCTTGTGACATTACCAATAAGTTTGATGTGTCACATGGCCCTCTTCCTATTGAAAAAACAAAAGTTGTATCCAAGATGGCCGACTTCTAAATGGCCATCATGGTCACCACCCATCTTGAAGAGTTTGGCCCCTCACATATACTAATGTGCCACAAACAGGACTTTAACATCACCAACCATTCCCATGTTATTACGGTATATCCATATAAATGGCCCACCCTGTACAACCAGGATCCAGCAGTCTCCATTAAGGCCAACACTTTAATTGTTATAAACAAATCGAAAACATAATTAAATACAAACAAATTGATTTTGTTAACTATTGTTTTCACAAGAAGTGATGTAATATTTATTGAAGATAACCATCTGGTTAAAACCTGATTTGTAAAGTATCTATGAAAACTGTCTGGATTGTAAAGTTGTAGCTTTTTTTGGAAAATGTATTGCATATGCATGCAGTGTGGCATAAATTATTACAATTTTAACCAACAAACTGATTTGCGTCCTGTTTGGGGGTTTTTTGGTTCCAACCTTTTTATATCCATTCTTGCATTTTTTCCTTTGATCTTTAAAGATCACTTAAAATGAAAAAAATGTGCTTGCTGTGGAAATGAATGGTGCTGAATGACATGAAACACTACTTTAATGTCACTTTCAGAGTTATACAGTTAGTACCTTTAAAGCTTTATAATTGATAATATGACAGTTATTTTATCCTCCATCCACTCTACTTTCTGTTATTCATGAAGCTCATTATAGAACTAATAGTAATTTCTTCCTTTTTCTTTTCCTTTCCCACCTTTCTTCCTGTACTGTAGTTCTGCATTTCCCTCTGTTTGGGAGGCTGCAGGCAGTCGAGCAGCAGCAGCAGCAGTCTAGTCACTGGCTGCCAAAACTAGAATTAAGTCAGTTGCCTGGCTGGATAAGAAATTGGATTCTCTTCCTCTCCTGTTATCCCTCTGGACCAGATCCTGTTTCCCCCTGAGGGGTATGGGGGAGGGGGTAGGTTTAGTGGTGATGAAGTGGGGTGGGGGGTGCAGGTGGCACGAAGGGGTTAGATCTTTGCCAGGTTGCTGTCACAACCAGTGGGCCAGCATCAGGCCACACCTGTCCTACCAGCCCAAACACACACACACACACACATACAAACACCAAAAAATCTTGATCTCCACATCTGAGCAGCAGCTGCAGCTGGCCGGGGTTTGAGTCTCCGGACCGACCGAAGTCTTCTCCACGCCACACAAGCTTATTTAGCAACACAGAATGTAACACCTGGCCAGTCCTCCACCCAGCTGGACAATAACACCACTGACTGATATCAATAGAGGCTTTGGAGTTTCATGACAAATCTCCTAGCAAGTTCAGCTGGCACCAAGTTGGGGGAACAGTGGTACGCGGCGTCCTGGATAAAAGAAATCGGAAAGAGTGCTGCATTAGCCTAATGTTTTGTTGTGCAATAGATATGTTTGGGCAAAGAAAAATAACCCCAGGTCTCTGTTTTTTTCATTCGACTGCTTTTCACCAATGCTCCCTGCTAATGGACAAATGTCACTCAGCCGACCAGTCAGTTCATTACTTTGTTTTAAAGTGAAATAGTTCAAATAAAATGTATCAATGGGTTATCGTCAGAAAGCTATAACTCATTTACTTATTTTATAATTATATTAATATAGCACAACGTTCAGTTATCTTAAATGTGTAAACTGTACTTTTTCTCTTTTACGAGTACCTATATATTTATATTACCTCTGGTGTTTATATGGCACCAACACACAGCATGATGTGGAAACAGGGAGTTGTGAAGGGTGAGGGACAGTTTTCCTTGTGAAATGGACCGTCGGGCCTCAGAATACACCTTCTCTTTTACTGGTACATCAAAATCATTTTTTCTTGTCTTTCTAGAATTATTTGGAATGTAAAGTCCTCTATAATTGGGCCTATATTTTCCCAAGCTGCTGTGGCTGTGCTTATCAGTAAGGGATAAGAATTAACACCACATAGGGAACCAAATAACATTTTTTTTAAAGCTGGGAGACTTAAGTAGAAAATTGGCTTAGCATGCAGATAGCAAAGTCAACAATGGGAACATACATCCCAGCTCAGAGTGATTGAAGTCCCTGTCTTTCTGATGAACAAAGTGTTTGATTTTCTCCACGGCTCTTACATAAACTGCTAACTTAATTTCACACTTTGGATCTGAGGGTGACAACAAACACTTTAATTAGAGGAAGATGATGCAGAGAAGGGGAGGGAGGGAAAGGTGATAGACGGTAACAAATCCCCAGCACACTCCAGCCTAAATATACAGCCTAAATATACAGCCAGCAAAGCAAAATATAATCATTTTTTCTCCTACTTTTCATATCTTATTATTTTTCTCTTCATTTTCTAGTTTGGAATTGTGAATATTTTTGCATAGTTTAAAGGCCTCGTGCTATCTCACCCAAACCTACATGGTTCATTTGCATCGTCAAGGGTTTACACTGGAGGTTTTGGGGGCTAGAGGGGGTGTGTGTGTGCCATAATTAGGCCTTTGTGGTTCATATTTGGACCAGACAGCATACCTGCCACCTTGGCTTGTAGGTGCTGTAGCATGGCAGCCTGAGTAGCACCTTGTAGCCCAATGAACCAAGCCTCTCGACACTGTGAGATTAGCTTCTTTCATAGACCCTCCATTTTCTAAGTGGCTGTTTTTACACTGGAAGTAAGAAAGGGAATGAAAAAGAGCTGAACAAAAAGCACAAACACTTTGCACTGATCCTACAGACAGACATTATTAAGCAGGCAGACGGATCACTAGAAGTGATAAACGCTGTGAAATAAATGTGCCAATCATGGCCTCAACCTTGTCTATAACCCCTGAAACAAATGCCACCTCTGCTCGCAGTTTGGGCTTTAATGGTCAGCAAATAATCAAAGCACTTTTTTTCTCCTGGGGGGGATTAGCAAGGCGAAGCTAAGCCCGCTGGACCAGACACCAGTGGGGTGGCCAAGGGGGTCTCCTTATCAGGGCTAGGCTGCTGGATGGAGCTCCACTACAGGACAGATTGCTTTCACTGCTGCTCTTCAATAGGGAAGAACAAAGACACACCACCGCCAGGATAATGCCCCAGCTCCGGTGAGATTCCTAGAGCTCGGAAAGATGCATTTATATATTCATTATGATGAGCAGTGAGATCATGTATCCCTCTGCCTCCCCTTGTTTTCTTCTTTCTTCTTATTCTTCTCGTCTTCTCATCTCTTCTCAATTATACGGGGTTAATTACCTTTGTCGAATTCTGTTCTCTGTGATTGTGCAGTTTGAAGATATGTATACAAATACATGGGCAGTGTGTAAGTGTGTTTACATGTATCTGTTATAGATCACTTGCTTTTGGATCTCACACAACTGTAGGATCTTTACCTTATCTTATAAAGCATCTTGAGGCGATTGTTGTTGTGACTTGGAGCTATATAAATAAAACTGAACTGAATTGAATTACTGTACATGTTAATAAAATGAATGGTTCAGAAGAAAAAATAAAGTTCAAAGCTACTGTATAACTACATTGTCTCTGTGTGGTTTAATTAATCAAACCCATCAAATGGTTCATTGGGCCAATATCAGCCTGTTTATATCAATAATTAATAATTTTCAAAACAGTGACCTCTCCCTCATCACTGGGGGAGAAGTCACTGAGGCAATTAAGCAACTCCTTGGTGGCAGGGCCCCTGGGGTGGATGCTCCTGAAGGCTCTGGATGTTGTAGGGCTGTCTCGTCTGTCACGCCTCTACAATGCTGCATGGAGATCTGGGGCGGTACCTCTCGATTAGCAGACCGGTGTGGTGGTTCCCATCTTTAAGGAGGAGGACCAGAGGATGTGCTCCAACTATAGCCACCCTGGGAAAGCCTATGCCAGGTTGCTGGACAGGAGAGTCCATCCGTTAGTCAAACCTCAGATGCAGGAGGAACAATGCAGTTTTCATCCCAGTCACAGAACAGAGTAATAGCTCTTTACCCTTTGAGGACTTTGAGGAAGTTTCTAACTCAGAAAATACTTACGTAAAAAATACGTAAAAGACAAATAATAAATCATATGAAGTGTTTGAAAACTCTGTATAATAAGCCCAGTATCTTATTTATGGTGACCTGTGAGCTATCATTTGCTGCCCATATGTAAACAACTTTGTGACCATCTTCCAGCACATGTTGGGCATCATCGTCATCAGCATCATATATTTTTGTCACTGATGATCCACTGTGTCTGACTCTTGTTCCTGGACTCCATATCTCCATGTTTCCGTGCATGTGCAAGGAATAGGATGTACCAGGAGGTACCATCACTAAATAATAACATTTTACCAAAATAAATGACTGCAGATGCAAAACAAAGCATTTAAATAAAATGTTTAAACTGAGACATTTGGGTATTTAGTGAAAAATATTATCTCATTTAAGGTGCAACAAAGGGCTAAAAAGGTAATTTTTACTAAAAAGAATGTACTGGAATACTGGAAGTGTGTCCTTTGGCCAAAGACATATGGCTTCGTCTCATTTTACGCTGCTTACAGAGAAAGCAGGGAGAGGTCATCCCCATAGTTAAATATGTTGGTGGGAGTACAATTACTTGGGGGATGCTTATGTGAGTTTGGGACTGAGAATTTTATCGAAGTAGAAGGATTCATAAAGAAAGAAGGATATGTGAAGGTTTTGAAAGAAAACCCCCAAGCAGTCAGCAGCAAAACTGGGTCTGGGTCATCGTTTTGTCTTCCAACACAACAATGACCCAAAACATAGATCTTTAGAAGCAAGACAAAGAAATGTAGGACGGTCCTTAACTGCATACCCAAACTCTCTTTACTATGAGGGAGAGAAATAATGGCAGTATGCATCTAATGAACAATACTACACTACTATAAACAACAACAAGAAACTAAAAAAATTCAACAAGCACAAGTTCCTGAAAACTTGAGCAGAATAAACATGATAACAGCCAAATACTTTTATTCTCATGGATATACAAAGACACTATAATAAATAAAAGTCAATATATACAGTCCTCCCAAGCTGTTTTGGCCAATTCAATTCAATTCAATTCAATTTTATTTATATAGCGCCAAATCACAACAAAAGCCGCCTCAAGGCGCTTCAGAAAAAAACCCAACAATCATATGACCCCCTATGAGCAAGCACTTTGGCGACAGTGGGAAGGAAAAACTCCCTTTTAACAGGAAGAAACCTCCGGCAGAACCAGGCTCAGGGAGGGGCGGGGCCATCTGCTGCGACCGGTTGGGGTGAGAGAAGGAAGACAGGATAAAAGACATGCTGTGGAAGAGAGACAGAGGTGCTCTAATAGGGTGATATGGTACTACAAGGTCATTAAGATAAGATGGGGCCTGATTATTTAAGACCTTGTATGTGAGGAGCAGGATTTTGAATTCAATTCTGGATTTAACAGGAAGCCAATGAAGGAAAGCCAAAACAGGAGAAATCTGCTCTCTCTTTCTAGTCCCTGTCAGTACTCTTGCTGCAGCATTTTGGATTAACTGAAGGCTTTTATATTATGGTCAACAGTATCGAACGCTGCACTAAGGTCTAGCAGGACAAGCACAGAGATGAGTCCACTGTCAGAGGCCATAAGAAGATCATTTGTAACCTTCACTAAAGCTGTTTCTGTGCTGTGATGAACTCTGAAACCTGACTAAAACTCTTCGAATAAACCATTCCTCTGCAGATGATCTGTTAGCTGTGTGACAACTACTCTTTAAAAGATGTTTGATATGAAAGGAAGGTTGGAGATTGGCCTATAATTAGCTAAGACTGCTGGGTCTAGAGATGCTTTTTGAGCAAAGGTTTAACTACAGCCACCTTGAAGGCCTGTGGTACATAGCCGATTATTAGAGATAGGCAGTGTTGGGAAGGTTACTTTTAAAATGTATTCCATTACAGAATACATGCCCTAAAATGTATTCTGTAATGTATTCCGTTACGTTACTCAATGAGAGTAACGTATTCTGAATACTTTGGATTACTTAACATATTATCATGCATTTTACAACTCTCCTAACAAGACCAGGTTTCCTCCAGAAGGTTTGCCAATTATCTATGAAGCCCACATCGTTTCTGGGACACCACTCAGACAGCCAGCAATTTAAGGAGAACATGCGGCTAAACATGTCACTCCTGGTCTGATTGGGGAGGGGACCAGAGAAAACTACAGAGTCCGACATTGTTTTGGCAAAGTTGCACACCGATTCAATATTGATTTTAGTGACCTCCGATTGGCGTAACCGGGTGTCATTACTGCCGATGTGAATTATGATTTTACTAAATTTACGTTTACCCTTAGCCAGCAGTTTTAAATTTCCTTCAATGTCGCCTGCTCTGGCCCCTGGAAGACAACTGACTATGGTTGCCGGTGTCTCTAGCTTCACATGTCTGAGAACACAATCACCAATTACCAGAGTTTGAGCCCCGGCGGGTGTGTCGCCGAGTGGGGAAAAACGGTTAGACACATGAACAGGTTGGTGGTGTACCTGGGGCTTCTGTTTAGGACTATGCTTCCTCCTCACCGTCACCCAGCCGCCTTCTTTCCCCAGCTGCTTGGGGTCTGCTGGGAAACAGCTAGCGGGGCCTACGCTATCTTCGGCTGCACCAGCTACAGGGGCCTGGCTAGCTACGGGTGAATGAAGGGTGCGAAGCCGAGTCTCCAATTCAGTAATCCTGGCCTCCAGAGCTGCAAATATGCTACATTTGTTACAGATATCATTACTGCTAAAGGAGGCCGAGGAGTAACTAAACATCTGACACAATGAGCAAGAAAGTGCAGGAGGGACAGGTGAAGTAGCCATGGTGCTAACGAGTCGGCTACGAGCTAAGCTAAGCTAGCGAAACAGTACAGAGACAGTGAGTGAATACTTTGGCTATAAATTAGGTAGTGAGTACACAGAAAGTGTGCTTCGGATGAAGCACGTGAAGATTATACTCTGAAAAAACAATGTATTTAAAAGTTTTTAATTAAATTGCTAAGCAGATAAGCTACTCGGAAACACCACTGTGTTTGAGCAGGAACAGGAAGTGATACTCTACCGCAGAGCGAGCGAACAGAGAGTGCAGAGACTTTACCCAGACTTTACAACTGTTGTTCAAAGAAGAGAGCATGCTATAGTGTGATAATCACTGAAATCAACATGAACTAATCATGTTTTTTAAATGAATCATTTTGTCCATTTGGACATTTGATACGTTTTCTATGCTCTACTACGAATAAAATATGGGTTTATATGAGACTTCCAAATGATTGCATTCTGCTTTTTACTTTTAAAATTAGGGTTGTACTGTGCAAATGGCCCTGTTGTATCTATCTTGTACAACAAAATAAAACAGAATAAATAATAAGAATAATAAAAATCACTGTTTCCTGTTTCAACTTCTTTTAATTGTATCCGAGATCACTGTCTTTGTTCTGAGCCGTAACTATTGCTTAAGTCAAGCAAATGGTATGTTGTAGGAGAAGATGCTAAAATGGTCACTTTCATGAGTAAATCATACTATATGAAAGATTTGTCTAATTCTTACAGCACTGAAAAGAGTTACTCTTACTGAACAGTGTTTGCAACTCACATTTCATAACAAAATGAGGGGTGCTCAACCTGACAATGACTTTCACATTGTGTAGCGACTATGCAGCTATATACTGTAGAAGTAACCAGGCTTTGAACATGTCTCTCAATCTGTCTTTGGGGAAAGACATTAAACGAGAAGTTCTAAACCAGGGGTGTCAAACTCAAATACACAGTGGCCCAAAATTCAAAACTGGAACAAAGTCGCGGGCTAACATTAATATTTATTGAAAAAAAAAATCTTCCTCTAGATATAAGAATGAATCTTTTCTTATGGACTCAAACAAGTTTTGCTGAAAAACTGAATATGGAATAAGCAAAGCTTAATACTAAACAATATATATATTAGCTGTATAATACCAGTAGGCCAGCTCTAATAGTAATTTGGTATGGCTTTGCGGGCCAAATGTAATTAGGCTGCGGGCTAAATTTGGCCCACGAGCCAGAGTTTGACACCTATGCTCTAAACTACTTTTTTTCAAAAAGCTTTAATCCTCTAAATGTCAGTATGTGCTGAAATGCAAATACACACATAGTACAGTATGTACAGTAAATTGGTGTAACTAGTCCAACAACAGCAAGTTGAAGTTTACTTTTTGAACACTGCTGTCCAAGGTTTACTTACTTCACTCTATATACAGAGTAGCTGAGCGGAACTCTCTATAAACAGTACAGTTATAAATGTTTCTGTTAGTGGCTATGTCGTTGATTTTCCTTGTGTCACACTAATTCCAAGTTTTAAATTACACCTCTTTCTCTCTCTCTCTTCAAACTTTCTCCTCTTATTAGTGTCTCTGATTTCTCCTTGTCAGTCCTTTGCTCTCACTCTTTCTTTCTCTGTTGTTGGCCTGTAGGTCTTTTGGGGGATGTTCGGCTCACTTCTTGCCCAGAATAAAGGTGATGTAAAGGAGTACAGAGCCTGAGGAGGCAATGTAGGGATGGGTGGACAGAGTGGCGCCAGGATTTAACACAGCCACATCCAGCAGGCTTCCTCAGATTCTCCCAAAACAGACTGGATCATGTGACACATCAGGTGAAACTAACCTAAACTAAAACTAAACTAAAATTGAATTCAAATTATTTTAATAATTTTCTCCCTAACATGTGTTTGCCTGGTGTTTCACAGTAAGAGTACGAACAAAACGTAAATCTTTTCCACATGAGAAATCTAAGGATGTTTCAACCCAAGTGGGGGGGGAAAGGAAAAAAAGAAAGTTTTTACACTACGAGTATTTGCTGATCATTTTTAAAGTTAATAAATATATTTTGTTAAAAACATAAATTATATTTTAATTAAAATCATTCTTTTATTTCTTAGTACTTAGTACTAGTTTGTGCACAGAGATAGAGAGGGTTTTACATCTGAAATTATTTTTAAAAAAGAAAGAAAGGTAAAGAGTTTCAGGAAAAAACAGAGAATTTTAGAGCTAAACGAGACCCTGTCCCTGTCCAGTGTTGATGGCTGTTTTATGTGGCAGTTTGGTTTTTACTTACCTTATTAGACTATTTATTTTTATTTATTTTTTTAATGGGACTAATTAAAGAATGTAAACACAACCGTGTACAACCTTGAACCAGTTACTGAAATAAAAAAGGAATATTCATCACAACTATGTTTACTATAATTCCCCCAGTTTAAGGAGATCCTGTACCAGTCGTGATGTTTAGAATAAGTGTCCACATAGTGACAGATGTCATGTCGGTGCACGTGCCTGATATTTATATTGTCAACTGACAGATGTCAGGATGATGGGGACATGATGAGGACAATGAGCTTATTAGTGCATGCCTTCATCAGGTCACAGGTGTAAGCATATACAACATGGCCGCAGGAGTCAAAGCCATGCAAGAGCTGACGCCTCTTGCTGGGGCATGCCAGTAAGCAAATAAGACCACAGACTTTAAAAGGTCACGCACAGACAGAAAAGACATGAAACACTTCAGGACTTTGTCTCCTGTCCCCGAGGATGTGAGCAGAGTTGAAGGGTTGAAAAGTTCATCCATAGGGTAGAAGAAAGGTGAGTAGAAAGGCGATGGAGGCAGTCATGCAAAAATTTGAGGCAAAGACAGGACTGGGGGTGGGGGCAGGATTAGAGCAGGCTAAGGTGACAGAGGACAAATAGTAGAAGGTAAAATAGTAAGTGGTTTACAACATAAACTGAGGTGGTTTAGATTTACTTTGAGTTGAGTAATAACCAACTTCAGAGTAATTTAACTGAATGTGGTGTCAAAAGTGAAAATCATCTAAGACTGATGTCTCTGGTTCAGTTTAGCACTCGTGTTCTGAATGCAAAAGAACAATTGAAGTAATAGTCACTTACTTTGGGTCATAATGGATTTAAAAATAAAGACCTATTTTGTAAATCTTGGTTATACTATGTTTCAAAGTGGGTGATTATCTGTGGCATACTCATTGGCTAACAGAGGTTTTCTATGCAAGTAATCAATTTTAATTAACCATAATACAGTTTCACTGCTTTTTGTGTAAAACAGTCAAATGAAACATTCATGGATATCAGCAATAATTATTTTTAGCATTTAAATATAATTTACATTAAAGAACCCATACTGATGGATTAAACATGCAAACACATGAAAATGATTTTGGTTATTACAAGCAGAGATGGGAAGTAATCCGATTACTTTTTTAAAGTAATGAGTAAAGTAAGGGATTACTATTGCAAAAAAGTAATTAGATTACTGTTACTTTCCCGTAAGCACGCTGCATTACTGCATTACTAAACCGTGATTTTGTTTGTAAGAGTGTCTCATGACGATGACGTACGAGCGACATCTGTAGCAGCAATAGACGGGTGTAGATCAACAATGGATAATATGGAGTGTGGGAGAGAGTACAATCATACAGCGTTTAAAGCGTGGAAGTACTGATATTACTTTGGGGTGGCTGTAGCTCAGGAGGTAGAGCAGGTCACCTACTGATCGCAAGGTTGGAGGTTCGGTCCCAGGCTCCTCCAGGCTGCAAGATACTAACCCCAAGTTGTTCTCCGATGCATCCATCGGAGTATGAATGTGTGTGAGTATATAGTATAGAGGTAGTGCTTGTCGGAATGGGTGTGACTGGGTGAATGTGGCGTGTTGTATAGAGCGCTTTAAGCACTCCAGGAGAGTAGAAAAGTGCTATATAAGAATCAGTCCATTTACTTTGAGTTTGACTCCATAAAACGTGACAAAAACATTAGCGTTCGCTGTTCACTCTGCGTGGGAAGGAAACTTCTTTTTACAGCGAAAAATTTTACTTCAAATCTGAGCAAGCACCGAGCATGCTGCCACAGGAATGTGAAGTTCACAGAGACACCCCTGGATCCCCCCACTGACATGGGGCAAACCTCCACCAGCCCCACTCCTGCTAACCCGGTGAAAATAGCCTTAAGAGCAATAGGACATAGTGCTTAGAGTGAGTGTAACACAAAGAAGTTTTTTTATATGCTGGAATATGCAGAAAATAGGCATAAATGCTAAACAAATTTCTTCACGTCAGTGTTGAATATGATTTCATTTTTGTGCATAAAATTAAAAGATTAAAACGAATAAAACAAGTTTTAAAAAGAGACATTTTCATTTGGATCAATTTTATATTATGGATTATGCAGACAAAATAGAATTTGGCTGAAAGGTCTATTGCTTTATTACCTATTCAGGTTTTTTATCATGTTTTTAAAAAGTAACTCAGTAATTAGTAACTAATTACTATTTTCAAGTAACTTGACCAACACTGATTACAAGTAATTTAGGGCGGCTATGGCACAAACCTTACATTGGGTGGTGATCTAGTAAATTTATTAAGCACTGTATGTTTTTCACTTCACCAGTTTCTGCTTCTAAAATCTGGAGTATGTATAGTTTAATTTTTCCCTAATGAGGCTCATTAAATTATATCAGACAAATACAGTATTGTTTTCTAAAACAAATAAAATGTTTCATGTTCACTTGTAAAATCTTCAGTGCTGCTAGGTTTCATGGTTTCTCTGCTTAAGCTTAAAGTAAATATAGCAAACATTAGTTCAACTCAATTACATTTTCATGTAATGTAATAACTATCTCTGTAGTTTTTAAAAAGCTATTAGCTAGTGCAAAATTAAATAGTCATCTTTTAAACAGACACTAAAAGTGAGGCTTTGAAATAAAACCAGTAAACTCTAACAGGGTAGAGACTGATTCTGCCAACTCAGTTCATTGTGGACAGGACTGAAAATAATAGTGATAGTGTCAACACAGTCTCTGAAATTGAATTGAAACTTTATTTATTACAATACTAAAGTAGTGGACTGTGCCCACTAACACAGGTGTACTGGGTTACGAATGCAAGAACCTCTCTGCATGTTCTCTTTGAAAACTTTGAGAACCCATGCTCGTATGGCGGTATTTTTGTGCCACTATTCTGAGCGCACGTGAAAAAAAATTGAAAAAAACGTTAGAGCACTTATGCAAATATGTGATGTCTTGATGAATCGAGCAGGTATTTGAAGTTTACACAGCAACATTCTTGCATGAAAATATCTTAAAAGTTTATTTTGTGACCCAGACAGAGTAATATTTCAAACTCCGCCACTCTGTGTTCCTCCGTCACTGCCTCGTTTGAGTTTTGGACAAAATGGATTCTGGGATATTGCATTTTGTCATTTTGAGCTGATTGGAGACCAAAACAGCCAATCAGATTTTTTTGCATCCAAGTCTGCGATTGGTTGGTTCTGTGGCACAAATATAACGGTGTAGAGAAAGAGTTGAACGCGCACAGAGAGAAATGTTGAGAGAGCAAGCAACACATTGCGAGCAAGCGCAAATGCAAAAAACTGAGCGAGAGGGGCTGCTATTGTGTGTGTGTGGATAATAGCAAACACTGAAATACATGTTTTGCACACAGCAATGAATTTTGTTCACTCAAATTTAGCTTTTCTTCGCTCAATTTCTCCTCAAAATGCAACACTTGCCATTTTTTTTACGTGCACTCAAATTTTTTTTACATGAGCTCAGAATAGTAGCACAAAAATAAGGCCATACGCTCGAAAAAGACTTGTGCATTTTGTCATGCACAGAAAATAGTGCATGACAAAAATTAGCAAAAAGAAGGTTCTTTAAGTTTAAGATGTTGAAGCAAAGTGCTCTGAACCAGACTGACAACAGAAATGTGAGTTGACAGCCTGAAAATTCCTCGAATTGTTGTGTTCGTCTGAGGCCAAACAGCCTTTCTGTCAGTCTTTACAGAGGGGAAGCATCCTTTTGGCCTGCAAAGGAAGTCACAACACTTTCCTTCTTCTGTCTTCACCATTAACCATTGATCAGCGTCTAGAGAATCGTCTCTGGCCCTGAACCAGCACTTTAGGGTGTTTTCTATCAGTGCCATTCCAGGCAGATGGCAGAGTAAGTGTGATTGGCAGGAGAAGTGGAAGAAGCAGAGGCAGAACAGAGGCTGCTGCCAGCAAGCATTGGGAGGGGGGATAAGAGTGTGCAGCGAATGGAGGGGTGCAGGGCACGACCAGTCTTAATCATCCCAAAGGCTTGCCAAGTGCTGATGCTCTGACAAGGTTCTTTAGAGCCGAGTGATGGGTTTCCAGCTCCACTGATAATTTTGGGGGCAGTGGGGAGGTTTCTGATACCAGAATGTAAGTCGTTAATGTGGTTCTGTAAACAGCCTGTGTTTGCTGCCAACAGCTACGCTGATAGTCTTTCCCATGAAATACAAGAGAAGAATATAGGCAGGCCGGCAGCTTTTGCTATCAGAACATCTGAACTGGCTCTGAGCTTTAATCCTGGGTTTAGATGAGTTTCTCCGATCTACTCTACAAATCCCCACTGGAATGTGACCATGCACATGTCGCTCTTGCTGAGATATGAATCTACTCAAGCGGCCAGCAGAGTGGCCTCAAGGAGCAGATGAACAAAGCTAACCACCACCAGGTTGGAAACCACAGGTACAAAAAGGCGGATGGGTGTTGGCTTCATAGGGGTGAAGATGAAGACAAAGACGGCGTGGAGACACCAAGCCGGCAGCTTCATGTATCTGAGTCACGCACAACTGAGGAGACAGCCACCCATCGTAGATGAGATCATCTACAGTAAGTTCAACCTTAGGTCAGTAGAAGCTCTCACTACCCTTAATTTCAAGTGTCAACCATGCACCAAACGAAAACCGTTAGTCCGATACAATCACATTCCTCTTTGTCTGTGTTGTTGTTCCTGAAAGTTCCTGAAAATATTCCTAATCCCCATATTGTTGGTTCATGAGTCATAACAAACAAGTGACAAGCTGCAGGAGAGTATTTAAAAGTAGAATGGGAGGGAGAGCCTCCAGTTTTCAGGCCCCTCTTCTGTGGAACCAGCTTCCAGTTTGGATTCGGGAGACAGACACTATCTCTACTTTTAAGATTAGGCTTAAAACTTTCCTTTTTGCTAAAGCATATAGTTAGGGCTGGACCAGGTGACCCTGAATCCTCCCTTAGTTATGCTGCAATAGACATAGGCTGCCGGGGGATTCCCATGATGCATTGAGTTTTTCTTTTCCAGTCACCTTTCTCGCTCACTATGTGTTAACAGACCTCTCTGTATTGAATCATATCTGTTATTAACCTCTGTCTCTCTTCCACAGCATGTCTTTATCCTGTCTTCCTTCTCTCACCCCAACCGGTCGCAGCAGATGGCCCCGCCCCTCCCTGAGCCTGGTTCTGCCGGAGGTTTCTTCCTGTTAAAAGGGAGTTTTTCCTTCCCACTGTCACCAAAGTGCTGCTCATAGGGGGTCATATGATTGTTGGGTTTTTCTCTGTATCTATGAAGCGCCTTGAGGCGACTTTTGTTGTGATTTGGCGCTATATAAATAAAATTGAATTGAATTGAATTGAATCAATTCAAAAGGGACAACAACTGGTTCAGAAGAAGGAATATTTAAGTTCTTTGTCTCTATATGTTCAGTTACGATTGGTGAAAGACGGCGCTAATATCCAGCTGAACAGACAGAAAACTTCATTCTCCACATTCCTCCTCCATCCTGACAACCTGACAGACAGCTTCATAATTGCAACCAGAGCTCACAGTAATGAGAAATATTATTGTCAACAAACTATTTCCAAGTCGAGCTCTGCAGCTTGTCTTTCTGGGGGCTGTATGGTAAATATTTTAGCATTATGGCTACAGGAAGCTCAAATTCAGATTTTAAAAAAATGAAAAGGGACACAAGTAATACTCTATCAGCAACCTTTTTAAATGAAAAAAAAGAAACCGCAAACAAAGTGTGTTGGCTGACGGTCTGCAGCAGAGGTGGAGGAAGAGGTGGAAGTGGTGAAGGTCATGCAGAGGCAGTTTGAAACTCCTCCAGCTCAGGTTTAGGTGGAACAGGACTCGCTAGCTCATTCTCAAGTTCCGGCAGAAGATCCTCACCAGACTCTCTCTGCACAGGACACACCAGTAGGTAGGTGCCAAAAGAGATACAGGGTTGAACTGAGGCTGCGCAGGGGAAGAATGTCACCTGGAGCCACACTTCCTCTTGCAAAGAACTTGCTGCAGTGCAGGGCAATAAGTAATTGGCAGCAACAGCAATAGAGAGGTGACCATGTGGCAAGGGAAGACGGACACTCCTTAATAGGACTGCCTATGCCAAACAGCTCACTCTGAAGATTCTGCTAAATCTGAGTAACAGTGTGTGCTGCTATCTCAGTGTATCCCAAGAGCCAGGGCGTAGATGAAATGTAATCACCAAAGAAAATAACCTGAATCAGTTTCTTGTATTATAACATTCTTGTAGTATTCCTGAAGCTGGGGGACTATTTCCTCCAAAATAAAACTGGAGTTCATGAGGTTGGTGTAGGATGCAGTTTGGATTCAAGGGACAGACATCTTCTCTAGTTTTAAAATTTGATTCAAAACTTTCCGATAAAGTTTATAGTTAGGCCTGGATCGGCTGACTGTGAACTATCCCTTAGTTATTCTATTATATGCTCAGACTGCTGCAATACACTTACTACTTATTCTCCATCTATTCCTACTCCCTAAATTTAGATATCACTGCAGCATGTCAATATTTTGTCATCATTTTCCCATACTTTGCTTGTGTTTTCTTTTCCTTTCTTTTTCTTTTCTCACTAATTCCTGAATAATGAAGCCCTATTATACCTTTTAGTATTATATTATCCCAATAGACCACTTCAGCTGCATCAGACATACTTGTGGTTCCTAGAGTTTCTAAAATTAAAAGGAGAAGGAGAGCCCTCAGCTCTCAGGCCTCTCTCTTTTGGATCCAGCACTTAGTTTGGTTTGGGGAAACAGATGCCATCTCTAATTTTAAGCATAGTGCATTTAGTGTTTTTGGGAAAAACAACCCTTTTTCAGTACACCAACCACATGGCTTGTGCTGTATTTTATGGAGATAAAATACAGCACAAGAGCAGACTCAAATTTTTAGAGCTCTGTTTTATTTCACTAAAAATGGTTCTTGCAGAGTTGAAGATCTTACAGACCAATGCCCGATGCATTCTTAGCACACTCTCTCTATACCTTAAGGTGTGACAGATCTATCCTTCCCCATTACCTAATCCTGCACAACACCAGGTGGTGATCAGTTGTCCAGAACATATGGTCACAGTTCTGATGAACCTTGGTGACACACACTCTTATGGACGTGCTTATGTTCAAACATGGTGTTTCTTATGGACAAAACTTTGTCCAATGACAACACCACTCGGGTTCAGATCAGGCAGGCCTTTTAACCTAATCACACCCCTCTCACCAGGTCTCATTGCAGTTCCCCACATGAGCTTTGAAGTCTCCCAGTAGAACAATGGAGTCAGCAGATGGATCCCCTCTGAGCACCCCATCCAGCGACTCTAAACAGTTGTTTGTTGCATAAGCGCAAAAACAACATCAGGACCTGGTCGCTGGCCCAAAGGTGCAGGGAAACAACCTTTTGCCCGCCAGTAAAAACGCCAAAGTATAGGCAGCAAACCAAGAAGATGAACAACTAGCCCACAACCCTCACTGAGGGCAACTCCAGACTGGAACAGAGTTTAAGAGGTGTGTTGAGATGAACCCAACATCTCCCAACCTAACTCGCTCTTCCTCACCAGACAGGTCACATTCCATGACCCATCAACACCAGCTGCAATAGTCGGGGCTCCATCCACCAGGGACTCCACACGTGGCTGCCATCCAACACACACTGCACCAAACCCCTTCAGCGCCTCCTTTTGGTAGTGGGCCGAAAGGAGAACAGGCCCGCGTCTCCTCTTCAGGCTGCGCTATTTCATGGACTCTCCCTCCGGCACACTTCCTAGGCCTGGCTCCGGGGTGGAGCCTTTTGAACCCTGTGCTGGGCAGGGGACACTGTTCCCTTGGTTGTCTTCATAATGGTTGTTTTAATCACTCTTTGCCTGGCTTCTCACTTAAATTATACGATTACTCGCAGTTACAGGTTTTTCATGTTTTTTTACATGTTAACTCAAAGTCTAATTTGTCATTTCATTGATGTTTTAACATAGTAAAATAAATAATGGCTTAAAAAATGTTGCTCATTAGTACCAGCTGATTATAAATATTTGTAACAGGCAGTTGGTGTTTCATGTGACGAGCCCTCACATGCAAAACACACACTAGACTTTTTGTGCTTCCTGATTTGCATTTGTGTGTGTGTGTGTGTACACATGTTGCATGACACATTTTTAATGACTAAATTGCAAAAACAAAAATGCCTTATGTAGCAAATGTGATACAAATTAAAACTCATATACAGGTATATGCAGATTACAATTAGATATATTCTTATATATTTTGTCTAAAGGTTCAACAAACACTCCATTATCAAACAATTAAAGATTTCTGGCAGTTATTTCATGGTTCAGGTTTTAAAGGGTCAGAGATCATACAAATCCACTATTCTTAAAATCAAAAATTCTAAAATTCACAGATCTGGTTCATTTTCTCACTGCACAAATTATATATAAAGCAATAAATAACCTGCTTCCTGACAATATTCTATGTTTGTTTTCTAAAAGGGAACCGGGATACAATTTGAGGGGGGAATTAAATTTAAAACATCCTCGTATCCGTACAACATTAAAAAGTTTTTGCATCTCTGTGTGTGGAGTGAAGCTGTGGAACAGACTAAGTAAAGATATGAAGCAATGTCCGAGCATGGCGCAGTTTAAAAAGCGGTTTAAGGAGATGGTTTTTACAGGGTACAGGGTACAGGTAGAGATTTGATAGGGTGTTCTTGTCCAATATTTTCATGTGTGTGCAGGTGCACGGGTATGTTGGTATGGGTATATATATATTTGTAGGTTGTGTATCCTTTGAGGTGTTACTGGGGTTATTGAAAATGTGTATATGTGCGTATGTGTATATACGTATGTATGGATAGATAGAAACATATATGTATATATATTTTAAAAAATGAATAATAAAAAAAAAAAAAACACATGACATATAATGTAATGGCAAGGAGGTATTTCTGTAGTCTGTTGATTACTAGATAGTGGGAAAGGGGTGGGATTAAATAAGCTTATGCTTCTTCCTGCTCCTTTTTGAACATGAGAGTTATTTGTAGTTGTGGTTGCTCGTTTTCCTTTTGTTTTGCTTTGTTCATTTGTCTCTTTTAATTCTATGTTGTTGTACTTTTTCAACATGTTCAAAATAAAGATTCAATCAAATCAAATCAAATGGTTAAGTCTTCTTAAGCATGTGGTGTCTTAGACTGTAGAGTAAGAGCTGGTACTGGATGTAGTTTTGAGCTGCAGTAGCTCAGTAATCAACAGAAAACAGCATGTAAAAGCAGTTTTAACCAGAAAAAACATCATTTGTATTAGAAGTGTTTATTCTACATAAAGCATGTATATCAATGGGAGACATACAGAATGGTGAATGCTCACCATGAGCAAAATCTAAGCTTCCAGCAAAAAATGTTGGGTCCCACTAACTCAGCTCCTGAAGCTTCAGAATGAGAAGAAAAAAATCCATACTTCCTCACAAATGTACGCAGAAGTGTAATACTACGACTTTACAACTGTTATATATAACGACAGCTGAAGTTATTATATTTATCATCTCATTACTTGGTTCCTCTAGTGAATTTAAGATTCTTTTTTACTTTGGCACGTTATACCCACTTGAAAATTGTTGCCGCTCAAACACACCCTCCCGTGACAATCGCACTCCCCAACAGCAGCTACCTCCTGCTGCACCATAACATCAGATGCCAACCTGACTGGGCATCTGCAGCTGAATTATAAAAAGTCCAACGTGCCAGGATCGAACCACACAATCCAAAGGCCAGAAAGGATCCACAACCGATATCATTCAATTTCAATTTTCAATTCAATTCAATTTTATTTATATAGCGCCAAATCACAACAAAAGTCGCCTCAAGGCGCTTCATAGATACAGAGAAAAACCCAACAATCATATGACCCCCTATGAGCAAGCACTTTGGTGACAGTGGGAAGGAAAAACTCCCTTTTAACAGGAAGAAACCTCCGGCAGAACCAGGCTCAGGGAGGGACGGCCATCTGCTGCGACCGGTTGGGGTGAGAGAAGGAAGACAGGATAAAAGACATGCTGTGGAAGAGAGACAGAGGTTAATAACAGATATGATTCAATGCAGAGAGGTCTATTAACACATAGTGAGTGAGAAAGGTGACTGGAAAGGAAAAACTCAATGCATCATGGGAATCCCCCGGCAGCCTATGTCTATTGCAGTATAACTAAGGGAGGATTCAGGGTCACCTGGTCCAGCCCTAACTATATGCTTTAGCAAAAAGGAAAGTTTTAAGCCTAATCTTAAAAGTAGAGATCTGTATCATTATTACAGAGGATATGTGTCTGCGCGGTTTGAAACTAAATAATGAGCCCTGGTGTATATGAATGTTTTAACCACTCAAAAGAAGAAAAAGTGATGAAGAAAAGCAATGACATAACTATAATATCTTAGTTAACACTAAAACTGTGTTCAAAATGACACAAAGGTCACTAGAAAGAGCCCAAGAACTGTCACCTGTACCGCTTAGAAAGAGTGGGAGAAACAAAAAGCTTCTGTAGAATCCATGGTTAGCATCTAATCACACAGAGACAAGTTAGTAAACAGAGCAGAGCATTTGTCCGCAGGTAGCAGAAAACAGAAATTGTTTCAAAAGAGCAATTCACAATTACAAACATTTTTATTGTGAAGCACACTTGTAATAGGTCAAGTAAGACAATACAATGCAATGCAAAAGCCCTGGATCTGAACTAAATTTTATTTTGTTTAGGGTTGCTAGGTCTGTGTGATAAAACTAGATCAATAACCAATGAATATTAGGCCAAACCCTCAGTTCACTGCAAGCACTTGGTATACCAAGGGCCCTGAGTAGACAGTTTCTCACATTTATATGACTTTAATTAACTAAACAACAATGAACACATTATAGTATAAACTAGAACATGAAACTTTACGCTAGATGTTGGACATGTTCCAGTATGTGAAAGACAATGTCAAAATCTCAACTTCACTGTTCCTGAATTAAGCTTTGTAAACAGCGTCTTCAACTGGATACCATGAACATTTTCATAATTAAAACAGTGACTGCAGCGGTTTAATAAAAACAGAGCAGAATCAACTGTTAAATAAGAAGTGAGCATAGGGTTGCAAAACAGAGACTGACAGCATTGAGATGCTTGCTCAATAATAAGAACAAAATATTGTCCCACGACTCACACCTTCAACTCATTCATGATGCAGCTGTAAAATTGTGATTGCTGATACTTAAACATCTAGCTAGATGTCAAAGACACGTAGCAGTTTTAAGTGCCTGTTAATTTCAACTTTTGAAATTAAATGTGAAAACAAAAACAAAATAAAAACGTTAATGTGCCACACTGGTTATGGAGAGGAAGGACGATTATTTTGAGACTTTTAACTCTTACATCTAATGTCCTCGTTTGTTTTATAGAATTTAAATACAGCATGAGGTCTAACCACAATGTTTTGCTAATTTATTTTTTTATATCTTGGGGAAAAACCGATGTATGATAATTTTGTGCTATTCTATTACACATTTTGCCATGATACAGGCAGTTAAGGGCAGGCTAAATTAGTTAGTCTGTACTGATCAAATTTACAGTGATGCAGTATGTTGGATTGGTTACATCTAAGGTACTGTTACTAGGTTACATCACGAGTACCAGAAATCATTTCATATTTAAAGTGATGATGTTGATTAGACTCACTCAACTATATATTTTATTCTAACTTTAAAGTGTTGCGGGTTTGGAAAGATAATATTGGAACATCAGCATGTCTGCTAACGACATTTTGTACGCAAGAAAAATCTACTGGGGCTCACAACACAAATTATACGGATTATTTATAAATAATTCTTTTCCCCACTCTGCACCAGTACACCTGATCTTAGAGTCCCCCCATCTGCCAAATCTAACTTTAACCCCTGTCTGTACATGATGTTAAAACCAAACAAACTGTCTTTTTAAGTGTAAGGATTTCTCTCCCCATATTACTTATACTGATACGTACTCAGATTATGTGTGCTATGACTGACTGACTGATTAGCTGGCTGGCTGTTATTTGCCAGGTTTGGACATGCTGTTCAAATAACTTAAGTGTGCCTAGTCGTGACTATCTGTGCTACCAATATCAGCATGAAAGAAGAATTCACCTCACAATAAGTTATCCCAAGATTGAAGCAGGGGCGGGCTGCCAGGTCAGTGGGGGTCACAGCTATGTGAGTATTTGTCATCACCAGAATTGTTCTTTTTTTTTATTTGCAAAAAGGTTTATATAATGCTAAAGTAAATGCTTTAGTTGTCACAGGGTTTACATAGAGACAGACTACCTTTCACACCTATGGGCAATTTAGAATTTCTAATTAACCTAACCCCACTAACAGCATGTCTTTGGACTGTGGGAGGAACACAGAGTCCCCAGTGATGATAATAATAATAACAATAATAATAATAATAATAATAATAATAAAAGCCATGTCTTGTTCCACAGAGCAGTTGGAGAGAGTTAATTAATATTAATATATAGCATTTAGACTCACACAATTATTGACATTACTATTAACTATTTGAAATAACATTCCTTAATTTCTGTATACATATTCACGTGTGCTTAACTATTTTCTACTCCAAATATTCTCGAAACATGACCTCTCTGACTGCAAAAGAGAAGCCACCATATTGCACCTGTATGCATACAGTGACCTCTACTGACAGGAGTCAGCAGGTGCAACAGTATGAAACTTCACACATTTACAATCGTTTGAAAAGTATTGTATAGTTTTTAGGAGTTACTTTGTGTCTACCGTTCAGTATTTAAAGCGAGAGTGATAATACACACAGTACTGTGCAAAACTCAACTTCTTCAGTGAGTGTTGGATACTTTTTCAGTTATTATTGGTCAGTCTCCACCTGACTACTTTCATAGGAAAGTTTGTTAAACGACTTCATTCTGACTTAAGAATAGTACAAGAATACAAATATAACTCACAGAATGAATCGGTGCTGCATCTGTGCATAAGAGGGGAGAAAACGTTCAACTCTGTCATTAACTAACCCATAAAGATTTCACAGAATGATCTTAATGGGTACAGGTCCCCCAGTCAGAAACCTGCCAGCATGTAAAATGTCCTTTGTGAACAATGTCAGCACGCACAGCTACTGGCATCAGCATGTTTACTTACTGCAGCTTACTGCAACACTGCATCTTTCTTTGTGAACATGAGCTTTTTAAAGTGATTTTAAAGTAGACATGAATACTGCTACACTGTGCATAAATATGCTCATTTACACAATGGAGCCTTGCTTTTAAAAACTGACAGATTTAACACCGTCTTTCTTGCGGCGGTCCTCATGTGTGCCAGTTTTGTCATACCACTTGATGATTTTTGCAACTGAACTTGGGGACACATTCAAAGTTTTAGCAATTTTCCGGACTTCAGTTCTTAAAGTAATGATGGATGTCATTTCTCTTTACTTAGCTGATTGGTTCTTGCCATGATATGAATTCTAACAGTTGTCAAATAGGGCTGTCAGCTCTGTACCAACCTGACTTCTGCACAACACAACTGATCGTCCCAACCTCATTAAGAAGGCAAGAAATTCCACAAATGAACCCTGACAAGGCACACCTGTGAAGTGAAAACCATTTCAGGTGACTACATCATGAAGCTCAGTGAGAGAAGGCCAACGGTTTGCAGCGCTGTCAACAAAGCAATATGTTTAGAGTTATTTATCTTTTTTTTTTCTTTGCTACATAATTCCATATATCTTGCTTCATATATTTGACATCTTCAGTATGTATCTACAATGTAAGGCAAGGCAAGGCAAGGCAAGTTTATTTGTATAGCACAATTCAACAGCAAGGTGATTCAAAGTGCTTTACAGAGACATTAGAAACAAAAACAAATAAAAAGCATGATTTAAAATTGATTAAAACAAGCAAACTAACTAACTAACTAATTAACAAACAAACAAACAAACAAAACAGTATATAAAATCAAAACAGATAAAATCAGAACAGTAGATAAAATCAGTAGTTAAAATGTAAGTTTTGAAATTTAAGTTTAAAAGTAAAACAGTGTGGATTTGGTGCTTTATTCAAATGCAGCTGAGAATAAGTGAGTCTTCAACCTGGATTTAAATAAAGTGTTTCAGCTGATCTGAGGCTTTCTGGGTGTTTGTTCCAGATATAAGGTGGAAAGAAGTAAAAATAAAGAAAAAACATTAAATGAGAAGTTGTGTCCAAACTTATATTTCACCTTAGTCTCCTTAAAATGTAAATTTTATTTAGGTTCCATCTTCCCATTTGAACATTTATCATCAAAAGAGTAGTTAAATCAATTAATCAAGAAACAATAGATTGATTATTACATGATCAAATATAATTGTGGCCAACTTTATTGTATCCGAACTCCCCTAACCTCAAAACAGTTTATTTGAACATTGTGAGTTTTTCTGTCTTTAAATCGAGCCCTGTCTGAATGTCTTTGCACATCTCTGTAATACCTGCATTACTATTGCTCCTTGCTTTCCTTCCAAGACAGCGCTGATTCTGCAGCAGTCCTCATGTGACCTGAAAAACATACATTTTGGGTCGGAGCAGCCATGATATCCCGTTCCCCTGCAGTGACGTCACCTACTACAGATATTCTTATTAGAAAAGCACTACTATATTACGCCCATTATGACGATTAATTTACACCTATGGTTGCAGAGGAAAAGCTTTAGCGGTTTGGTCAGAGGCTATTTGCGTCCTCAAAATCTCATTAAGGGACTAGACGGACTGCAGCAATCGTGTGTGTTTGTGTGTTAATGTGTGTGTATCGGTAGAGTGGAGGTGTGACTCGGGCATACGAGAAACAAGAAGCCGTGAATGTGACTGCACCGCGGGTACAGTCGCTTTTGGTGTCGCGGTGGTATCCTCGCCTGCCGTATTCTCTTTCTGAGGGTGTCTGTGTGTCTTTCTCTCGTTACTGAGGCGCCATTTCTGCTTCAGAGGACGTCTGTTTTTAGTAGAAGACAACTAAACACCAGCGGCACCATGTTAACGCTGCTGACTTCCATGTATCTGGTGATGCGGACCGTTTCATCGCAGGTGAGTGGAAATCAGCATCAGCAAAGCATAGGATGCTAGTTTTACCACCTTGGGGACGGAGCTGACGACGCGTCCTTGAACGCATCATTAAAGTCAAACTTGACCGACGCAAACGGTCACTATTCACTTTAGCTTTCAAACTAATTAATATTAATAATTCATGTTTGCGTTAGACAGGTGCATGTCATTGTCGTTTGTTCTAACTTATACAGCCCTATGTTGTGTTTCACCTGGGCCTTTTGCGTTTAACTACTGGTATGAAACTGGCTACCGGAAAACCTATGCTACATTCATGTGAATGAAGAAACTTAGCAGGTTGCGTCTTTCTCTCGCCCCGTTGTCATTGATTTGACAACAGCAGTCGCCTTCACACTTAGCAGCTTTGGTAAAGCTTACACTGACAACCAAACTAAAATAAGCAAACCAACTTCCGCAGGGTTTCTTCAAAATAAAAGAAAAAGCCCCCCGATTTTCTTTTCTTTTTTTTTAACTCCAGCATGAAGATACACCCTTGGCACGGCAGAAAGTACAATAGTAAATATATTATGATAATGTCCAAATTAAAACTATGATAAAACATGTTGTTTTTTAAGTAAATAATTACACAGAGTAAACTTAAAACATTTGAATGAATAATAAATTAACACCCCAAACCTTTGCTCTGCATGAAAAATGAACACACAAAAAAATTCCCTGGCTTGCTGGAGTCTCTCCCAGCTCATACAGTGCACCTAAGAAAAACATCCTTAAAACTATACAAACAGAATAAAATGACATAAATCGTGTAACACAGATGTTTTGTCTGCCAATGAAGGCTTAGCAAATATTATACACTTTTCATCCTTTTATTTTGAAGGCCATACACCGGTGGTTGTTCCCGCTGCTTTGATTCAGTACACCACGCTGCAGATTATCAGCACCGCGGTCAGTTCCCGCCCAGCTACCGCCAACACAGACCTGTTTCGGGAAAGTTTAACTGGGCCCACACAAATCCAACATGGCTGAGCTGAAGGATATGCAGAATAATTCTGACTGTAACTGAAAAACTCACTTGGTCCTCTGTTTCTTTCTCCTAGAACAGACCCTGCACTCCTTCACTTCCCTCCCTTCAGTTATTAGTTGCTAAAATACACTACACAGCTAAAAAATGTGTGATGGCTGAATATGAAAATGTGCCGCTACAGCCTTGACTCTCCCATTCAGGCTTTCTGCATTGTGTTGTAATTCTTTTCAGATTGGATATTTGCAGTCCCTGATTATGATTGACACCCATTTAAAGCCAAAAAAAACCACTCTCTTTAAAAACCTTACCACTATATCCTATATTTATCAGTGTAACTATCAGTATAACTGTGGTTAAATATTTTTAAAAGGCTACATTTTGTTGTTAAATTTGGATTTCTTTTATAGGTTAAGCATCAATGAGCAATGGGAAAGGATGCATAGAGAAAGTACATTAAAAAAAAAGAAGTTTTGGCGTCATTGGATAGTTAGAGTGGAAAGAGGGCAGAGGAATGACTTGTGAAAAACAGGGGACTCACAGCTGGAAGTTATTTTATTTTCCCCATGTGAAATGCATTCTAACCGCTGAGCTATCAGGTCACTTCAGCCTCCTGACTCTTGTTTGTGACCTTGGTTGTGCCACAACACAACAGCAGATTAGATAGCTCAGCTCAGTGCAACTTTACCCCCTGCTAGGTTGACTGGCAACTTAACAAGATAGCAGCTGATCATGTTAGCCTCCTGTAGTGCATGAAGTGAACTCACCAAAAGTAACTGTTCACTTTTGGCCCTGACTTGAAAGCAATCAAAACAATTCACACCTTACTGTAAAACTGACTGACTTTTTCAGATAGACTTTTTCTACTATCTACATCAGGGGCGATGTTTTGAGGAAAACATATTGCTGCTTCGAGTTTGAAATGAAATCTTTAGAGTTTTAGATGCTTTAAAGGGGATACAAATCAACTGAAACAAAAGTCTCAAAGGCAAAGACTTGTGGTAAATAAAAAAAAGCCTACATGATGTTATAGGGGTCTTGGAGTAGGGAAAAAAAATCCCAGAGGAAACATTTAACAGGATTTCAGGGATTCTTGAGCAGGTTAGTAAGGGAACCTCATGAGTTCTGATGAGCCTGAAAAGCCTGGTCTTTTAAAAACACACAGGTTCCAAGTACTTAGATGTAGGATAAATGTGCTTGGTGTGAATAGTCAGAGATGCATTTACTATTTATAATATTGTTGGTAGCCAAAAGGTGTCATCTACTATGCTTCTGACTTACAGAGAGAATGAGAAATACTTTATCTCATAGTTGAAAAATTATTTTGTTTTTGTTTTTTATTTTTGTAATTATAAATAATAATAATTATAAATATTATTATTATTATTATTAATAATAATAATAATAATAATAATAATAATAAGAAGAAGAAGAAGAAGAAGAAGAAGTAAACATGAAATCATTGAAATGACTCCATTATTCATATCCAATTCTGAGCTTGAAAGTACTATAAAAAATTAATTCGGAAGTATAAACTTGTATTATACCAATCCCTGTGCAATAACGCCTGTTTGCTGGCCTGATTTGATTTTTATTGTCCATCCATCCATCCATCCATCTTCATCCGCTTTATCCGGGACCGGGTCGCGGGGGCAGCAGCCTAAGCAAAGAGGCCCAGACCTCCCTCTCCCCAGCCACCTCCTCCAGCTCATCCGGGGGAACACCAAGGCGTTCCCAGGCCAGCCGAGAGATATAATCTCTCCAGCGTGTCCTGGGTCTGCCCCGGGGCCTCCTCCCGGTGGGACATGCCTGGAACACCTCACCCAGGAGGCGCCCAGGGGGCATCCTTGTCAGATGCCCAAACCACCTCAGCTGGCTCCTTTCGATGTGGAGCAGCAGCGGCTCTACTCTGAGCCCCTCCCGGATAGCCGAACTTCTCACCCTATCTCTAAGGGAGATGCCAGCCACCCTTCGGAGGAAGCTCATTTCCGCCGCTTGTATCCGCGATCTCGTCCTTTCGGTCACTACCCACAGCTCGTGGCCATAGGTGAGGGTAGGGACGTAGATCGACCGGTAAATTGAGAGCTTCGCTTTTACACTCAGCTCCCTCTTCACCACGACGGACCGGTGCAGCGTCTGCATTACTGCAGCTGCAGCCCCAATCCGTCTGTCGATCTCCGGCTCCCTTCTCCCATCACTCGCGAACAAGACCCCGAGATACTTGAACTCCTCCACTTGGGGCAGGACCTCATCCCCTGATTTTTATTGTTTTTCAACAAAAAAATAATAATAATAAAATAAATGAAAAGACTGTTAAGAATTTGAATTCTAAAATGCAAACTATAAGAAATTCTGACACCTCTCACAGTCGCAAAATGTTCACTCATTAACGGGAAAAGACAACGGTTTGACATTAATCTATAAACACTTAACGTCATGTAATGCATGATGAACTTCATCTTGAATTTAATGGAAAAAATCGTCAAGTCCTGTGAGGAAGTTCCAGAAGTACTTTCCATGGATGATAAGGGTCCAAAAGGCTTGGGTCATGTAAGAGGCTCACTGATACAATGAAGAGATTCTGTATACTTGAGATTGATCCTGCTACTGCTATCAGCAGTTCAATCATCAATAAACACTAGTGACTCACTTAAACTCTTAACCACACGTGCAATCTCTACCTCCACCATGTTTTAGGACTTAGAGCTTTCATCACAAACTCAGTGGGTACAACAATAGAGGTCGACTTCAAGCCCATAGCACAAGTCACCATCAAGTGTGGGATCTACCAAGGAGATGCGCTGTCCCCACTGCTGTTCTGCATAGGCAACATTGCAGACATCGAAGACAGCTACAAGTACATGGGAATCCCACAGGCAAATGGGAACTACGCAGAGGCCGCTAGGAAAGCCGCAACCACTAAGTTCCTGCAGAGGGTCAGGCAAGTCCTGAGGAGTGAGCTGAATGAAGAGAACAAGATCTGCCCTGCCCACGATCAGGTACCCTGCTGCAATAATAAGTTGGCCAAAGGAGAAGATAGAAACCACTGACATCAATACAATGAAGCTCCTGACCATGCATGGAGGGTTTCATCCCAAGTCCAGCACCCTGAAACTGTACGCTTAGCAGAAGGAAGGAGGCCGGGGACTAGTGAGTGTCAGTACCACAGTCGAAGATGAGACAACGAACATCCTCGGTTATATCCTGAAGACGGCCACAACCGACCAGGTGCTCAATGAATACCTGAGGCAGCAGCAACCCAAGAAAGTAGAGCAAGAGGAGGAACCATCATGGAAGGACAAGCCCTCTGCATGGTATGTACCAGATAGAGGAAGTGGCTGACATCTAGAAATCCGACCAGTAGGCTGACAAAGCTGGATTGAAAGACAGCACAGAGGCTCTCATGGAAGCACATGAACAAGCTCTAAGTACAAGATCCTTAGAGGCTGGGGTCTGTCACAACCAAGCAAGGCCCCAGATGAAGGCTGTGTAAAGACGCTCCAGTACATCACAGCAGAGTGCAAGATTCTAGCAGGCAGGGCATACATGGAACGCCATAACCAAGTGGCCGGCATAGTGTGTGCCAAGTATGGCCTGGATGTCCGGAGGTCAAAATGGGAGACACCCCCTAGGGTGGTCGAGAATGACCGAGCTAAGATCCTGTGGGACATCCAGATACAGATGGACATAAATGGTGATGGCTAACCAACCAGACATAGTAGTGGTGGACAAGCACAGGAAGACGGCCGTAGTGATAGACGTAGCGATACCGAATGACAGCAACATCAGGAAGAAGGAACACAAGAAGCTGGAAAAGTACCAAGGGCTCAGAGAAGAGCTCGAGAAGGTGTGGAGGGTGAAGGTAACACTGGTCCCCGTGGTAATCAGAGCACAAGGTGCAGTGACCCTGAAGCTAGGTGAGTGGCTCCAGCAGATCCCAGGAACAACATCTGAGATCTCTGTCCAGAAGAGCGCCGTCCTAGGAACAGCAAAGATACTGTGCAGGACCCTCAAGCTGCCAGCTCTGGTAGAAGACCCAGCTTGAAGAATAAAGACTGCCTGCAGGAGCAAGAGGGGGATTTGTGTGTGTGTGTGTGTGTGTGTGTGTGTGTGTGTGTGTGTGTGTGTGTGTGTGTGTGTGTGTGTGTGTGTGTGTTTCACCTCAGTTCTGTGAATACTTAATTGACTATTGAAGGGAATTCATCCACTTCTTGATATATTTCGGTAGTTTTAGGGCCAGAAAAGTTTATGTGGTTGCATTCATTGGGTCAGTGTTGAGTCCCCATATTCCCAGTGTTATTTTCGTTTTTCAGCCCATAGGGAGGGCCTTAAACATGCTTCTTTAAGTGTAAATAATGCCGTTCTTGAGTTTCAAAGCTGTCATTTTGCGAAACAAATGATGTTGTTCCGCTGCCGACCACCAGATGTCGACAACCTACAGTTTATAGATGCTCTGTTAAAAAGGACCCTTTTCAGAAAATCATCCACCATATTCAGCACAATGGGGCGCGGTTTCACCAGAGTGATGCATTGTGGGAGAATGGGTTCTTTTCTGTATTCTCGGCTGTGTCAAAACATCTGAATTAATATCGAAAAGGACTACAAATCCCATGGTGAGTGTGAAGAGTCGGTTCGGCGCCTGACTAACAACACAAGGCTAGAGGTGACCTCGCAGTCCAGTCCGACTCTGACAGGGGGAATCAGGCGCTGCACAGCAAACCTATCTGCATTCACTAGTTAAAATGGTAAGCTGGGATATTTTGACCTCGTTGGCTGATAGTAACTAAGTAAACTAGACGTCGAATATCGTAATGCCGTTTATCTTGGTTAAAAAAAAACGGTTTATTTAATGATGCACTAATCGTTAACATTGACATTGGCAAGAAGGCGGCAGAGTAATTGTTTCATCGCACTTCATGCTGATGGTGTGACGAGTTTTTAATAAAGGTTATCTTTGTGTTCGCACGAGACCCAAGGGCAAAGCAGACACGCGCGGGCTGTGGCGCAGGAAGGAGATGCGTTATCGAAAACACGGAAGATGTAACACAGCAACGGTCTGTTAGTGCACCGCTGTGCTGTGTAACAGTCGCTGCTTCACTGCACATCAAAACCTCCATTTTAATATGAAGGAGAGGCGATGGCGTGGCGTCGGCGTCAAATTACATCAGCGGCCTTTTCTTTCAATCTGTTGGGGTAACCAATCACAACAGGAGCTCCATCAGATTGAAATCTCTCTTACAAACCCCCCAGTTAGAAATAATGCAAGGCGAGCTCTGGGCATACTTATCTGCAGTTTATTTTTTATTTTTTATGATACCAAGTGCTCACAGAAAATAAGCAATAATTTTGCTGCTCTTGCTATTATGCAAGAATATTAGATCATTCTGTTTGTCCTAATTTTCATAACTTTGTTGTGAAGTTTTGTCTATGAGGAAGACATCACTGTCCTCAGTGTAAAGATTGAGTTTGTTATACATGTGTATAAAGTCACAGTTAGTGAGCCAACAGTGATAGTTACTGCTCCTTCATTTCCTGCCTCAGTTGTTTAACTGGGTCAGTGACACTGATGTTTCTGTCTACGCAGGCTGAACCAATCCGTGTTCTGGTGACCGGCGCTGCTGGCCAGATTGCCTACTCCCTGCTGTACAGCATCGCCAAGGGAGATGTGTTCGGGAAGGACCAGGTGAGATTCACTCTGAGCTTTGATTACATAACGTTCAGAAGCAGCAGAGTCCCCTTCTCCCAGATCCCGAGCTCTGACTGGGACTGTTATATAATGGAATTACCATGAGTAGTGAACATGCCTTAATTCAGGGATAGTTAATGGAGTTCTGATCTGTGAGAGAGTGTAGGGAAAAAGGAGAAGTGAACAAAGTTTTCAAATAAAAGGCCTCTTTATGAACAAGTAGTCTCTGTGAGCCTGAAGCTCCGGCTGCTCTAAACGCTCTTTCACTGATATGGACATCTCATGTGCACAGTGCTGCCTGTAAGCACAAAAGCCCCTCCCACTCGCTGTTCACTGTTATGTTTGATGAGTGCAGCCAGAAAGTTGACTTAAAGGGAGTGTGGTCTCTAAGTGGGAGGGGCTAAAACAGCTTGTTTTAGAAGATGAAGCCAATGTAAGAGTATTAAACTGGGAATCATGCAAAGGTATGCTATTAGAATAAAATAACAGAGCTTTAATAACTAATATGGATTTAGGAAGGCGTTGGAGAAAAGCATGGGAAAACTTCCACACCTGTTAAGGTTTGGAAGAACAAGTTTTAGGAACAACAGGTTCTACTTTAGCACCTGATTCAGTGCCAGTATTGCAGTTTAAAACATGACCTTTAATGAGTCACTCCAGGTGGGAGGTGACCGGAAATGCATCGAAAGGTGTAGAAAGGAGCTAATCTGTCCCAGATCCTTTCACTTTCATGCTATATTCACCTTAATTACAAAAAATCATAATCTTGCTTGTACTGAAACATGCTGCACTGAGTGTTTTGCACATTTTCCCCGACATTTATAAAATGAGCTCTGCATAACTTTATCAAAGCATTAATAAGTGACTTAAGTTTGCTTGCTTTTGCACAGGGAGTTTGGATAAATTACTGATCCCGTCTGTTCGAGATCGCATTTTCACTAGAAAGAGCTTACACATGAGAGGACATGCTAGAAAGAGCCAGTGTTAGCCAGACGAAAGACAACGTACGAAATAATTCTGTAGATGCCCGGCTGATGTTAACCATGGATTTCCCCAAGTATCTATCTGTCCCTTATCCACAAGCAAAATCTAATTTTAAGCCACATCAGTGTTTTTCATGGATAAACCCTGTTTTGCTTACAAATAAATGAGTCAAAAGTTTTTGGGTTTTTGTTTGTTTTATATCACTTACAATAAACTGTTTGGTTTGAACTTGTATGATGCACATTGAACGCCATAATTCAAGTTGTCTTACGTCTTACTGTGATGTCACCATGTTGTGTTCTCAGCCAATCATCTTGATCCTCCTGGACATCCCCCCCATGCTGCCAGTGCTTGATGGAGTCGTCATGGAGCTGCAGGACTGCGCCCTCCCCATTCTGAAGGGTAAGCCCACACCGTGTGCCTGTGCGTGGCGAGAATTCACGGTGAATCTTCTCAATCAGTTGGATCTAAACTAGCCGTTTAATTACAAAAACAACTGCTTGTTTATTTTCTGGAATCTTAAACGGTGTTGCCTTTGAAGATGTTGACAAATATTCTGCAGAGCTTTTGCTGTGATGGTGAAATTATTTTGAATCAGAAACCTCTCTATCATGTTAGCTGTTTATTGCACATTTTAAGCTCAAGTGGAAAGAAGGATGGAGATTTTAAATAAACTGTGGGCAGAAGCCTTCTCTGTCTGCTGCTGCTCTTTGGAGGAGTGTCTGAAGTATAGTTTCTGGTTGGCTGCTGGTTCAAGCACCACAGCAGCCAATCAGAGCAGTGGTGGGACAAATATGAATGGAGTAGAGATGAACCCCGACTGAAGTCCAGGCTGATAGCAGCCGGCTTACGTCTAACATCAGACATCAAGCACATCTTATCAGCAAAGGCAGAATCAGCCGAGGCTGCAGATCTTCATGTGGACTCAGTCACTCAATAACAATGAGCTTTTATTACAGTAACAATTGGTTGAAGGTTAATGTGACCCTATCGAGGACTATCTTTACTTGGGAAATGATCATTTTTTATAAATTATCACACTGATTTTGTCATTATAAAATAAATACTACTGTCCAAAGTTTGCATAGTAGGCCAATCAGCTATACCCTACGTATCTTTGAGATGCCAAGCTTCTGTAACTTTCATTAAAGTAGTCGCTATTTTTAGTCAGAACTTTAAAAAAAATCAAAGTGTCTGAGTTGTCTTCAGGTCATGTGATCACAGAATGTGATCGGACAGTCATGATTTACTCCATGAATTATGGTTATACCCCAGTTAGCTAATCTCCAGGCCCTGAAATGTCCTAAAAGTCAGAGTCAAGGCAACAAGGGTGTTTAAAAAAAAGTTAAATTGGGGGAAATAAATCTCAAATTTATATTTAAAGGCAAAGTTACGCTTGCAGGGAGTGTGTGGGTACACTGGGTACCGATGCTGGTTTTAAAAATCAGTGTGTGTCTTATCAGTCCATGCATTTACTTTTTCTTATCATGACGTTCCTGCAGGGCCCCTTTGTTCAGATGGTGCAGTGTAATGATAAACACAGAAAGAAAATGTGCGTGGGGTTTGCAAAACAACTGTGGGCAACTGACAAATAAAGGCTGTCTCTCATCTCGCTCATCAAAATGTTGTCAAAATATTGGAATATTTAAGTCCCGATTGCGACAGCTAATGTGCTTCGTCTCCAACAGAGGTCATCCCCACCGACAAGGTAGAAGTGGCTTTCAAGGACATTGATGCCGCCATTTTGGTGGGTTCAATGCCCAGGAAGGAGGGCATGGAGAGGAAGGACCTGCTCAAGGCCAACGTGGCCATCTTCAAGACGCAAGGATCTGCTCTGGACAAGTATGCGAAGAAGACTGTCAAGGTGACCCCTCGACTTTCACTATATCCATATTTACGTTCATTTCATTCGCTTTTTTTTTTTAATAAGCCAGTTGCAGCTGATGAACACAGGAAGTGAAAGTGCTTATCCAGAAAAAGTCTTTTGCGTGTCAAAACCATCAAGTGTGTTTTGTTGAACTTGCACTTTGTACTGTGACTAATCTTAAAATCTCTAATTCAGTGAGGATTAGTCCCGAGTACTTTATCTTCAAAAGTCTTTCTTTTTCATGCTGGAGTTGTGTTTACAAAGAGGAGAAGAATATTTGTGTTTTAAGTCCTTTTTGTCAAGAGAGCTAAATTTATTTGTGTGATTCATTTCTGAGTTTGTTTATGCAACAGAGCGCCGTGGGCCATAACAACCCGCTCTGCTCAGAAATGACTTTTAACAGAGCAGCTACAAACTCAGGTCACTACCAGCGTAGAGCTATACTGTATACTGTAAACATTACGTTTTTGATTACTCCGTTAGTATAAAAGTTTTAATTTTTTTTAAATAAATGTGTATTTTCAGGATAACAGAAGATTTGAGCATCTTCTAAATTCTGCTCACCCTGTGACTCTGTTTTGCCAGTTGTTCATTTGCTTGCTGCAGGCAAAACAAATTCAGGAAATTGTCTCAGACTCTGTCTGATAGATGTGTTTGGATCTCACCCTGACAGGTTTTGGTGGTTGGAAACCCCGCAAACACCAACTGTCTGATCGCCTCCAAGTCTGCTCCATCCATCCCTAAAGAGAACTTCTCCTGCCTGACCCGACTGGACCACAACAGAGCCTGCTCCCAGGTACACGTGTTTACAATTTACTATTGTTTTGTTTACAATATACTTTGTATAATACAGGACAACCTCCTGTTGGCCACAGATCACTGAGGCAGTTAAACACTCAGCCTGTTGGGACAGTTTCTGTGAGAAACTCTTAAATCAAGCTGACGAGAGTTGTCATCATGAAATTATTTTGAATTGTAAAGTGACATTGAACTATAGTAATGCATAAAATCCTATCTGACGTGATTGCAGTTCGTCTCTGCCCTAAATATGTCCAGACATGCTTTAAACTTGTTTTGTTTTTTGGTGGCAATGAGTAAACCGTATCATAATACTGTGATGTACATTAAGATCTAAAACTGACATTTGTCTTTGCAAAGACAGCCGAACAATATCACACACAAACAAGTGCCCACAACATTTAGCTGCACAAAGTGTTTTTTCAGGTGCTCAAACTTTCCTTTGGTTCCCCAGTAACAGTTTGTTTTGGGTTTTTTCGCTTATATTGATAAAAGATTTTATATCGAATAACCACTAACTGGAAAACGCACCATTATTGTTGTTGTATTCTCTCCTGAAGGTGGCGATGCGCTGTGGCGTGTCCTCTGACCAAGTGAAGAACGTCATCATCTGGGGCAACCACTCCTCCACCCAGTACCCCGATGTCCACCACGCTAAGGTCAACCTCCAGGGAGCCGAGACGGAAGCCTACCAAGCCATCAAGGACGATGCCTGGCTCAGAGGAGACTTCATCTCTGTGAGTTATTGACTCCATGCTGAACATAACAAACAGACAGAAACTTTGTTCCAATGTGAAAACTTCTCCTCGTCATCTTGCAGACAGTGCAGCAGCGTGGTGCTGCTGTCATCAAGGCCAGGAAGCTGTCCAGTGCCATGTCTGCCGCCAAGGCCATCTGTGACCACATGAGGGACATCTGGTTTGGCACCAAGGAGGTCAGTGTGGACACAGAGATTAATGCCAGCTCAATTTTATTTTATTTTTTTAGTGTTTGACGATAATAAGAAACGGAGCCCCGCAGGGGACATGGGAGAAAAAAAAAATTAAGACGGACTTTTGCGAGATCTCTCAAAACAAACTGGGGATCTCGCAAAAGTTTTGCGGGATCTCACAAAAGTTTTAGCCGCATTCTTCGGAGGCCGCCAGCTCGAAGCCAACCAGGAGGTCGAAGCACGATGTGCCGGGAAAGCGGTGTTTCTCCCGGCTGTAGTAGGTCTCGACCTCCCGTTAGCTTCGAGCTAGTGGGTGTCAGATCTCCGAAAACGTCGGAGCACTTTTGCAAATATGTGATGTCTTGTAAACCGAGCAGGTATCTGACGTTTACACAACTACATTCACGCCTCAAAATATCTTAAAAGTGTATTTTGTGACCCAGAAAGAGTAATATTACAACTAAGTAGCTGCCGCCATTGTTGGAATTGAACTTTTGCAAGAGCCCGAGTTTGTTTTGCAAGATCTCGCAAAAGTCCGTCTTAATTTTTTTTTCTCCCATGTCCCCTGCGGGGCTCCGTAGAATCCCGATGGTCAGAAAGGTGAGTACTCATCTTTAGACCTGTAAAGTTACATCAAAAAAGCTTTTTCTTTTCTTTTTTCCAGACAAGTTGCTGAGTTTGTCGTCTTTCTTTAAATATTTCTGCTTACATGTTATTGATGCAAACTGATTGAAACTGTTACCTGTCTTCAAGGGTGAATTTGTCTCCATGGGTGTCTATGCTTCTGGAAACTCCTACAACATCCCAGAGGACCTGATCTATTCTTTCCCAGTCCAAATCAAGGTGAATACATGCTGGACCGTAAAATAGGTCCAGATTAGGAAGTGACTGTTCAAAATCTGTCCAGGTTCTTGTGTTGGGCTGGTTTATATACAGGTTACATACATCTGTCTACATAAACAGCTGCTGCAGATCATTCCCACACTCCTGCTGCTTTATGGTCCTTATGTGAAGCTAAATAAACAATGTTAGTAAATCTGCAGCAAACCGATTTGTCTTTTCAGCAGCATGTCCACCTGCACTCTTCTGCCTCCATCGGTTCAGAAAATAAACACAAACTCTTTAAGGTTGTTGAGGGTGTATTTCTTTTTGCCTGGGCATCAAGCAGTTTGTCAGCGTTAGCAAGTAAGCTGATGTTAGCTGATGTTAGCTGATGTTAGCTGATGTTAGCTGATGTTAGCTGATGTTAGCTGATGCTAGCTGATGCTAGCTGATGCTAGCTGATGCTAGCTGATGCTAGCTGATGTTAGCTGATGCTAGCTGATGTTAGCTGATGCTAGCTGATGTTAGCTAATGTTAGCTGATGTTAGCTGATGTTAGCTGATATCAGCTAAAAAGAAGAGAAAAAAAAAACACGCTGTAAATATTAAAGCCTGCAGAATGCTGCAGTGGACATCAACAGGACATTTATCTCACTGAACAGATCTGTCTTCTGGCTAATGTTACCCAACGCTTAACCAAAATCAGATTAAAGTGGTTGGCTAGCTTGCCTAATTACTTAACCGCTGCAAAATGAACGTGTGCCCCTTATCACATTCATGTAAATTTAGTCGGCATTATAACTGCTACTTGTATATAAAGTGTATATACTCGTCTCCCAGATGATGTATAAGATACATTAGTGTCCAAAACTGTAGGTTAGTCACATGTAAGTCACTCCATGGTTTTAGTTGATGTTTGTCGCACAGCAACAATAACAGTGTAACAATGATGCTCTTTTGCTGACAGGCTCAGTTGAAGTTGAGTTTGGACAAAATGTAATAAATCTCATAGCTCGACCACTGACTCTTCTCTCTCTATCCACAGAACAAGACCTGGAAAGTGGTCGATGGCCTTCCCATCAATGACTTCTCCCGAGCCAAGATGGACGCCACAGCGGCAGAGCTGGTGGAGGAGCGAGACACCGCCCTGGATTTCCTCTCCCAGTGACTGTCACGCGCCGGTGTCCAGAATGTAGTTCCCCCAAAGGCGCGCTGCTCTCGGCTCTGAGATTCCACCGTAATAAACCGTCCAAGCTGGCGCCCGCGTGTCACCTTTGTGTGTGTGTGTGTTTATGCGTGTGAGTGAGTGTGTGTCACTTGGCCACTTCAGGTTTTCAGAAAACCTGTTTAATGAACATAGCCTGGCCTCCTACATCTGCAAGACACTGAAAAATGTCTGGTGGTAGATAACACGCAGTAGCTGTCCAGAAACTGTAACGGAACATGTCACCAATAAAGCAAGAAACCGACAGACCAAACCAGGCCTCACGTGTGCTTCTTTCATGTTTAGGAGTCTCAGCAGTGGATACAATGCAGGTTTTAAACTTTTCTTTAAAGACTGGGGTTAAACTATCATACCCTACTGGATCTGTTATAATAGATGGTCCACTGTCAGAATACAATCTGAAAGACACATGAATGCAGTATAGGGGACATTATGTGCAGCACAACCTTTTTAAGTCTTATTTTAAAATATTTTTGATATATTTTCTATATCCCAATCTTGTAAATCAACTTGCAGTGATGTGTGGGAAATGAGCACCAATATTGTAAAGTTTTAGCCAGTGTCTACCTTATAATGACACTGCATAGTGTGGTGTTTTACCACTCTGAAAACCTCAGAAGGCAGAACAAAGCTCAACCCGGGTGGTGATGATACTTTTATGATTTCTATTAAATCCTCCAGACAGTTGCAGTAGAAGACTATTAGCCACCAGAGGGCAGTATCAATCTGTACACAAACAGCTGAGGTTTTTTTTTTGTGTGTTGCGTTCAGTTATTAATTTATAATCAGACTCTTCCTGTTTGCAACTAAATTAATAGGTAACTATAGGGTTTCAGTTGTATTACCAGTGTTTATATAAATGAAACTTTTTTTAATCAACAATAGACTGAAAATTGTAGTATTCTGAAAGACTGACAGACTTCACCTTGAAAAATAATTAGGATAGAACCAAGAAAATATTTCTTGAATATGAATTTGAATTTGAATACAATACAAATAAAACCAGAGTAAGATATGTGGAAACAGGAGATCGGTAATGAAAGCTTGTTAACTTCAAAAGAATAAATGGCAGTTATACTAAAGCTGTTTTTGTTTTGTTTTTGTCAAATTAAGCACTGGTCTACAAAAGACAGAAAGACAGATAAATGGAAATGGAAACATGCATTCCTCCCGTTATAACCATAAATAAATAATATAAAGAAATGGGGCTAAAACCTGCAGCAAACAGCATAAAAGTTTTAGATGTGACAGTTTTGGGGGCTTGGGGGCGTGTTAAACAGGTGTTAAACAGGTGTTAACAGGGTTTTCTTTGTAGAGTTTTGCAGTTTGGTGAATCTATCTGTAGAAAATGGAAGAAGGGTTAATGACCAGCAGTATCGCAGATGAAACTATGGCCCCCCGCTTCGATTGACAGGCGTTTTTAGCCAATCACAAAAGGCGCACCGTTACGTCACTTACCACCCCGTGGGCTCGCACTGCGCGGAGCTGGTTGTGGCTGCTGTCAGCTACAAGCTAAAGGCAGGATGACGACTTTTCGTGTTGACACATTTTAATGTTATTTGTTTTTAAATTAAAATGACCTCCCCGGTCTGAGCCCGACTCGGTCCCCGTCTGAAGTTGTCCGTGTTGTTCTCGGGTGTGTTTAAGGCCCTTCCGTTACTTTGACAGTGTTCAGGTGAGTAAGAGCTCAGTAAGAGCTGTGGCTGCTTTGCACGAAGCGTAAATGAACATTGAAAAGCGCTCAAACACGAAGCTGCTTCTGCCCTGTGTGCGTGTGTGTGCGCGCTAAACGTTTCACCACCGTCTTCACACCCTACAGCCAAATGGACACACAACAATCTGCAGCTGATAGCTTTAGTGAATTTTAAGCAAACGTTGCAGTTTTTTCTTTGTGGTGCAATGATACGTGCCTTTACGTTGTGCCAGCTGGAGCGGAATCTCAACATTTGACCGTTAAACAGCAGGGTAAAGGTCATGGTAAAGGTCACCATTAAAGCTTCTCTGGGAACTTAATTTACATGCAGGTGATTTCAGCAACAAACCACCGATAACTTGGATAACCAACTAAATTATTATCTGAATGGAAGAAATATAGCAAAACCTCACATTTAAAAGGGTGAATTTATTTTTTTTATTAATATTTTATTTTCAGCATAGCGTTTCTATACACACCAGTTTTCTTTAAAGCATAAATTATTTCTGTTTGCACACAATAAAATAGAATAACTTACGAGAAAAATAATTCTCAACAATATTAGCCCCTGAAAAACTGGACTAGCATGAAGTACAACATGCTTCATCTCTGTAATGCTCAAAGCAAAATTGAGTTTAAGGTGAAGGATAACTTCCAATTTACACACAGTATAAAAACTTAAGCAAGGGTTTGTCACGTGAAAAAACGTGCTAAACAAACATTTTAGACTTTTTCTGGACACCGTATAGAAAAAGCCTGACAGAGATGAAAAGTGGATGATTTCAAACATGCTGAGAAGAAAACTAGTGAGAGAAGTGGCTTCAGACTCCAGAACCACTACGAAGACAGCAATGACTGACTTCCCAGTCAGAAATTGTAGTCCTAAAGAAGGTCAATACCAGAACCTTTTACACACCAAGAAAAACTCCACTTCTGCACAAGCGATATGTTCAAGCTCAGGACAACCTGGAGAAAGATTATGCATACTGGAAGGCCATTAAACTGAAGCTCTTCTTATGTTTAGAAAAAGAAAGGTCAGGCAAAGAACACCATCCTCTCAGTGAAACATTGTTGGGAGTATTGTGAAAGGAATCATAAAGAAAGGACGTGAAGAAATTTGAAAGAAACCTCAAGTGTTCAGCAGCAAAATTAGATCTAGGTTATCGCTGTCTTTCAAAACAACAACCCATAGCGTACATCATCTCTGGTGAAGAACTACAAAGTCCAAAGTGAATATTATTGACCGACCTGCACATCCCACTGAAAGGCTGTGGCCATCAAATCCACAGAAGCTTGAGAGACTCGTCAAAGTAGAATGATGGGGTGGGAATCCTCAGGAGGTAGATATGAAGAAATGAGTGGGCGACCCCCAACTGTGGGCAACTGCAGAAGGTAAAATAGACGAATAAACAGTTTTAGGGTGGACCTACTCTGTGACTGAGGAAGTTGTTATAGGATGAGCAATCCTGACCTTGGCTTGTCAGACAGATCTACCTCAAGGCTTTAAGGACTTTGGATAGTTTTTATTTTTTAATATAAAGTTGACATTTAAAAAAAACTTAATAGGTCCAGTTTCTGTCATATATTTTGTTTACTTCTAATGCCAGTCCCGAAATCTAGAAATCAGATTTTTACTGTAATGCAGGACATAAAAAGCCAATCTGTGTTCTGTTTCTTAAAGAACTGATTAACTGGATGTTTCAGCGGCACACAGCGCTTTGTGACAAACCCCCTGGCAGCTTGTGATTGGTGTGTGGGGTTGGGGGCAGGCCTTGAATTAAGCTTGGGGTCAGAGCAGCGGCTCTGTGGGCTTCCTCTGAGCTGAGGATGAGGAGTATGTGTGTTGTTCTCTGACAGCTGCTCACTCTGCTTTTCTTTGGGACCATTTTTCACTGTGAGCTGACAAACCTGCCACCAAAAGCTGCCAGCGGCTGATCTCGCCCCCACTGTTAAAATGACTCTGACTGTAGCTGGTAAGTTTGCATCTCGGTTGACAGGATGGGCTTTCTGAGTGCAAGTCTGTTCTCTCAGACATTAGTGTTGTTAGTGTCAATAGATTTTCTGGTTTTTCCTTAAACTCCTCGTCACCAAGATTACCAGAGGGGTAAAAAAGCGACTTGAAGACTCCACCACGTCCTCAGACATCCTGAAAGTCAGACTTTAGTATTGACACAAACACTGACATAAAAGGACCTCGTACTGTTTTAAAAGTGAGCTTCTGCTGATTGGTTTGCGGTGCACTAACTACCGTGTGTAATTATTTGTTCCCAAGCTTAATGTGTGACCTAATATTTGATGTATTAAGGATAAAGTACAAGCGTTTAATTCCAGGATCACAATTCCTGTCAAACCTGAGCTTTAAAGTTTTATTTTTTTAAAGCACTTTTTAAATTTATGTAGGTGACAGAGAAATAAAAGAACAGAGAAATTAGCTAGCTACAGATTAAAATTGCTCTTTTTCTAAAATATATTTGGAAACCAGTAACAGCCTGTGTATTTAATCTTTGAGCAACACATCTACGGTTGAATTAAATGAAGACGATCCGTGCGTTTGCTTACAGATCTGACTCGGAGAGCAATGACAGAGTTTGAGGAGAAGCTCCGTCAGCAACATGAGGACTCGATGCACCGCGAGCTGGAGGCTCTGCTCACCACAACCAACAAAGCTGAAGCAGAGGTGGGAACGCCTTTGGCTCTGCTGCTCCCTGCAAACATCCCCACAAATGCTCTGAAACTCTGAAAAATCCTCTCAAACATCACAGGACAGCAGGAAACGTGGGGTTTTTCTGCATAGGATTATCTCGTGCAGCCCCAGAAAAGCTTTTTAGTAATTTAATACTATTTGTTCCCCTCTACAGTTTTGTTAATTGAGGTTTCATTTACCTAATTGTAGTTAATATGTGAGAGGAAACATGCATATGTCAAATAAGGTGACACATACCCATTACTTTTACTGAACGCAGACTATCACAGGGTCGTCGTTGGTGCGTAGGTCGTAATGACACAAAGCGCCATCAGCTTTTTTGCCATTAACTGTTTGGTTTTTACTAGTAATTTTCATTTGGTCCAATTTAGCTCTGAAGCGATGTGGTTTTTGAAGAGACAGCGTCTGATTCACTACTTTTGTTAAATTTGTCATTTTCTGTTACATTCTTGCAGTTTTTGGGGGACACACGAGGTGACAGGTGCCATGGACTCATTGATCTGTTATATATGTAGAACAAATGTTTGTACATTATTGCATTATTACAGAGAGTCCATTACGTTCATCTGAGCACGTAGATTTTGTCGGCCTGACGGGGGAACCTGAGGTGAACAACCCAGAGGTCCTGTACCTGCTTCAGTAATCGGCCTCAGACATTATGAAGATTTTAATGTGGTGTAGCTGTCGATCTGAAGGATGAACGAAGACAATGTTGCTCCTTTTCTTTTAACATAACATTAATTGATAGCTTATAAACCTGTTTTGGTGCTAATTTATGAAGCAAGCATACATGAAAGCACACTTTAGACTCTTCTAACCTATTTTCACAGATGAACTTTGTGTTTGTGTTTGAGGTCTCAAAGTTCAGGGACGCTGCGCTTGTGTGAAATGTTTTCAGTTTGTCTTTTAACGAGGTGGCTGTTCATGTTGATTATGTTTGTGTGCTGGTTTAAAGGGAAATAGCCATTTCACTTATGAAGGTTTCATCTGCTATGATCACATAAGAAGCTGAAATTCTAAAGACATGCCCTTGGTCTAATATACCACAGTATGCACTGTGAATGAAGTCCACTTTGTCCTTGTTATGCTTGTGGGACACATAATATATTATCAGGGGTGCACTTTAAGAAACCAGGGTAGACGTGTAAACCACCCTGCAGATTAGAGCTTTAATATGATCAGCTGACAAAAACAAAATGTTTGTAAATAAAATCACCTTTGTATTTTTAGTTTGAAGCTTTTATTGATGTATAGCCTGACTAACTGTTTCTAATAAAGCTTATTTTGTATTGATTTATTTAATGTAGGAAGGGCACCATGAAAGGGCAGCACGGTGGTTAGCACTGTTGCCGCACAGCAAGAAGGTCCTGAGTTCAATTCCAACATCAGGTCTTTCTGTGTGGAGTTTGCATGTTCTCCCCGTGTTTGCGTGGGTTCCCTCCGGGTACTCCGGCTTCCTCCCACCGTCCAAAGACATGCAGCTTGTGGGGATAGGTTAATTGAATAATCCAAATTGTCACTAGGTATGAATGTGAGTGTGAATGGTTGTCTGTCTCTGTGTGTTGGCCCTGCGACAGACTGGCGACCTGTCCAGGGTGTACCCCGCCTCTCGCCCTATGACAGCTGGGATAGGCTCCAGTGCCCCCCGCGACCCTGAAAAGGATAAGCGGAAGCGAATGGATGGATGGGTAGTTTGAAAGCCAGTGAAAAATCACTCTAGATAAATGCAAAATATAGACGTTAAACAGAGATTCCTAATCAGTGAGTTTTGATATTTGACTTCTTTTGTTTCAGATCTCCAGAAAAGATTTTGATGGTTTCAAGAAGCTCTTCCACAGATTCCTGCAAGTCAAAGGGCCTTCAGTGGACTGGGCCAAGATCAGCCGGCCACCGGAGGAGCTGGTGAGCACAAGATAATGTTTCTGGTAACACGGCTTGACTTTTTACATTGCAGTGCTCATATTGTCATATGTGCTTTAAATGTTCCATTAAAGCGCAAGTACGCAGTGTGATCGTTGCACACCCTCACTCTCTGCGCATCATCTACACTTTTTAGTTTAGTCGGTTACAGTTCTTTCTGTCTTGGAATAACTGCGACCACATAATTTCCTCAGGGATGAATAAATTATTCTAGAAGTAAGCTAAATAAAAGTAAGCTCGAATATAACCCATCTGAGAGCAACAGAAATATGTAAGAAAAACCTCACAGTTGGGACCTGCTAACAATCCACAGCTGCTTAATTCAATTCAATTCAATTTTATTTATATAGCGCCAAATCACAACAAAAGTCGCCTCAAGGCGCTTCATAGATACAGAGAAAAGCCCAACAATCATATGACCCCCTATGAGCAAGCACTTTGGCAACAGTGGGAAGGAAAAACTCCCTTTTAACAGGAAGAAACCTCCGGCAGAACCAGGCTCAGGGAGGGGCGGCCATCTGCTGCGACCGGTTGGGGAGAGAGAAGGAAAACAGGATAAAAGACATTGCTTAAGTTGTAAGGGAATAATTACATAATCTACAGATGAGCAAATGTATTTTTCAAAATATTTTCTAACTGCTTCAGTTTATATCTTAAAGCTGTATACATGTTATACGTATGTGCAGGAGCAGCATCCATTCTTAGATCAACTCCAACTCTTTCAAAAAACTTTCTGAAGCTTTTAAGTTAAGAATTAAACATTTTTTAAGGCTTCTAATTTTCATTGTTCAGTGTTTAATTAAATTAAGCAATGCACTTTTTTATGCCCCTAAAACGCAAACTTACTGCATAGTTCAGCTTAATCATGAATTCAATTCATGTAGAGATGTCCTGTCCCAAGAGTTTGCAGCCAGTGTGGTGATGGGCTTCATGGCTGCAAACACCGATTTCTTTCACGTGTTTATTTATCCTTCAGATGAATTATATTAAAAGTTCAAAGAAAGGTGAATTCAAAAATGAACATTTTAAAGATGAGTAATCATATTATTAGAGTACAATGTTTACTTATTAACTTGTAACTGAGTGAGGCTAGCACTTACTTACCTAACTCCAGTCTTTACGCTAAGGTCAACATGGCCTCTCCTGACACCACTGTGGGACGGGTGTCATACTTCAAAAACAAGCTACTGCAACCAGATCTGATGATAGTGAACGCTCAGGCCAAAGCCAACTATTTGTCAGCATGGTGACATTTCAGACACGTGTTCAGTTCCTGCCTACGGCGTTCCCAAAAATATCAGCCAAGTGAAGGTTAGGACTAAGATTAGCCTGACTGCTGGAGCGTTGCAGAGTGTCGTTGTAGGACAGTGAGAGTGGGGAAACACTGGCGTTTGTCTGAACACTGCTGAGCACCCACACATCTTCCACTCGCACTCCCCTTCTGACCTTAATCACCCTCAAAACACCGCTGTCCTCATGAGGGTAGTTCAGGGAAAATGAGACACTGTATTCTAAGTTTACTGGTGCAAGACAACACTCGCCTTTATATGTACAGCATCGACGTCGTGGGATTTCCATACCTTGCTGATTGAGCATGCATCAATAATAATAATAATGGATTGGATTTATATAGCGCTTTTCAAGGCACCCAAAGCGCTTTACACTCACTCTCACATTCACACACTGGTGGAAGCAGCTACAGTTGTAGCCACAGCTGCCCTGGGGCAGACTGACAGAAGCGAGGCTGCCATATCGCACCATCGGCCCCTCTGACCAACACCAGTAGGTGGTAGGTGAAGTGTCTTGCCCAAGGACACAACGACCAGGACAGAGAGCCCGGGGATCGAACCGGCGACCTTCCAGTTACAGATGCGCTTCCCAACCCCCTTAAATCCTTTATTTACACAGTTTTTGACGTTTTCCCTGAAACGATCCTCACATTTTCATGTGTCAGTTTATTTCATAAAGAGAGTCTCTGAATGTCTTCGACTGGATATTTTCCAGAGTTGAAACAAACACTAACATATTTACAGTCATGACGAGCTGTGGATATCTCAAAGGAATATTACAGGAATAATGGATATAATTCGAGCTGTCCACTTGTTTTCTCACGTTTTGGCCTCCTGCAGCTCAACAGGCAGAGCAGGTTCTCTATTAATCAGAAGGTTTGTTGCTGCGGCTGCTGCAGTCTGCATGCCAAATATCCTTGAGCAAGACACTAAACCCAATTTGCTCTCCAATACAACCACAAACATGTGAGGAAAGACTTTACTGAGGTCACAGAGCAAAGGTCATAGATTCCTCTATAACTGATCACCTGCAGCTGACCGTCTTTGGTCGGCCTCCGAGCTCACACCATTCCAGTAGATCTTTAAAAACCTCAGAACGTCACAAAGCATGAAGAGAAAAGCAATACAAGATGTCCCAGTGTTTGTTCCAGTGTGACTTGTTGTATATTTAACAGTTGCTCTGTTGTTGGATAGCTGCTTATAGAAGCACGCGCAGAAATACAGCTGTGATATGGTGTGTAGTGTGACCATAAATACATGTGTCCTTTCTGTGTGTCACACTGTGTCATGACTGCACTTCCAAAAGTAACTCTGTTCATTCCAGTTACGGGAGGTTATCTGTTTTGGAAAAAGTTACTGTTTAATAATGGAACCACAAATATCCAAGTAAAACCTTAAAATAGAAAACTGCTCCTGCCCATAACTGTAGACCACAGTTTCACTCAGTATAGATGTAGCAGGCTTTATTCGGCAAGCTAAAACAACACCACTCATTCCAAATTAATCATCACAGGAGAAGAGATTCATTAAAAGGACCCAAATTGGTTTCCCTACACATTTTTTTATTTAATTCTTACTAGAAATGATATAAATGTACATATATACACATTTAGTTTACTTGTCCATGTTCCCATTTCGACTTACTGATACCCAGCTACACATATATTTGTATCTGGGTATGCATGTTTGTCTGAATATAAAAAGGGTTCAAGTAAAGGTAATGGTCTTACTGTAGACATTTGTACCACAGAAACATCTCTCTATAAAGAATAATAATGGATTGGATTTATATAGCGCTTTTCAAGGCACCCAAAGCGCTTTACAATGCTACTATTCATTCACTCTCGCATTCACACACTGGTGGAGGCAGCTACAGTTGTAGCCACAGCTGCCCTGGGGCAGACTGACAGAAGCGAGGCTGCCATGTTGCGCCATCGGCCCCTCTGGCCAACACCAGTAGGTGGTAGGGTAAAGTGTCTTGCCCAAAGACACAACGACCAGGACAGAGAGCCCGGGATCGAACCGGCGACCTTCCGGTTACAGATACACTTCCCAACCCCCTTATTATCTGTAATGGATATATATGCTGTTACAAACATGGTCAATGTTTCAAATAATGAGGTAATACCTGTGAGCTAAAAGTTCAAGCTCCTATCACAGTTTCAAACAGTCTTTTATTCCTCTTGGTTCTGTGTAATATCTGCAAGCAGATATTCCTGATATGGATTTGACATATTGGGGAAACTAGTGAAAATTGTGTCCCCAAAGTTGATCTTGGTCGAAGCAGGAAAAATGGGCAAGCGTGAGGATTTGAGAAAGTTTAAAGAGGCAAATTGTGATAGCTGCACAACGAGGTCAACATATCTCCCAGTGGTCAGCAGTGGTCAGCAGTGTTGGTCAAGTTACTTTAAAATAGTAAGTAGTTACTGATTACTTCTCCAAGAAAGGAATCCTGTTACTTTACTGATTACTTATTTTCAAAAGTAATTAATTACTTTATTGCTTAGTTACTTTTTAAAAACATGATACAGAACCTGAATATGTAATAAAGCAACAGACCTTTTTCTGCATAATCAATCATATAAAATTGAATCAAATGAAAAAGTTTTTTTAAAACATTTTTTAGGTTCAATCTTTCAACTTTATGCATCAAGCAAAAATTAAATTATATGCAACAGTGTTTGACTTGAAGACATTTGTTTAACATTTAAACCTATTTTCTTCATATTCCAGCACATAAAATAAAATAAAATCATGTTTGTGTTCACACTCACTCTTTCAAATAGATGTAAGTAAAACACAGCAAAAAATAAATTAAATCAAAAACTCATCGGCACTGAGTCCTGTCGCTCTTAAATCTATTTTCACCAGTTTAGCAGGAGTGGGGCGGGTGGAGGTCTGCCCGGTGCTGCAGTGGCCGTGTCAGCGGGGGATCCGGGGGTTTCTCTGTGAATTTCACATTCCCATGGCAGCGTGCTCGCTGCTCGCTCAATTTGAACTTTAATTTTTGTAGAAAGAAGTTTTCTTCCCTCACAGAGTGAACAGCGGACGCTAATGTTTTTGTTGCTCAAAGTAATGTGAGTACTTCCGAGCTTTAAACGCTGCACGATCGTACTCTCTCATATTATAATATATTACTCATATTGTCCATTGTTGATCTGCACACGTCTGTTGCCACGGACGTCACACGCTCGTACATCATTGTCATGAGACACTCTCACAAACAAAATCACGGTGCAGTAACGCAGCGTGCATACGGGAAAGTACAGTAATCGAGTTACTTTTTGCAATAGTAATCCCTTCCTTTAGTCGTTACTTGAAAAGTAATCAGATTACAGTAATGCACTACTTTTCATGCGTTACTCCTCATTTCTGGTGGTGACATAGCAGCTTTGTAATGAACAAACAAATCGAGCACTGATGGGTTTCACTGTAACTTGCAGAGCTGTTAGCTGTGTTGAGTCGGGCTGTCGGTGCTTATCAGACTAAAGCCTGGTTGTGTTGTTGCAGAACATGTAAAACAAACTGAACTGTTTGTTCAATCTCACCTTGAACTTAACTTGAGCCTCTTCACTGTTTTGTTTTACAGTATTAAAAAAAAAACTCCTATCTTACTCATTTGTGTCTCTTGCTCAGATCCAGCCCTATGACAAGATCAAGGCGAGGGGACTACCCGACAACATCGCTGTCAGTCTCAACAAACTTGCTGTGGTCAAACTGAATGGCGGTCTAGGAACCAGCATGGGCTGCAAGGGCCCAAAGAGTCTGATCAGTGTCCGCAATGAGAACACCTTCTTGGACTTGACAGTGAAACAAATTGAGGTAAGAATGCAGAAAAACGCTGCACATCTTAACCTCTGATGATCAGGATGAGTCCAGGGTCATGTTTTTGCCACTGCTGAACTACCTTGACACAATTGTTGTTTTAACACGATGCTATATGATTGTGTGTTTTCAGCATCTAAACAAAACCTTTAATGCTGACGTGCCGCTTGTACTCATGAACTCCTTCAACACCGACGAGGATACAAAGAAGATCCTGCAGAAATACAAACACCACCAAGTCAAAATCCACACTTTCAATCAGAGCAGGTGCAGTGCGCACACACACACACATACGGAGAGTCTGTGAACAAAATCTGTTAAGTTTTAAATAAGTGTAAAAAGCCAGAGGTGATTAAAGAAATGGTTCATTATTTTTTATTGGATGGAAACAGAGACAGATGGAAGTTAAATATGTCATTGTTAAAGTGGTAAGCAGTAAAACTATAACAAGTCCATTAAAAGGAAATCTGGAGCGTTAGCAGTGGACAAATAATCTTTGGTGCATCCTTAAAGAAAAAAAACCTGGAAGGAAGACATCCATTCAGAACATCCAGACACGTAAAGACAAGATCACATCAGACCTGATGTTATTATTCAGGTCTGCACTGAAAAGAAAACTTCGTGAGAGCAAACACAGAGGACTCATCAAAAAGTACAATCCAGTGATTTGACTCCAGAGCGAAACAGTCAGATTAGGCTTTAGGACAACGGCGATAAGAAAAAATAAGAAAAGCAAGTTTTTAGAAGACTTGAAATGTCTCTTGATGTGAAGCACACTACATGAAGAGCAGGCATGTATGCATCAGCATTCACTACTCATGTTTATGATGATGTTAAAAAACATTTCCAGATTCAAGATTCTGAAGATATATCGAGCTGTGCTGTCTTCTCTGATTTGAAGTACAAAAGTACACAAAATATAGAAAAATATCATTTATAAGTCAGTGATTTGAGCATTAAACATGTGTGCACACAGATTTGTGTATAAAAACTGTAAATCAGGGCCATCGTTTACATCTGCTGTCCAAAAATAAAATCGTCAAAGTTGCTTTGAGGGTAAATTTGTTTTGTCCACCATCTGATTTTCCTTCACTTCTCTTGGAATAGAGAGCTCTCCAGTTCTTTATAGTCTAAATGAGCGACTCTTTATTTTCTTAATAGGTATCCGAGGATCAACAAGGAGTCCCTCCTGCCGATTGCTAAGAGCATGGGCACCAGTGGTGAAAATGCTGAGGCCTGGTACCCACCAGGACACGGAGACATCTATGCCAGCTTCCAGAACTCCGGGCTCCTGGACAAACTCATTGCTGAGGGGAAAGAGTACATCTTTGTTTCCAACATCGACAACCTGGGAGCCACCGTCGACCTGTTCGTCCTCAACCATCTGATGAGCCAGCCGGCCGACAAACGCTGCGAGTTCATCATGGAGGTCACAGACAAGACCAGAGCCGACGTCAAGGTATGTTTAGCGTCTCCCTCACGGCGATCTGGTCCCGGCTGAAGAAAGTGTGGCTCGGCTTGTGCAGCCTGTTTCCCTTCTGTCCAGGGTGGTACTCTGATCCAGTATGAGGATCGTCTGAGGCTGCTGGAGATCGCACAGGTCCCCAAGGCCCATGTTGACGAATTTAAGTCTGTTACCAAGTTCAAGATCTTCAACACTAACAATTTGTGGATCTCTCTGCCTGCCATCAAGAGGTTGCAAGAGAAGAACTCCATGGACCTGGAGATCATCGTCAATCCAAAGGTAATCCTGCGGAAATCTTTTTGTTTAACATTTTGCTGTTTGACTTGTTTGTAGGAGTGAGGCTGTTTAAGAAGCACAGGAGCTGCCACTGCAAAAACATTACCACTAACCTCAGCCGAGGGATCCAGGGTGCCTGACACGAGTGACACTGTGATTCCCTTTTCATGGATAACTTAAAAAAACACCTGCCTCATGATTAGGGATGGGTATTGATAAGATTTTCACGATTCCGATTCTGTTTAATGATTCGATTCTTTATCGATTCTTTTTAAAAAGGAGAACACTAAGGTCGATTAGCTTAGAGCTTTGTTTTATATCTTCTCTTTGAACAAGATAGAAATTTAGGAGTAACATGGCCTTACAAACCCAACAGTGAGATCTTAAGAGATCCAGCCTACGGCTCTTCAATGGGGTGTCACAGGGTCCCCAGGAAAAAACTGTAAATGTAAAATAATAAAATAAATATTCTTTTGTAGCAATAACAAAGTATAACATAAATTATTCTGGAGCAATTACACAAGAATATCCAGTAATGTCCCTGCCTACAATTAAACACATTCACTTACCGATAATCGGGGGCATCTGCTGTGGCAAATGGGTGCAAACCTTTTACCACAAACTGAGTCACTGCTCGGTGACATTCGTCTATCCTGCCTGAAAGGAGACGCTACCGGTAGACTGCAGCGAGAACTGCCAGCGAGCGCCAGCCAGACTCTGTCTCTCATCATGGTCACCTAAACGCACAGTAATGGCAGGTTTTGTAATAAGGCAGGTCGCGCTAACATAATATGCAGTGTTAGTTGATTATTTACCTGCCGCATTAACGGGAGAGGACGTGCAAACGTTACCGCTGCTGCTGGGTTGAGATTCACGAGTCCGGAGCGGAATTAAAAACACGACTTTCATTTAAGGTCATCGCGTGTTTTGTGAGCAAATGCTTTTTCATATTCGTAGTGTTTCCTCCCTTAAATGAAATATCTACTTTGCAAGTATTGCAAGTTGCCCTGTTGTCATCCGTTCTCGTAAAGTATGACCAAACTTTTGAGCGTTTGAGCCGCTTGGGCGCCGTGTTTCCTGCCAGGTAAATGACGCTCCGCAACGTGGTGACGTCATTCGGGGCGACTGGAATCGATAAGGGAATCGTTTGCAAAAATGGCAAACAGTTCCAAGGAATTGAAACAGTGGGAACCGGTTCTCAACAAGAACCGTTTTTGGATACCCATCCCTACTCATGACTAAGCAACAATTCTCAGATCCTTCTTAAATACGACCATCCTACAAAGAGGTGCCACTTGGTGTCGGGAGGAAAAAGAGTTGGATGTCAAACTCAGAACTGCATGTAGATCATATACGTTATCAGAAAACTGATATTTAAGAATCAAAGTAGCACAAAATACTAAAGGAATGTACCTTTAAAAACCTCGTAATCACAGTCTTGAGCTTTTGTGTTCTCTGGTGTTGTGATATGAAGCGATATTTTAAAGGTACTTCAAGTAATGAGGCTCTGAAAAGTTTTGGGGGCCGTATTAAAATGTTTTGGGTCTTTTACTTTTTCTTTTTAACCCTGCTTCCATTTTCTCAAGAGGCTTTATCTTTTCTCAGACGAATACTGTCAATATGTTGTCTAAGGCAGCGGTCTCCAACCTTTTTTGTGCCACGGACCGGTTTATGCCCGACAATATTTTCATGGACCGGCCTTTAAGGTGTCGCGGATAAATACAACAAAATAAAACTAGTACCGGTACCGAAAAAAAGAAAATTTATTCATAACACACGTGAAAAGACCCAGGAAAACCGAGTTAATGATCAAAACGATAACAAAATAACGCTGAAAACCGATAAAAACCCTGAAAACTATACATTTCACACCTGAACCTCAACTCTCACGGCCCGGTACCAAACGACTCACGGACCGGTCCGAGGCCCGGGGGTTGGGGACCGCTGGCTTAGGATACAAATTGATATTATCATACATCCCAGGCCTTATCTTACACAGTAGATATTTTTGACATTAGCTCACAGCAGTTTTTTCTGCACATTTTGTCAATAGATTTGGTTTATTCTGAAAGCTATTTTTGAACTCAGGTCAAAGTCCTGAGTTCAAAAAATTTGTTCATTCGACTCCTTATCGTCCACTCATCTTAGTGGGGTACTAAGTGTATTAGTATCACACTAAGATGAGTGGACAATAAGGAGTGGAGTGACCATATTTGATGATGAGCCTGTTGGAGCTGTTTTTCCTCCTGTTGACTGAAGCGCTCCATCTCTCTGTAGACCCTGGATGGTGGGCTGAACGTCATCCAGCTAGAGACAGCTGTGGGTGCTGCCATCAAAAGCTTTAACAATGCCATGGGTGTGAACGTACCCCGTAGCCGCTTCCTGCCCGTGAAGACGTCATCTGACCTGCTGCTGGTGATGTCCAATCTGTACACCCTGGACGCCGGCTCTCTCACCATGAGCAAGAAGAGAGAGTTCCCGACCACGCCTCATGTCAAACTGGGCAGCTCCTTCACAAAGGTCAGCTGCCACGAAAAGCATCATCTCTGCTCTCAGCCCAAGCCTCTCTCAGCTTCTGTACTTTATCATTGGGTGCAATAAGGAATTGACAGGTTTAATCACTTTATATTTAAATCTAACTACAAGTTAAGAAAAAAAAATCAATTCTCAGGAAATGGAAAGATAATGTTTTCAGCTACAACATCACGATGTGCCAGACCTGCTTGCTGCTCAGCGTAGTGAGAAAGCAGGAGCATGTTGCAATTCTCCAAACATTTCAGTTTAAATGAAGTTTTATTTAAATAGTGCCGAGTCTGAACAGTCATCTGAAGGTGTTTTATGTTATAATGTTAGAGAGCCTAAATAATAAAATCAGTGTTTGGTTGGTTTTTGTTTTTTGCTCCACAGGTTCAGGAGTTTCTGGCAAGGTTTGAAAACATCCCTGACATGTTGGAGCTGGATCACCTCACTGTGTCTGGAGATGTCACCTTCGGGAAGAACGTCTCTCTCAAAGTAAGCAACAGCTCCAATAACTGAGGCACAGCTGAACAGCGCCACCTATAGGCTTAAACCAAATACTTCTACAGAGCATTGTTTCAGCTCTCTGAATTGAATTGACCCTGTGCACGAGAAAATGCTAACTTCCTGGTTTGAGACCGGATGTGGGGTTGTACATTTCCAGTAGCTTTACTTTGCGGTCAATCGCTACTGCGAAGATATACTCCAAGATCATGTCCAAAACTCGAAAACGGAAAGATTGCGTTAAGTTACAAAAAGCAGAAGGTGGGAACACTCACCGCTGCTGTGTCATAAAAAATCTAATGATCAACTTTGATGTTTAAAGAGTTTAGATCGATCAGTTGTTTACATCACTCAACACAAGCAGAACTGCAGCAGAAGACACATCGTCCACATTCAGAAGTATCTCTGTATAGTGGTCTTATGATTTAAACAGGCAAATGTTCAGCATTCAAACAACAACAATAGTCAAACTAGATGTTTCCCCGTTACGTCGATATCAGCTAGTCAAGTACACACCTACACAGCATGTCAACAAACCGTGAAAAAAGCCACACAAAAATGAATGATTGCTGGTAACGGTTTCTATACATTAGTATTTACGAAGGGTATGTTGTGACTTACCTTCAAAATTACAGTGGTCCCTCGCTATAACGCGGTTCACCTTTCACCTCGCTGTTTCGCGGATTTTTTTAGTGCAAGTTTGCATGCTTATTTTTTACGTCACATTGTGTCCTGCGTCCTGATCGCTGCAGACGATCTCCTCCGTGACGTCTCTCCTGTACAGTACAGAATCACTGCATCGATCGCTAGCAGTGTGACTCTGAAGTGCAGTGCTGTATGTCCACGATGTCCACGAAACGTTTTGCACCGTCAAAAAATAAAATTGGCTGCTTGATTTCACCTATCGCTGGTTATTTTTAGAACATAACACCCGCGAAAAACGAGGGACAGCTGAGAAATATAACATTTGAATCCCTTTTCTCTTTTGCTCTGAGGCGCAGGGAAAAAATATTGACAAGTCGATGAACATCATTTACAGATATATTGGGTAAATGCCCGAGACATCTATAGAAATGTAAATCGCCGCTTGATTCATTCATTTGCTTAACTTGTTTTGGACCGTAAACAAGGCGCGAATAGGACACCGGAAAAAAAGCTCCCCACAGGAGTTTCCGCACCGGAAGTAGCATATGCTAACGTGCACATAGTCTATTAATGTCGAGCCTTATTCGGGCCTACAGCACTGTTCCAGAAATTAGAAAGGAATTCCACCTTAACTGGACTTTGTGAGATATTTAGGAATATATTTGCCAAAAGAAATGTCCTTGGATATAATTTACAGTATAAAATGTAAATCTTTCCTTGATACCTCTGATTATTCCAGCCACTCCCAAGAGAAATTCCATTGCAACTATTTTCTGATTTGAATGAGATCATTTCAAGATGTGTTTTGCAGGGAAAGAAACTCAGAGTTTAATTTTAAAACACTGCGACTCTCCAAGGAAATGAGGGGAAAACGGCCCCACCGGATTTTGAGGATTATTACTATGCAGATCAGATTAAACATTTCATTTATGTCCCATGTTAGACATAACAACGAGCAGCTCCTTCACTTCTAACTTGACTAACCATTGTGAACAGATTGATTGAAGTTTAGAGCAAATAGGTAGCGCATGTTGCACGTTTAGTTCACCTTTTAACATGTTTGCTCAAAGAAAGACCAGCTTAAAGATTTTTAGCCAGACTCAACAATTTTCATGGAGCTTATCCCAGCTGCCGCAGGGCGGGAGGCGGGATACACCCTGGACAGGTCACCAGCCTATAATTTTTAACAATAACCTTTGATTTCGAACAGAGGTCGCAGGAATACGTGACATTTCTGTCAGTTTTTCACTCGTTAATCTTTTTATTCATCAGGGTACCGTCATCATCATAGCTAATCACGGTGACCGGATAGATATTCCTGCTGGAGCCATGCTGGAGAACAAGATTGTTTCAGGAAATCTGCGGATCCTTGACCACTGAGGCCTTCTGGGAAAATGCTCGACGCCATTTGGATCTTAAAGATGACTTTTAAGAGATTCTGTTCTTCTGATGAACAGCAGGGTTGTTACAGCTTTTGTTTTAAACAGTTGTGTCAGTGTAAAGTCAGCCTGAAAAGGTCAGAGGTCAAATTCATCGTGCCTCCAAATTTCTCCAGCACTGTGAAGAAGAAATTTGCTGTTACTGCAAGACAATCACTGTGAAGTCTGGCTCACTGTGGTCATCTTTTTCTTGTGTCAATAAAAAGTGCAGTACGGGTCAGCAGAGCTTCCTGTGTTTTGTGGAAACGTCGGACTCTTTATTTATTTTATGTTTTTTTGTATACAAGGTGAGATCAGAAAGTTCTGTGAACAGGCCCAGAAAAATGAAAATGAAGGCTGATCTCACAGCACCTCTGTGCTATTCTTCTAATCACTGCTGTATCCCTTCACTCCTGCATCAATGTGCTGGGTTTGCTCAAAAACATACAAAGTCATTTGGATCTTATAGGTAGATCGGAGCATTAAGAGCTGTAACCCCATTCACATATAAAGTGATTGAACCTGTCAATTCCTTTTTGCACCCAACGATAAAAGATCAGTGAAAAATGATGCTCCTGGTCTTGCTCGTCACCTGACACTCGGCCTTTGGAGACTTAAAACCTGTTTGATCTTAGTTGCAGACTCAGATTGGATCACTACTGATGATCCTCCACACAAAACTCACAAATGATCATTTCATCACAGAGCACACAGGGTTAAATGGTCAGAAGAGAGATTCATATAAACTAGAATTCAGGTTTTTATACCCAAATCAAAAAGTAACTAGAATAAATAATAAAGTGCTTTTTTTTGTCTACATCTTTGTCCTGCACATAACTAGTGATTTTGGTCATTATTTATACTGTTAATTTGGGGCAACTGTGTTCTGTTCGCCTTGTAATCCGAAGGTTGCCGGTTCGAGCCCCGGCTTGGACAGTCTCGGTCGTTGGGTCCTTGGGCAAGACACTTCAGCCGTTGCCTACTGGTGGTGGTCAGAGGGCCCGGTGGCAGCCTCGCCTCTGTCAGTGCGCCCCAGGGCAGCTGTGGCTACAACGTAGCTTGTCATCACCAGTGTGTGAATGGATGTGTAAAGCGCTATACAAATACAGCCCATTTTACCATTTCTGTTCTAATAAATAAATATACACCAGTCTCCCTCGCTGGAATCTGCTTGAGCTGCTACAGTTGGAGAGTCTCGGTCTTGTTGGCTGTGGTTGACCCCTGCCTCTGGTCCTTGTGCTGCCACGACTAGAGTTTTGTGCTGTTGTTTAGCCTGCTCATTGGTAGGAGTTCTTGATGCGTTCAAGTAATAATAATATTTCAAGTAATATCCTTGTAAAGTTTTTGGCTGTTCCATCAACCACAGATATGACAAACCTTTCATGTCTCTTTTTAGCCATTGTCATTCTCACTGTCTAGAGCAGGGGTGTCAAACTCAAATACACAGTGGGCCAAAATTCAAAACTGGAACAAAGTTGCGGGCTAACATTAATATTTATTGAAAAAAAAAATATAGATATATAATATAGATAAATATAGACAGATATAAGAATGAATCTTTTCTTATGGACTCAAACAAGTTTTGCTGAAAAACTGAATATGGAACAAGCAAAGCTTAATACTAAACAATATATATTAGCTGTATAATACCAGTAGGCCAGCTCTAATAGTAATTTGGCTTCGCGGGCCAAATGTAATTAGGCTGCGGGCCAAATTTGGCCCACGGGCCAGAGTTTGACACCTATGGTCTAGAGTAACTTAAAGCTTACTTCAGTGAAAGCAAGCGATACATGATCCAAAAAGCCGATGTGAGAAAGATCTAGTACATCCAGCAATGTCAAACGATCTCTTTTAAGTGTTCTCTATCCTTACTTCAGTAACTCCGGTTCAATCAAATACTTCATGTAAAATCTTTCATATCGATTTGGAAAGTGATAGAAAGGGTCGAAAATCTAATTTTTAAAAAACTTAAGTGGTTTCAAGACAAAGATCTCACAGGAAGTGTTTGATGTGAGTTTTAAGAAAATGAATACAGCTAGAACTGTGCAGAATAGACCGATGTAGTAACATTGGCTAACTGGAAATAATAACGCTCTTACATTTGCCTTAACATGTTTTGTGAGGCTCAGACAGGAAGTATGCTAGCTCTGAAGATGACAATGTGCAACAGATGAACAGACTGACAATAGGTCGCTCCATCATCCTGTTTTATTCACAGCAGGTTTGAAGGAAACAAATTCATTTGGACTCATACACACATGCTCATCAAAACCCCAAAAAGTCTCTCTCACTCACACACACACACACACACACAGTGGTATGGTAGGCACACTGTAGTGGAGAGCTCAGATGTGTCGTCTCTGATAGTCGATCCAAAGTAGGCACTTCTGAAGCAGACAGTGATGATCGTTAATGCTTCTGTTCTCTGGCGAGCCTGACGCTGACCGCTGCAGTCACATCACATTAATCCAACTGTGCTTGTCACCATATGTACACCATTTATGCCTTTGATTAGTGTGGGAGTTAAGAATGACTATGGCTGCACATGTTAGATTAATCAATCGTTTCAGAAGAGCAAATTACTGCAATGCTCATTAGTTTCATACCAGGAGATTTATCTTGGAAACAAGCTGCTTACAAAAGCCATCACACAGACCAGAGGAGTAGATGAATATTTGCATTTGGGAGTGGAATGGTTCCAAACAGCAGCCTGTCAGACTGTAGTGTTCTCACTGCTGCAGAGACTGATCTGTGACTGCATCTGGACAGGTCGTTTGCTCCGTGTGACGGGAGCTCTCGGTAGCCGAACAGTCAGGAAGAGAAAATCTGATCAAATCTGATGTCATGAAGAAAACTCCGCTAGCAGAAGGAGGGGAGAGCTGTAAGCACTTGTTACTTTTACCCCTGTGGGGAGTTGTGATACAATATTGCAGCATCAGAAGAAGATATTCTGGATGAAAGGTTTAATCAGATTCTCTCTTCCATCTTCGCAGAAAACTAACAGCTCACACAGACTGGAAGATGCAAAAGTTAACAGCTGATATTCACGCTTCACATCCTGCAAACTCTCTGCATCAGTTCAGCGAGTTCTGCACCACCGTCAGTCATCACAATGACCAGGATGTGACTGGGCTGAAGAAACTGCATGACCAAACTGTTTTAAGGTGGAAGTTGAACCTTTTGAAGTGAATCTTGTCACTATGTCCACATACTGAAATTAAACCTTTCTCTCAGCTACTGTTATTATTATTTTTTGGAGTACAAAAAAGTAAGCAAATAGACCCAAAAGCAGCTGATCAAAGAGGATTGGAATAGTGTTAACATGAACAGGAACCCTGTTGATTTTTTAAGCGATAAGAACGACCCAAGCTCTCCAAGTATGCAAAAGGGTAACCTGCCGAGCATGCGGTGTTGATAAAAATCCTGTCAGCTCCAGCATTGCAGACCGCTGGAGGAAAAAGCTTAACACAGTATAGAATGTTTCCAGAGAAAGAAAAATAAATTACCCCCAAATTTCATAAGAATAATCCACATCCTGCCCTCCCACTAAAACAGTAATAATTTACTTCTTTATTTTCTATTGAATTGCACACACTGCGATGAGGTGGCAACAGTTTTTCACCAGGCGCTGTGCGTTTCTGAACAGTCTCTGAAGCACCGGTATGCTGCTGCTCTTCTCCCATACTTGCATTTTTGGTCCCTTTGGGCCTCTTCCAGCCTCAGCCGGCCCACCATCGGCCCCCGGGGGTCAGGCTCCCATAACTGCTGAGGTAAGGTCAGTTCTGGAGATCCGGATTCCATCCTCCATCACCTCTTCTGCTCCCAGACCTCAACCATGTTCAGGTCGAGCCTCTCGAGGCTCTTCAGCCCCTGGATGTTCTCGGTGTAGAACGCCACGTCTACCACCACCAGCCTGCAAACACGAGCCACAGCTTACAGCTTTGAAAGTGTCAAAGACATGAAAGATATGAACAGCTATGCTCTGACAAAAAGCAGTTTATAACCTCCTAAGACCCGAACTCTTCCACAGCATGCATTTTTAATTTCTCTTTGATATTTGGTCACATTGGGGCCCGATGAACGTAAAAACAAAGAATTATCAGATTTATTTTTTACCTTATTTTTGTTTTTAAGAAAAATGAGAGCCACATATGAGAATATTCTTTTAAAATTGGCACCAGGATGTCCAAAAAACTCACTGAAAAGCCTTCAGTTAATCCAAAATGCTGCAGCAAGAGTCCTGACAGGGACTAGAAAGAGCAGATTTCTCCTGTTTTGGCTTCCCTTCATTGGCTTCCTGTTAAATCCAGAATTGAATTCAAAATCCTGCTCCTCACATACAAGGTCTTAAATAATCAGGCCCCATCTGATCTTAATGACCTTGTAGTACCATATCACCCTATTAGAGCACTTCGCTCTCACTCTGCAGGCCTACTTGTTGTTCCTAGAGTATTTAAAAGTAGAATGGGAGGCAGAGCCTTCAGTTTTCAGGCCCCTCTTCTGTGGAACCAGCTTCCAGTTTGGATTCAGGAGACAGACACTATCTCTACTTTTAAGATTAGGCTTAAAACTTTCCTTTTTGCTAAAGCATATAGTTAGGGCTGGACCAGGTGACCCTGAATCCTCCCTTAGTTATGCTGCAATAGACGTAGGCTGCCGGGGGATTCCCATGATGCATTGAGTATTTCCTTTCCAGTCACCTTTCTCACTCACTATGTGTTAATAGACCTCTCTGCATTGAATCATATCTGTTATTAACCTCTGTCTCTCTTCCACAGCATGTCTTTTATCCTTTCTTCCTTCTCTCACGCCAACCGGTCGCAGCAGTTGGCCCCGCCCCTCCCTGAGCCTGGTTCTGCCGGAGGTTTCTTCCTGTTAAAAGGGAGTTTTTCCTTCCCACTGTCGCCAAAGTGCTGCTCATAGGGGGTCATATGATTGTTGGGTTTTTCTCTGTATCTATGAAGCACCTTGAGGTGACTTTTGTTGTGATTTGGCGCTATATAAATAAAATTGAATTGAATTGAACCGTGGCAGCTGTCACTGACACACACCTATCACCTCCGTTAATTCCAAAACTAACTCACAGAAGTGGAACTCTAAATTTGTGTGTCAGGTTTGTTAAGTAAATTCTTGTACCTTAATATAGCAGATATAAAGACACGTCAAGTATTCATGTAATCTTCAAAATTCTCTTTCAATAAAATGTGAAACAACGGGGAACACCAACAGGAAAAGAGGTGTTCCTTCTCTTCAGAGCGAAGCAGGAAGTGCTGCTCTGTCATATCAACATACTCCAATCATTAGCTGGTTTTCAGGGCAGTGCTGCACACTTACCCATGCTGCGGTCCTCCATCATTAATAACTCCAAGCCGAGCCAGCTGCCTCTTCAGATGCATTTTGAAACTGGCATTGATCCTCAGAAACAGCATCTGTATATGGATACACAACTCTCAGGTCTCTGATCAACAAGCTGTCACAGACACGGTGTAGAGAAAACAAAGATCTCACCTGTGTCTGTTCTTCAGGTAAAAGTTCATAAATGGCTTCGTGCATCTTCGCCATCTGCTTACAGATGTTTCTGAAGCAGGCTGAGGGCATCGGAGCCTTCACTTCATACTGAGGACAGAAAAGGATACGGCTGAGGTCATGTGAGTCTGCGCACATTTGGAATACAGCTGCATCAAGTGGGAAACAATTTAAAATACACAGAGCTGAAATATTCTGAGAAAGTGCATTACACATGTCAAAAAGTCATAAATTCTGTACTAATAAAGGACAGAAATGGATACCTGACCATCAGGTATACAGTGCAAGTATAATTTAGTAGGTTAGATCAGCGGTCTCCAACCTTTTTTGCACCACGGACCGACAATATTTTCACGGACCGGCCTTTAAGGTGTCGCGGATAAATACAACAAAATAAAACTAGTACCGGTACTGAAAAAAAGAAGATTTATTCATAACACACGTGAAAAGAGCCAGGAAAACCGAGCTAACGATAAAAACGATAACAAAATAACGCTGAAAACCAATTAAAAACCCTGAAAACCATACATTTCACACCTGAGCCTCAACTCTCGCGGCCCGGTACCGGTCCAAGGCCCGGGGGTTGGGGACCGCTGTTTTAGATTATTGGTTATTTGTTTGTTCTATTATCTAATAGCAATGATTCTATTAAGTCTACATTAATTCAATACTATTAAGTAAAAAACTGACTAACTGTGGAAATATTAGGCCTACACAGGTCACAGATGGGCAACTGCCTGAATCTCATTACAACAAGTCTTCTGTAAATAGAGATTATTTTTATGCTTGCATAAAATTTAAAACCATTCATGAAGTGTTCTCGTGTTCCCTGCCCTCATCTTACCTTTGACAGAACCTTCTCAAACAGACTGTCCATGATGGCCACCAGCTTAGCAGAGATCTCTGCTATGTGATCGTTGTAGTCCTGCAACACAACAAACGGCCTCAGCAACACAACTCACATCGAGCTGAAATCTTTGGAGATTTTGTCATGACATTTTATTTTTTTTTTAACTCTTCTCTCAAACTTTCATTTAGCCAGGAAGTCGAGAGGCCACACTTAAAGTGCTCATGCTGAGCGTTACCTTGGTGATGTGATCAAAGTGTCTGAGAACACTGAATTGTTTGGGCTGCAGTTTGGTCTCAAAATGAGCTCTGATGATGGGAATGTAGTGAACCACCAGCTGCAGACAGCGTGAAGCTAATGCTACAACACACAGTTAACAGTAAAAATCAGCATTCTCAACCATTAAAAGTTGCTTCACATAATGAAATATCAGGTCTACTTGTAAGCAGTGTGTGTAGCAGGTGTTATATACCGAGGTTTTTGGTGGTGATGGTCTTGAGGCCGACGATCTGCAAAGCTCCGGCTCCCAGAACCAGCTGGCAGCTCCGAGAGTTGAAGTGCTGCAGGAAGACAATCCAAGAAAATTCAGTAAACACCACCAGGCTAGCATACCAGCATGTCAGGGCTGTGTCAGATGTAAACATTTCAGTGTTGTGATCAAAAAGTCTTTTCCTGTTTACTAACTACAAGAGGCTGAACTAACGTAGGATCGTGTGATTTGAGTGCTGTTGAGTCTCTGACCTTGAGGAGGTCTGCCAGACGCGTCAGCATGTCTGTAGAGATGGATGGGATGTCATTGACACACTGGCAGTATTCTAAAAAGATCCGGATCAGCAGCAGAACCGTCCTGAAGGAACACAAAGGCTACTCAGGAAATCTTTTCAAATTAAATGTTCACATTTAAAAAGCATTTGCGCCGTCTAACTTCCAACTTTAATGACACTTGTTTTCAAGCGGTTTAAGGAGATGGTTTTTACAGGGTACAGGGAAGAGGTAGAGATTTGATAGGGTGTTCTTGTCCAATATTTTCATGTGTGTGCAGGTGCACGGGTATGTTGGTATGGGTATATATATATTTGTAGGTTGTGTATCCTTTGAGGTGTTAATGGGGTTATTGAAAATGTGTGTATGTGCGTATGTGTATATACGTATGTATGGATAGATAGAAACATATATGTATATATATATATTTAAAAAAAAAAAAAATACACATGACATATAATGTAATTGCAAGGAGGTATTTCTGTAGTCTATTGATTACTAGATAGTGGAAAAGGGGTGGGATTAAATAAGCTTATGCTTCTTCCTGCTCCTTTTTGAACATGAAAGTTATTTGTAGTTGTGGTTGCTCGTTTTCCTTTTGTTTTGCTTTGTTCATTTGTCTCTTTTAATTCTATGTTGTTGTACTTTTTCAACATGTTCAAAATAAGGATTCAGTCAATCAATCAATGTGAGGACAGAATAATATTTAAAATCATGAAATATGTGATTTCACCTACCCAACAACTGCATATTTCTGCCCGTTGACAAGCAGAAACTCTGTGGGTTTCCTGTCATCGGGACCTGGAATGGGAAAACGAATGTTACAAATGATAAAGCTGTTCTTCTTGTGCTGTTTCTCTGTTTCTCTGTATGCAGCTGTGGAACCAAGCCTCAGTGCATCACTAGAAACCTCCAAGCACCTGGAGCCTCTAACAACAACACAGAGCAGTTCTGCTCTGTAATTTAAGTCTGTCTGCACACATGTTTCTGTTCAAACTGGAGGAGGGGGAGACTGCTGCTGCAGTGAACAGGTTTCATTGTTTTTAACTCTGCTTCACTACAACTCTTTGTATGTTACAAGTTCGCTCTTCTCTGCGCCTGCTGACAGACCAAGAACAGCACAAGCAACACCGAGCAGACACACGACTGCACTTTAACATAAATTCTGCTTCATGTGGCCCATTAGGGAAATTAATTGCCCAACCTTCACCCAACAGGTCTCATCAGATAACTGCCTCTCAGGGAGTTCGTTTTCCCCACTGTTGCCAAGTGCTGCTTATAGGGGACTGTCTAATTGTTAGGGGTGGGGGAAAAAATCGATACTGTGTAGTATCGTGATATTTTGTTTGCTAATAATGTATGGATACAGGGACAGCAGAAATCGATATTTTGTTACAAAAAGGTTTTTGTGCTCTGACTTCAGAGCATGTTGATCCTTTTTCTGAGCAAGAATCCTGACATTCCTTCACTGTCCAAATGTGTTTAACTTTTTTATGGCAGCAATAAACATGACAGTTTACTTATTTTAATTTAAGACATGTTTTATTTTAATTAAGTTTAAAACTTTTTTATTTAATGTAAAATTATATTTTGTTTTAATTTACTTTCAAATTCTTCAGTTGCTGAAGGGGCTGCATAGTTTTCATAAACTGCATAGTTCAGAATAGCTATAATTGTACCAGATGGTTGATTCAGTTAAGTTGGACTAGACTGTAATACAAACCGTTCAGTTTGTCAACAATAAAACTGAAATGAGAGAAAGACTGAGTGTGAGACTTTGATATTAGATAAAATGAATATTGATAAAGTTTACCTTTATGTACAGAATCTGAATATCGCAAAATATTTTTAAAAATTGCAATAATATCGTATCGTGCGTTAAGTATTGTGATAATATCGTATCGTGGGATGTATGGTGAGTCCCACCTCTACTAATTGTTGGGATTTTCTCTCTAATGTTTATAAACTCCTTGACTGGACTGAACTGTGAACCTTTACTTCTTTACCCATTTTCTTATTTTACATCAAAGTCAGCATATATATGCAATGTGTGCGTAGGTTACTCTGTAAGTAGTCAAAACATTTCAGAAGTGTATAACTAAAACTACAGAAATTACAAATAAAACCAGGTTAATGAGGATTTTCGGACAGTGGAGTCTGATACCTGGGATTTTGCGCTCTGGTAGTGATATTCTACCATTAGCGATGGAGTTCACCAGATCCTGAAACTCAGCAGGAACCTCAGCCTGCTTCCAGCGCTCATTGTCCAACAGCAGGCTGCAGGGGCACAAAAACAAACTTCAGCACCTGCACTGCTACGTTACAGGAGTAAGACCAGCTACACACTCAAATTCAACCATGAAACTAAACCTTCACTCACTCACACAAACAGTTATCATATTTAAAAGCAACAACAACAACAACAACAATCTTTATTTATAGAGCACATTTAAAAACCAGCGGTATACCAAAGTGCTTAACATAAGAGACAGAGAAGTAACACGAGTATTATAAGGCCTTAGCAAAGTATCAAATATCCTCACAGGTCAATGCCACTAATACACAGGGGTAATATAAAATGCATATCAAAATAGAAACATAATAAAAGCACAAGCCATAAAAATATGTATAAGAAAAAATAGAATATGTCTAAAAGTCAGGTGCGAGCATTAACAAGCAGGAAAGGCGAGATTAAACAAATAGGTTTTTAACCGTGATTTAAAAGATTGGATGGAATCAGACGCCCGGATCACAATCGGAAGATTATTCCTTTTGCTTATTCCATTTGCTTATTCCTAAGCAAACCTCCTGATCCTGAAAACAACGGTACTGCAGGTTACCTGAGTTTGGTCTTGCGTTCTTCGTGGAAGCGGTGGACGAAGCGGTTGGCCTGGCTCTGCAACGCGCCCCTCAGGGAAACGCTTCGCCTGCCACAGAGCTCCTCTGTGTCCCTGACAAATCCCTCCACTGCCTGTGAAAGACAAACGAACTCCGCTGAGGTCAGACGCTCCAGAGATCCATCCTGTTAAACGGAAACACAAACACTTCAATTACATTTGCAGGTTTATCCTTTTCCATAGAAAACCTCAAATACAGACACATGGACACCGTACCTTGGCTCGGGCTGTGAGCACTTTGACGCAGCGGTCATGGCTGATGTCGGAAGCCGTGTACATGAGGTCCTGGAGGTTGTTTATCACAAGGTTCAGCTCAAAGTCGGTGGGCATCATGTTCTCACCAGGCCTGAACACAAACACACTCACTGTTAACAGGAAACGAGTCAAAGGTTTCACAGCTTTAATGCCTCTCAGTCATTTTCACTTTTGGTTAAATCATTTTTGTACTTCATCTTTGGCAACAACACTTCCATTGTTGTTTTAAGAGAGCCAGTCTCTACATTTAATAGAGAACTACAGGAGATTATAAGCCACTACAGTCCACATCACTCTGTACGATCTGCTGCCACTGATTTTCAAGTTCTCGTGTAAGTTATGCGTGTTTGCCATATTCGTAGAATCAACTAAAGAAATGAGAGCATCCTGTGTTTTAGTGATAGGCGACCAGTAACAAAGTATCTAAAATGCAGTTTAACACTGGTTCATCCCCTTTTTTTATGTTTGAATAATTCACGGGTCAATGTTAAGTAGCATCACAAACAAAAAGTGTTCTGATACAGGAGCCGAACTGAAAAAGAGAGAAAAAGCACCCAATGTCTAAAGAAAAGCTCCTTCAGAAAGCCTGAACTGCTGCTCAAGACTTTTGAACAAAACTGTCACTTTATGGTTTGATGCTGTTTTCAGTAAATAAGAAGACCTGAAATGCAAAAAAAGGAAAAAGCAACAGCCTTTTAACCAGATGTCAGTTAGTGGCTTTGGTGCAACGGGACTGCAATTACCATGATATTTTTGTTTTCAAAAAGAAAAAGAAGAAGAAGAAAAACTTAAGAGTGACCTACATGAAGCTCTGCTCTCTGCTGGCAGACATTTCTGTGGCCCCAGAGTCACTACTGGCAGTCTCCCCCCGGCCCTGCTGGCTCCTGAACCCTGCTGCAGAGCTCTGATCCTGGGCTGCCGGCACTACTCGCTGTTGTTTCTGCTCCTGCTGTTGCTGCTGGGCATCATTCAAAGCATCACTGATGAAGAGGCCTTCATGGGTGAGGTAGGCCAGCTCAGCCTCTCCCTGCAGGAGTGACGGGACCTGAGAAGCCTCTTGGCTGGATGGTTCTGAACAGGAGTCCTCCAGGAGACGGGTTTTCTGGTTTGAGTCCAGAACCTCCAGAACCACATTCCTGATCACATTCATAGTGGCCTAGCAAACAGGCAGTTGGGTAATAAGGGACACAATTAGATTCAGTTCGTTGAATTCACACAGAAAGAATATTTTTACCTGCATCAAATGTTGGATAATGTTTGTGATGTGTGAACCATCTTCTGAAGTCTAGCAGACTAAAAATAGGAGCTCTGTACCAGGAGCTGTTTTGACTAACCTTGATTCTCTGCAGGAAGAACAGGAAGCTCTCAAAGACATTTTTCAGCAGGTCAAACCACTGAGGGAATGTCATCAGACGCATTTGGTCAGCAAGCCTGAGAAACACAAACGCACACATGTACAGCGAGTCTCCATGTGGGTCAACTCGGACTGATATGTTCTTTGTTTACAAAGTCAATGTGCTCATCAAACATTAATACAACCAGTGGTATCAATCACATTGTTCCAACTTACTTAACAACGACTTCAGCATCAATTTCTTCTATCTGCACAACACTATCTGCCACACACTGCAAACACAAAAAGGTTTCTATTACATGATGAATCGCAGCTGGATCGCTGTTATTTGATGCAGCGCTTAGAAACAGATAAAGACTGGACTGTGTCAGGAGGAGTCACACCTGAGAGACGATTGCCTTGGCCGCTACGATCATCTCATCGCTGTAAATATCCAGAAAATCCAGCTTCCGCTGCCGCAGCAGGCCGAACACCAGCGACTCCAGACGCTCCTAAAATCCACAGACAAACGCACAGAGTCCTAAAACACCGACATGACCGGGCAGCAGGGTTTCAGAAAGCTGAGATGAATTTAATATGAGACTAGGGCTGCCACAAACGATTATTCTGATAGTCGATTAGTCGACTAATCAGATCATCATCCATTGGACGTAAAACGTACAGCTTATTGCACCAGCAGCACCTGCTCTTATATAACTATCATTAGCTTACAGCTTTAAGTGTTTAAGGTATGTGCTAACTAAAAATAAAGACAAGATGATAGTTTATTAAATTTTAATGACATTTGCAGATTGTTTCGGTGAAGTTTAATAAACTCCTTGCTATCTAAAATATAACAGGACACCGGAGTATATTCTCCAGCGTCTCACACTTCTGATAATCAGCTGTCTGCTTGACGTTTATTCAGCTGTGTAAAAACTATAACTTTAATTTCAGCCAAACCGATTTACTCAGGAACAAATAAAATACTAAAAAAAAGCCAAACAATAACATTTTTAAGTTATCTAAGTGACTTATATATCATGTTTAACCTGAGTAGTGAAAGACGGCGGTGGGTTTGAAAACGATTTGCCGGGAGTCCGGTGTTCTCACGGCTCTAGTGAGCCTTGCACCCGGCTAGCTATCGAGCTAGTGGGTAACAGACGTCTCCGAAAACGTCGGAGCGCTTTTGAAAATATGTGGTGTCTTGATAAACTGAGCAGATATTTGAGGTTTACACAGCTACATTCTCGCCTGAAAATATGTTAAACGTTTATTTTGTGACTCAGAAAGAATAATAAGAGTAACATTAAAACTAACTAGCTGCCGCCATTGTTGGAAACTGAGCTGGGCTGCGTTATGAATTCTGGGACAGAGCTACTTCTTCTTCGGGGTTTAACGGCAGCTGGCATCCTTGTGCATGCAGTGCTGCCATCTTCTGTTTCAGTCCGTTATTACACTCTTAAATCCTACTACTTATTCCTGCGTCTTTTGTGATCTTACAAAGCTTCAAACGACGCGTCGACTATTAAATCAGTCGTCGACGATTTTGATAGTCGACGTAATCGTGACTAGCCGACTAATCGTGGCAGCCCTATATGAGACCGAAGAATTCAATTACGTAATCACATTCAAAGATTAAAAACTAATACTGATACTGAGCATGAGCAGAGCTACACAGCTGTATGTAACTGTTTCTGTCAGACTATAATGATGACTTGCTGCCACCAGTTTCATTACTTAGAATCAGATTCTACATTTAGTTTGATGTAACTGAAACTAAAAGCAGAAGCACATTCAAAATGACAAAGAAACAGGAACAGAAACGTTGATGTTTTGTGTGTGTAGATGTAGCATGAATACTGATATTTATCATGTATACAGAGACGTATGCAAATGTAAATGGCAACTGCACATTCCCCAACAGTTCATCTTCTAAACATGACCGTCCTGAAATCTATTAGACCCTTTGTGTTGAAGGTGATTGTTCAGACCTTCTCCAGAACCTGTGGCTCATCTCTCAGGCTGCGGTTCAGGTCACTGTGAGCGTACATACTGAAGTCCTCCACCATCATCTTATCGATCAGCTTCTCTAGCTCGCACAGCTGGGAGCCCAGATGTCTGAGAGATGCAAACACAGGATTGTACATCTATATAATAGGATACAGCTGCTCTGTTGGCTGCTTGTAGAACATCAATTTCAGACATCACAACAAAAACTATCCTAGTAAAACTGATCCAGTAAACACACTCTCACCTGAAGCTGTGGATTCCCTGCAGCTCTTGCTGGAGCACCTCCTTCGTGGTGGCGATAAGTTCCAGTGCTCCAACAAACTCAGAGGTGGAGAGCAGCAGCTGTACAGTGGGCTGTGTCTGATGCACTGCGGCCATCAGCTTCAGCTTGTTGTGCAGCTTCACGCAGTTGTTGCGATTCAGGGCGGTGCAGAGAGCCCGGAGAGGTCCTTGGCACATGACCTGGTCCATGGCAGCTGTACGGCCCCGAAGGACGGCCACGGCGTGCTGCGTCTCCTGCAGCTGGTCCTGCAGCTCGTGCTGCGACGACATAGCATGGAAAAACGCTTCGGAACGCAGCGAGATCTGTCGAGCAATGCTCACCTCCACCACATCGAGGTAGTGGCTGAGCTGCAGGAAAAAGAACATCGTTTGATTAACTTCTACACATGAAGGTCGCTGGTTTAACTGATCTAAACTAATGACTGCGGTTATATTCTAGTCTTAAGTTTTAAATATCTTCAGGTAAATTAACTGAACAATAACAATATGCATTTCATCCTTAAATATATAACAACAGACGTCTAATTTCTGTGTTTAGATCAAGTCCATCAAATACAATAAATAAATTACAATTATCCATCCATCATTTTTCTTAACCTCTCCAGTCAACACCAACCAGAAACCTTTTAGAAATCCTCTTGGTAACACCTCAAGGCAGTTAACTTATAGAATGTATCTACAGTAACTTTAATTTCACTCCTCATCAAAAGTGATGGACCGGTGAGTCTACAGCTCCTGCTAGCTTTCCCTAAAATAAAGATTGAACGATATTTTGCTCCCTGGATGTTCTGCTTGTATCACCTGTGCTATTACAAAATTTCCTGGAGTGTCTTTCTTGTAAAACTGAGAAAAGCAGAAACTACTCACAGATGTAGAAGCTAAAGGAATTTAAACAAGTATTTAACAAAATTGCTAATAAAACTTATTAGTATTATTATTTTTAAGTTCCTTTTGTTCTTTTGTTATGCTACAAGGCCCCAACACCAAACTCTTACTGGTCAGTGGTTGCTTCTTGTTTAGGTTGTGATCAGCTGTTTAGACAGATAAACATGCCAGTGTCAGAGCCAAATCCACTGTGGATGTGTAATATTCAACACAAACAGCAGGGGGGGCAGGAGCACCCTGAATTCAGCCCTCTGCAGGTTGATCATTTTCATTCCCATCAAACAATGGCATCCTTTATTCCTTACATTTCCCAGTCCATATCAGTACAGATATTCAGCATGATGCTTTTCTCCACTGTGATCTGATGTGTTTTCAAAGGAACGATCTATATAACTGCCTCGGGGTGTTACCAAGAAGGTTTGAAAGGAACACTTTGAACACATCAGTGCAGGTTTACGAGCTACAGATCGCCCTCCCTGGGTGATCTGTATGTGTTGATGAGAATTTACCTTTTCCTGGAGCAGTTTGGAAGAAGCCACGTCTCTGCTGCTCTTCCCCCCAGCGTTGTTAAAGTGTGACCAGGGAAGGACCATGTTGAAGGTAGCCGGGTCCTCAAGAGCAAAGTCGGGCTTCATGAAAATCTGACAATATAAAGCACAGTGAGACAGTGAAGCAGCAAGGTCACTCTGGAGACAGCCTGTTGTCACAATAGTGTCCCTATCATGTCTAAGCTAATAAAGGAGACATGCTTAGTTGCAAGTATCAAAAGAGTCACAATGTGTTTGAGTCCACAGCTAAAATAATACAACAGAACTGCATTAGAGCATTGGCCACACTGTCAAAGTTAAAGGGAAAGAGAAATCCAGAGAGAATCAGAAAGAATATTATGCATGTTTGCATAATTACCTTCGGGACTTGCTCCAGCTCCGTTCTGGATTTGTCTGGAATAAGCAACAAAAGCTCTAAATCACTATCGGTTACAGCAGTTATGTTTAAGAGTCACAATATCCTTTTGTGTTGCTCAGCTAATTAAAAGGTATGCATTTGTCACAATTATTACTAATTAGATCAAATATGGTCAGATTAATAAAGTTTAGTTTCTAAGACTGACACTAGAGTGTGCTCTGTACAAACGAAACAATACAAATAAAAAAGACAGGAAACGTGTGAAAAGTGCAGCAAGCAGAGAAATGTGTTTATCAGATCAAATTGTGAAATGTGCATTAAACACATAAAATATTGTTTTGGAAGCAAATCAAAAGAAAGATAATAAAACCCGTGTGTTAAACTGTAAAAACCCTTAAATCTATTAAAGAGCCAAGGTTCAGGACCAAACTACGCTCACGTACTCTTAATGTGTGGTATAGTCAGATGTGACACTGTAGCCTGCATATTTGCATCTGAAGTCATTGTGTGCTGCCAATCTTATCAAGAAAAGAGGATACAGGCAGTCAGAGAGTCCTGCAGCAGCTGGTTAATAATTCATACCGTGGTTGGTGGTGATACTAGAGACAGCGTCGACATCGTCTTTGTTGGGGCAGATCGTCTTGCAACGTTCATGGATTCGTTCCCTCTAAAAATGAAATCATGAAATCCAAAAAGGAAGTTCAGGATTTTTGGCCCAGCCCGTTCTCTGTAAAGCTAACATGATCGTTACGCACCAGGAAAAAAAAGGCTTGAGTGAATCACAGAAGTCAAGTTTGATGATACAAACTAACAAAGGTTACAGCTGTGGGTCATTAGAGAGCAAAGCAACACACTGAACAAGAAATCAGATGCATGAAACCCGTAGGAGGAAGTGAAAACAAAGCTACAATAACATTTCTAAAAACTAGATGACTCTTACAAGAACAGAAATGCACTGTCAGAAGTGCATGAGATGTTACACCTCAATCTCACCACACTCAGCTGGTAATAAAAGTAATAAAAGACTAAATGAGGAACAGAAACTTTCTGTAAGAACTTGAGGCATTATAAAAATGAAGCAGCACAGGCCAAGACAATTTAAGAATTTAAAAACACATAAAACTTTAAAACCTGTTGTATTTTATTTTCATTATTTTAATTGTTTGTAGAATGTTTGTTGACAACATTAAAGCATCAGCTGCATTTCAAGACTAGATTCTACTTGAAACATGACAGCCAGTAAAGGAAGGTTTTATCCAACACGTTAAGGTGTTTGTACTGGATCCAGACTGGAATACAAACGTACAGCTGCTGTCTCTTAAACACAAAGACATTCCTCACTGGGGCTGGGTTAATGATGAACGTAAGACTATCTCAATGCGCCATTTTTACTCACGTCACTTCCATAATTGTTTAAGCACGCTAGTCATCCTACCCACAGCGCTCTGGATTTGGCTTGGTTACCAGTTAACTTCTGTAAATCAAACCCTACTTTACTATTAAACAATAAATTACTATCAGTAACCATGTATGTTACTGTTCATATTAGGGCTGCCACAAATGATTATTCTGACAGTCGACTAGTCACCGATTATTTTTGCGATTAGTTGACTAATCAGATCATCATCCATTGGACGCAAAAGTACAGCTTATTTCACCAGCAGCATCTGCTCTTATATAACTATCATTAGCTTACAGCTTTAAGTGTTTAAGGTATGTGCTAACTAAAAATAAAGACAAGATGATAGTTTATTAAATTTTAATGAAATTTGCAGATTGTTTTGGTGAAGTTTAATAAACTCCTTGCTATCTAAAATATAACAGGACACCGGAGTATATTCTGGAGCATCTCACACTTCTGATAATCAGTTGTCTGCTTGACGTTTATTCAGCTGTGTAAAAACTATAACTTTAATCTCAGCCAAACCGATTTACTCAGGAACAAATAAAATACTAAAAAAAGCCAAACAATAACATTTTTAAGTTATCTAAGTGACTTATATATATTTAACCTGAGTAGCGAAAGACTGCGGTGGGTTTGAAAACGATTTGCCGGGAGTCCGGTGTTCTCACGGCTCTAGTGAGCTTTGCCCCGGCTAGCTATCGAGCTAGTAGGTAACAGACGTCTCTGAAAACGTCGGAGCGCTTTTGAAAGTATGTGGTGTCTTGATAAACTGAGCAGATATTTGAGGTTTACACAGCTACATTCTCGCCTGAAAATATGTTAAACATTTATTTTGTGACCCAGAAAGAATAATAAGAGTAATATTAAAACTAACTAGCTGCCGCCATTGTTGGAAACTGAGCAGGGCCGCAATGGGCCGCGCTATGAATTCTGGGACGCTGCTACTTCTTCTTCGGGGTTTAACGGCAGCTGGCATCCTTGTACATGCAGTGCTGCCATCTTCTGTTTCAGTCCGTTATTACACTCTTAAATTCTACTACTTATTCCTGCGTCTTTTGGGATCTTACAAAGCTTCAAACGACGCGTCGACTATTAAATTACTCGTTGACGATTTTGATAGTCGACGTAATCGTGGCAGCCCTAGTTCATATCTATACATAACTGAGGTTGTCATGTTTCCTCCAGTAGAAGCTATCAGTTAGAACTAATGTAGCTTAACTGTGAGGCAAAACAAGAACAGCAAATCTCAGCCAAATGCCAGAGTAACACAACCATTCTGATAAGTAACTCTGTCAACAAATGAGTGCATGTACAAGGAAAAAAAAAGAAAAATCAACATTATTTTGACTGGTTAAAGTGAAAATCACATATTTAACATACAGACTTAGACACATCTTCCCATCACAACAGTTTTGGCATCAGTACTTCTATTGCTTTTTAATTGAGTAAACTCCTCTAGGAAATGCAAATGCCTCCAGTATTCAGGCTGTTTGAATTCCTGAGATCAGGTCCAGCTTTATTCAGACATTTTCATCTTTTCTTCTTCTATAATGCCACCTTTGTTCTAAATGGTGGGAAAATACAGCAGCTGCTCATCAGCGGGAGACAGTTGCATCGTTTGCACAAGATTTCTTAAACTAAAGTTCTTAGTTAACAGATGCATTTCAACACTTCTACTTTACATGTCCTGAGCAAAAAAAGGCTACAAAGTGAAACTGCCTCAGATTCTTGACACACCCAAAACAAGAGAAACGTAGAATCTTTCTCAGGAACCCCAAAAGGTTGATTGTGTGTTTCACTGGGAGAAACGTTTCGTCACTCATCTAAAGTGACTTCTTCACTCTCAGCTGGCTGCAGGTTTCCCCAATCAAGACTTTCTCAAGAACAAAAATATCCTAATAGCATCTTTAACATTGACTCCACACAGATCTGAGCTGCAGTGATACTGACTTGTCAACAAATCATAAATGCTCTTAATAATTCGCTCTACGTATTACCTGAGTCATCTCTTGCAGGTAGGGCCCAAAGTGCTCCTTGGTGATGTTGGGGAGGCAAAAGGAGGGCATCACCTCCGTCTCGGTGAAGTCCAGCCCCCATGTTTTAGTGAAAAAGTCAGATTCCCTTTTGGCGAGCCGAGGGTCATTCAGCGCAGCTGGGAGGTTGACCTTCGAGCTATAAACTGTCCATCGGTCGTGCTCCGCCACCACAGATGGACCATTACACAGGCCCTGCCCCTCACCTGGAGGACCACATAGAAATAAAGTCAGTGCTTTCATTTTCTGCGGAGAACAACAACTCATAATTTAAGCATCTGCCATGGTTTCTTGGTTTTGTTTACATGTTCCTGAACTTAAATCACAGCTGTGGCCCAGGTGAATGCAACAAGAAGCAACATCACAAGCACAGCAGTAAATCAATGCACAACATATTTAGATAAAAACTGCAAGACGCTGTGTTTTCCTGCAGTGTCACAATTTGTCTATTTAAAGTTCATGTGTGTTCAATATGACAATGTGAAAGAAAGAGTGGGCTTTAGATAGCCAGTATGGAAATAAAAATGTATACTTAAAAAAATATTAGCATCACTGTTTATGTTTGTATGTAAACTTTAAATGACTGATGACCCTTAGCGCAGATGTATAGATGAACATCTAGATTTTCACCACCTTTTATAGACTATTTTCACTGTCTAACTGCAAAGTATGTACACTTTCTGCTTATGTTCTACTGCTAAAAATGATGCCTATGCGTTCCATTACACTGAAGTCAGTCATTCTTCCTACCAGTCGGCTCCTTCGGGCAGACGTCAGGCAAAGAGCGGATATGCCGGTAGCGAGGTGGGGAAGGATCTCGCTCCTTGTGATAGATCCCATCTCGGCCTCCGCTGCTGGGACGAGGCACTGGGGAGGAGCTGTGACTGGAGGCCATGTCATTGGGACGCGCCTCCCAGCAGGCTAGCTGGAAAAAAAAGATGAAAACAGGGCTAGCATTAGATAGAGAAATCATAATCAGCACTATCAACAACAAATCAGCAAAGTCCCAAACGAGGTATGTGGTCCATCTCTCTTAATACTTTGCCCAATCTGTAAAGAGTCACAGATGTTTTCAGAAGATTGATCTTGTAAGATGTTAAAGCCTCAATAATTTCATAAAGACACTGGGCATTGTTTTGTTTTTTTTAATAAATAGTAATAATAATATAATAATAATAAAATTGTATTTATATAGCACCTTTCAAGACAGAATCACAAAGTGCTGCACATAAGATTACAAGTCATAAAAAGATTTAAAAAGAGAAAATAAAACAGGCAAAAAATGAACCAAAAGCAGTTTTAAAAAGGTGAGTTTTGAGTTGGTTTTTTTTGTCAAAAGCCTCGCTGCAGCGTTTTGCACAACCTGCAGACGAGTCTTTGGGAACCATTTTTTGTAGTGGATGACTAGGGGACTTTCTGAAGTCTCTTCTCCCCGTCTCACTCCACATCTCTGCAGGTTTGTGGTTTCAAAATGATGATTTCTTGAAATTGGCAGCTTTTAGTATCACGTCTTCCCCTTCTGTTGTACACCATTAGTGATAGCAACACTACATTAAAAAAAAACCGAATCTAATTAACCTTTAAATTTGAGTGTTTTTAGACCCATTGCCACAGTCTGAAATCAAGCACATGACCATGCAGTCTGCCTTTACAAAGTTTTGTGAAAGAATGAATCATTCTAACAAGCTCAGAAAATTCAAGTGTGGTACTGCAAGAGAAGGCATCCTAGTCTAAGTCTTCCCTCCTAGATATGATCAGCTGTAGGGGATGTTATTGCAAAGTGGAAGCGTTTAGGAATCGCAGCAACTCAGCCTCAAAGTGGCAGACTGTACAAAGTTATACTGTGTTTGCTAAGTGTTGAAGTGCATAATGTGTAAAATTTGCCAATCTTCTGCTGACTCAGTAAATGCTGAGCAGCTCTTGTACTTGTAATGTGTTGGTGTTCCTTTAGTTTTGCCATAAAGTCTTACACATTCATCTAACCAGCAAAAGATCCCAAGTTTGATCATGGGACAAGACACAAACCTCTTAATGGTTGCATCAGAAAGAACATCCAGTACAAAAAAAATCAATACAATGTGTTGAGCTACCTGCTATAGCGAACCCTTGTATATCACAGACAAATCAAAGGTAGCTTTTAGTGTAACTTAGTCGTTCTCTACTGCAGAGAACGACTATGTGTTCAGCTTGCCATGTACAAGGCAGACTAAAGTTACATCAAAATTTGTGAAGGGCCTCAATTTCAATACAAGTTCTACATCAAACTGACAGAAACGTGCCCTGGTTCATCCACTGGTGCAAGCAAGTCTGCAGCTCTTTCTGTGTGGTAATGTACACAGTGGTTTTATTGGGGGGGGGGGGGGGGGGGGGGGATGACTGGTACAGCTTTCAACAGTGCTGCATTAAATCTAAAAAGGTTTGAAATATTTATTTAGCTTTTTTAGATTAACAAGTTAACACTAAATTCATCTCAGTTCTCCAAAAACCAGAGAAAACATGGACTGTTTATAACAGATGCATGTAACAACTGAGGTAATAACATGCATTCATGTTGGAAACTACATTTGAAGGTTCAGTGTTAGCTTTGCATGAGGCTGGTGACCTGTCCAGGGAGTACCTTGCTTATGCCCTAAGATAGCTGGGATAGACTGCAGCCCCCCCACAACCCTGAAGTATAAGATACCATAACTGGATGAGTAGGTGAAGAGCGAGGTTATCAGCTAATGTTGGCAAACTACATCCAAAAACTGACTGATACAACACACACGTACATATGTGCTATTAAATAAAAAGTAAAAGACTTTTTGTAGCTCTCTGATGTACTGTATAACATATCGAACATCGATCATTTCATTAAAAATGCTCCAAATACACAAACAACACAAATAAGGAAAAGTCCTTTGGTTAAGTGACAAATTTAAGGCCTATCAACCTCCAGTCAGTAAGCTTACATACATCTGCGATGTGTTGAAAGTGCTCTCAGATGTGCTTAAATTCTCTGAAACTTAATGCAGACATTTTCTGCAGCATCTGTAGCGAAAAATGCAAGCTGACAAAAAGCTGACCAAGGCGGCAACACCTGATCAAACACAAGATGCATCTAAACTTTGACCACATGTTTCATATTTGATGCTCTGCTGATTCAACTGGAAAAGGTACCCAGCTCCACCTGCCTGGGTCAACAGACCTGTGCTGCTTTTCGGCCGTCTTACAATTGCTATACAAGGAGAAACTACCTATAGGGTCAGTTTTGTGTATCACCCTGTAAAGTTTGGACCAAAGCTGACTTGGCCATGGAAGAACTGCATTTTTTTAGAGTTTTACATTGGCTCCATTTCACAGCCCTGGTGGTTAACAACTGAAAGAAAACTGCTGGTTAAATGACAGCTGTAAACCAATGATATATGTTGCTGTACTAATAGTCAGTTGTAATCTGACTACTCAAACTGTGGAGGTGTATGACCCTCTGCTGTTAATCCCATCACACAAATGAGAGGATTATAGATCTACGCGCTCCCCATTATTATTAGAACCATTTTTAGCTCCTTCATATTGCTTTTACATTAAAAAAAAAAATGTTTTCAAAATATTAAGAACCATCTTAACACATAAAACTTCAGACTTGTCACAGATTCAAGCTCTCACAACCACCTTGGAGCTAAAAATAGGAATGATTGTCCGATTCATCTTTTTGAAGACAGACTGCTTTGAAGGAATAGGAAGGAACGGCAGTAATATGGTGATTGTCAGAGATTAAAATAAGTATTATTTGAATTTATTTATGCAGGTACATCAGTTATATAACTGGCTAGTTCTTCACTATATGACATATAAGATATGTCAAGCAGTAACACTGAATCCCAATCATAAAAGAAAAAAAAACAAGCAGGAGCAGCTTATAACACCTTCCCCATTTATTTTCATCTGCCCCTAGAAAACCGTTGTAAAATACTCAAAAACAATAAATCATTAGCAAATTACAGTAAAACAAGAGCATAACTGCACAGAGATATTCTTGCTGGGATCATAAAAGCTCAGTTATATTTCTATGTTAACATGTTAAGTCCAAAGAAAAATTATTGACCGATTCTTAGAAATCCAAATTATTCAGGAATAGTTTTGGACGGCATGTATGGACAAAGAATACTTGTTTAAAAAAACAGTATGCACCATCCTATATTAGGATCTTATTAATTAATCAAGCTTTTAATCCTTTTCTCGGTATAACCAAAAGTGAAAGCACAATAGCAAGGGGAGCCGCTGTATTGAACTCGATTCTACTTGTTTCCATCACATTATGGTCTACTCAGCGAGAACTTATCATTTTCAGACATAAACGTTGCCTTATAATGTAAATCAGAAACCCTAATATATTCCGGAAATTGTGCTAAGAAATAAGCATGGCCTTAATGGCATTTTCTTTTAGTAATTAGCACCATTAATAAATTATACTATAAATTTCCTCGCCGAATAAAACACATCGTGATTATTTCTGAGCGGAGAAAAAACAGCTGTCACTTGTACTCATTTAATGTTTGATATTAAAATGTTTATGCTTTCGGCTGTCATCGTTGCTGTGCCTCCCATCGGGACAAGTAGATGTAACAGAAGCTAGGCAGCTAGCCTTAGCCTAGCTACAGTGCACGCATTGCTGGCAGGTGTTTGCATTACAACCGTTCACGCTGACAGTGAAGTCAATGCCTAACAGCAACATGAAACACACAAAACTAAATGCAGTTTTGTTGTCAGGGGCTGATGTGCTGCAGAATATTCGCGGCCTTATTAGCTACATGCTAGAGCTAACGCTACAGCTAATGTTGTCAACGGCAGTTACACGTAGACTAGCCAATGGTAGCAAGTTAGCCGGATAAGCTACCCCAACAGGCAACATAAAAACACCAAAGAAAGCCAGGAATGACAGGGGACCGAGAGGCTTCATTTGGACACCTACCTGTCATGTAAAATAAAGCGGACGGTGTGTCTTTTCTTCATAATCACAGTAGCACTAAAGGAAACGAGGGGAAAACAACAGGACTCACAGCAGTTAATACCGGTATACGGACCATCATGCACTGCTGGAAAGAGGAACATCAACGTCAGGTTCTTTATTTGCCTGTTTGCAAGTTTCAGTCTTCGAAGCTCGCTGCTGCCCCCTGCTAACTAAAGCTGAATCGGTCCATTTCAATGTTATTGGTCCGTATACAGTAGACAACTAAGTGCGCACTCACCGGCCACTAGATACAGCTATCAAACTGTTATATAAACAGTTTATAGCATATCTAATATAGCAGAAACTCAGCATTTTGTCATGTAGACATTGTCAAGACGAACTGCTGTTCAAATTGAGAATCAGAACGGGCAACGAAAGGTGATAAGTGATTGTGAAGCAGGGTTTAACTTAACTGCACAACAGAAGATCAGAAAAACGCTGGCCGGGCATACTTAATTAATTTTAATGGAATAACCTACGAGAGCAGTGCTATTGAACTTTCCGTCTTCTTATGGCCACTGTGTCCCCGGTCTTTCGATGGCTACTTCCAGCAGGATAACTCGCCATGCCGCAAAGCTAAAATAATTTCAAATAGGTTTACTGAACACGACATATTAAACGGTGTTACGAGTGCCTATCCCAGCTGTCGAGAGATAGGGTACAGCCTGGACAGGTCACCAGTCTAACAGGGTTAACGAAGAGAGATAGACAACCTCACAATGTCACCGATGAGCAATTTAGCCTAACCCCACTAACTGCATGTCTTTGGACTGTGGGAGGAAGCCGGAGTACGCGGACAGAACCCACGCAAACACGGGGAGAACATGCATAGCTTGATTGTGGAATTGAACTCAGAACCTTCCTGCTCTGATACAACAATGCTAACTAATTTATTTCTCGCTGGTAATGCCCTCATTCATTTTAGGATGCTGGATCTACCCAAGATTCAATTCAATTTTATTTATACAGCGCCAATCACAACAGCTGTCGCCTCAATGCGCTTTATATTGTAAGGCACACTTTACAATAACACAGAGAAAAACCCCACAATCATGTAACCCCATATGAACAAAGCTTTGGCAACAATGGGGAGGAAAAAACTCCCTTTTAACAAGAAGAAACCTCCAGCAGAACTAGGCTCAGGGAGGGGTGTTGTGCCAAAAAGTGATTTCCAATGTTTCCGTGTGTTTTTTATGTGTAATATCGTTACGTATGTTGCTAAATAGTCTTTGGTGAACAGGTATTACAAATGGGTTATATATAAAATTAAAAAATTACCTGTTTCTCAAGTATCTTTGTAACTGTGTTATTGTTCTTACATTATAATCAATCAGCTCCCTTTTATCCACTTAAAATATCTTTACAGAACTATTTTTGCATTTGTTGCAATGTCACCTGTCCTCTTGGCCAGATTACGCTTAAAAGAGAAAATTTTAAAGTCAACAATAATTTTTTTTAACTGCATAAATAAAGGATACATAAAAGTCACTGCCAAAAACTGATTGCGGCTTCTACCTTGTTACAGGAATGTTGTTTGTTGCTCAAGATGATGTGATATCATTTATGAGGGATACATTTGACATATGTTTCACATATTATAGACCAACAAGTTATTTATAGCAGTTTAAATACAAGCAATCAGTTTTTGGCACAACAGGGGCGGTCATCTGCCGTGAGGGAAATAGGACCAGATATGTTGCTAAATTTATTTTTTCATATTGTGAAATGTTTTAGAAAAAAATGTAATTATAATAATTTTGTTATTCAGAGGTTGAATGAAAATACTAGACGCTTCAGTACACCTTAGTGCAGGCTAAACTGTGGTAAAGCTCACAGTAATGCACTGGACTGGTGCAGGACAAGGTGTGATAATCATGCTCAATGTGAGGTTACAAGGGTAGCGGACATTAATTCAAGGTACTGATGCTGATTAGATGTAGTCAATGAATTTTACCTTTTATAGCAGCTTTATAGTGTGTAGAGGTTGGACATGAGCCATATAGCTTATTGAACAACTGGTTATATCTTCTTGAAATCAGTAAAGACCAGTGAACTGGAGTCAGATCACATTCAAAATACAAAGTGTAAATGTTCAGTATGAATCCAAAGATGTGATTTGTACTTGAAAATGAGTTCATGCACATTTACCAATCTTGATCCAGCTGGCTTTCCATCAGCTGTACTTTTCCAGTTTGGGCTAAATGACGTTCCCTTTTGCTCTAAACACATTATCCAGTCCATATCAGTACAGTACTCAGCCTGATTCATTTTCAATGTTCTCAATTTGTTTTGTGTGTGTATATATATCTATATCTTGATATATAGATAGACTCATTTAAAATCTAACTTCCACTACTCTTATATGAATACTCTGGTTGTATATGTACAGTAAACACACAGTCACATAAATCGGAGCCTTGTTTTTATTGTTCGCTATCGGTACAAAAAAAAAAAAGAAAAAAGAAAAAAAGAAAAGTGTACAGCATGACTGCATAACCAAGAAGGTGACACACTTTAAAAACAGGCTAGTGACAAAATATAATGAATACCTGGTTCACAGGAAATGAGTCAGAGTGAACGTATCAGCATCTGCTTTGATGCTTTCAGACTAACATTCCCTCTCATCACGGTTTTGGTTGATGATGCTGTTAATTTCTTGCACGATGAGTCAAAACAAAAAAATAACAATAAAGACACTTGGATAATGTTTCTTAAAACTCATCAGGGACAAAAATAAAGTTTAGAGAAAGGTACAAGAAAGAGGTCCAAGAATCTTTACAATCAGAATAAAACATAAGAAAATATGAAGCACATGATGAATTTAAAGTGACACGTTTGGCCTCAAGATATTGGACAAATGCTGAATACAGAGCTGCTGAGCTACCTGGGTCTGTAAGGAAATATAACTATTTCCTTATAAATAGTATAAATATAACTATTTCCTTACAGACCCAGGTCTGTAAGTAAGTCTATATTTATTGCTTGTAAAAAATTGTTAAAACAATGATCGCTGATTTGAAGTCATTCATCTCTTTATTTGAAAAATGTATAAACTTATAGATGTTTCAAGTCACAGGAGAGCAGCTTAAAAAGTTTCCCAGATACAGTTTTGCTAGCTTGGGTTCAGAGTTTGCATTAAAAAAAAAAAAAGAGGTCACTTACTTTTGGAGTTTAAAAAACAATCCCCCCAAAAAATCAAAATGTATTCTTACACTCCAAGTAAGAAAAAATATTTAAAAACAAATCTAAAATCCAGTGTTTCCCCTGAAAAAGCTCCCAGACCAACATCTGCACACAACTCTTAACTCGATCTTGTTATCAGCTCATTAATGCAGTATGAGACGGTAATCAGCTATAGAGAGATGCAGGGAAATGTTGCACTGACTCATAGGACACAATTACATTAAAAAGGTAAAAGAATAAATTAAGTGTAAGTAAGTTAAAGATCATCACAGCTTTTCCAGACAGCTGTATCTGGGGAAGAACCTTCACCTTTTTGGTGCCTGAACCATATAACCGTATGAAAGGTAAGAATCAACCCAATAAATGCACTTAAAAAAAACAAAACACAACACTAAATTAAGTTAAATTAAGTTATGAAAATTCCCAAACTGTAAATAGTTGCATCCCTCTTTTGTTGATTAAGGCTTCAGATAAAGAGTCAAGAGTCGTTCCTAATCCAGCGGGCTTTGGAAGATCAGTTTGACACAGCCGGTCTCCCTGCTCAGCGGCTGGATGCAGAACGGGCACGCGGCGTGGAAGGCATGTGTGCCATGTGGCAGCGGGATCTGGCTCCAGTACACAGTTGTTTTTTCTGAGCAAACATGGCCACAGGGGACAAAGGCGTGGGTAGGGGACTCCGCATCTACGTAGAACCCCGGCTCGCAGCCAAGCCACAGTGGCACATAAGGGCCCCTCGCACGGCACATGGGGCACTCCCGCTCCTGACACTCTGCTTCGACCTCAGGATCGCAGCGCCCTCCCCAGCCGTGGTAGCCATGCACATGGCCGCAGCGCAGGTATGCCCATGGCTGCTTCTCATCCAGGACGTCCTTGCGACGCAGGCTGGGGAAGGCCAGTGTGTTGAAGCCCACGGGACACTGTGGCCGCCCGGCATTCAGCTCCTGCCGCAGGGCCTCCAGGTGTTTGACTGTGGGAGTGAGGGACAGTCCTTCGGCCGTGCGCCACAGCAGGGTGGCACCACACAGGTCGATCAGAGACCCATCCACCAGCTCGTTGGACTCAGATTCCACCTTGGAGGGGGGATTAATAACCTGGGATTAATGACCTGGGCCTTGCACATGTCTGTAACAGGTTTGCATGTCTTTGTGGGGACCAAAGATTGTAAGTTTACTATACTTGTGGGGACCAACAGCCCTTATGGGGACAAATTCCCTCCCCCACGTGTTTGAAGACATTTTTGAGTCTCAAAATGTGGTTTTAGTGTCAGGGTTACAATTAGGTTAGGATTAGGGTAAGCAGCTAGAGAAAGCATATCAATTAGATGTCCCCACGAGAATATGAAAACACAACTGTGTGTGTGGTGTGTGAGAGAAAACAGGAGTCGCTCACCATATTCCCCCTCTGCTGAGCTGATCTGGTCTCCCGCAGCGTAAAAACATTCCCACAAACTGAGATTTCCCTCCATTGACCAGGTTTGGAGTCCTGGCAGAAGCCGTGGCGAGGATGCATCACGAGAACTCCGTTTGTCGTCAGTGCGTCCATCTGCCCGTCCTGCATTCTCCACTTGGCTGCCTTCTCCTATGAAGAGGTCAAATGTATGTTTAGCACCTTCAAAGTGAAGAAATGTTATCACAGGAAACGAGCAGTTTGTGCGTTCTACCCCGAGGAAGATGTTTTTAGACGTGTCAAAGCCTGCGGCGTAAATCCGTGCAGAGTAAGGTGGGTTTCTTTGGCAGATGATGCGGCAGGCAAAGCGGGAGATGGTGCTCTGAAGTGTCTGACTGTCAGCTTGGTTCTGACCTCCAGGCACAGTATCCGTAACCACAAAGTCAATGGGACTCTCTGTAGAACGGCCAATCTGTAATTACACAGAAACAAGTGCTCGTGTCTTGTTTTCAGTGGTGTTCATTAAGCTACCTACAGAACAGATTTTGTGGTAAACACCACTTTAATAAAGAAAACTGACACGTAACAACGTCATTCATCCAGTGTTCAGATAATACTGAAAATCACAAGGTTTAATATCCATGTATGGTGTATGCTTTTCAAACTACACACCTGGAACATGTCTGTGTTGCTGTCATGAGTGTACTCCACCACCACCGTCTGTGCGCGAGACAGTGTGTATGAAATACTGTGCTGCTCCTTGTTGCTGACGGCCTTAACAAAGAAAACATGAAAGAAGAAGCTCTGTTAGTGTGTTTAACACATGAAAGAGTTTCTTCTACAGCAATCGCGGGGATGTTAATACTGATGGAGGAAGCATGTCAGGAAGAGTATTTTGAAACTGGTAACAAATTCAAGATGTTTTAGTTAAATCCTATTAAGGGCATGTTCCATTTACAGCATCATATTTAACCTGCAGACCTTTAAGACAGAACTGATTAACAGAGTTAAATATGCGTCATTGTAGTTTCCTCACACTCGGTCATATTTAGATTAGAACACACCAGAAATCTGCCACTTTAATCTGTGTTGAGCTCTCACCTTGGCAGCTTGAGGTGTGCATGACATGTGGACAGTGCTCGGTTTCACCCCGTTGGCCTTATTTCTGCGACACAGAGCGAAGCGGCTTTTCCGCCTCCCCTTGTCTCCACAGGGTAGAGACCCATTACACCTGAACACAGAGAGGACAACGATGAGCAAAACTGCTTTATGTTCAGCTGCATTTCAAAAGGCATTTTAATTTTAATAATATTATGAATGAATGAACAAAAGACACTGGAGCGGTTCGCAGCCGAGTGTGAAGCAGCGGGAATGAGGATCAGCACCTCCAAATCTGAGGCCATGGTTCTCAGCCGGAAAAGGGTGGAGTGCCCACTCCGGGTCCGGGATGAGTTCCTGCCCCAAGTGGAGGAGTTCAAGTATCTCGGGGTCTTGTTCGCGAGTGATGGGAGAAGGGAGCCGGAGATCGACAGACGGATTGGGGCTGCAGCTGCAGTAATGCAGACGCTGCACCGGTCCGTCGTGGTGAAGAGGGAGCTGAGTGTAAAAGCGAAGCTCTCAATTTACCGGTCGATCTACATCCCTACCCTCACCTATGGCCACGAGCTGTGGGTAGTGACCGAAAGAACGAGATCGCGGATACAAGCAGCAGAAATGAGCTTCCTCCGAAGGGTGGCTGGCCTCTCCCTTAGAGATAGGGTGAGAAGTTCAGCCATCCGGGAGGGGCTCAGAGTAGAGCTGCTGCTCCACATCTAAAGGAGCCAGCTGAGGTGGTTCGGGCATCTGATAAGGATGCCTCCTGGGTGAGGTGTTCCGGGCATGTCCCACCGGGAGGAGGCCCCGGGGCAGACCCAGGACACGCTGGAGAGATTATATCTCTCGGCTGGCCTGGGAACGCCTTGGTGTTCCCCCGGATAAGCTGGAGGAGGTGGCTGGGGAGAGGGAGGTCTGGGCCTCTTTGCTTAGGCTGCTGCCCCCGCGACCCGGCCCCGGATAAAGCGGATGAAGATGGATGGATGAACCAAAGACACTGGCAAATCAGTAAATCATCTCCTGGCAGCTCAGCATTTAAATCAACTTAGAGTATGTTCATCTAGAGTTAAGCAGTGAGCAGTGCCTCCATTTTAATCCACTAGACTGAGGATATTTCAACTCTACCTGAGCACTCAAAGTGCTTTATTCAACATGCCTTGTTCACTCATCTGCACAAGCACTTTTTTGTATGGTTCAGTGCTTTCTAACATTTACACTCTGATGGACGTATCAAAGAGCAGCTTGGGGTTAGTAAGGATATCTGGTTTGCAGACTGGTGCAACCAGGGATCAAACCACACACCTCCAGAGTAGTAGAGGACCTGCTCGACCTGCTGAGCTTCAGTAACGTGTCAGTGCTGATCATAGGAAGGAAGAAACGAGCAGTTGTAATTAACTTAGGCCACTGTCTCAATAAAAGTTCCATATAATTTTTTTAAATTATTTATTTTTAGGAAAACACAGATTTAAAGAACGCTTTAAAGATTTAAACATGGTCATCCCAACTGAGCCTTCATTAAATCAGTCAAAGATACACAGGAAAGAAGGTCAGACACCAACTAGGGAGAAACCCAATGACAAACAGAACAACATTGCCATCCCAGGTTTATCAGAGAATTTTCTCCAAGCATGACTTCAAACCCCACCACACCCTCAGACAAAAACTGGTTCATCCCACGGATGAGACTCCCACACACAAACTAAACAATGTAATGTATGCTGTGTAGTGCAGTGAGGAGTGCTCAGACCTCTACACTGGAGAAACCAAACAGCTCCTCCATAAACGCACAACACAACACAGAAGCGCCACCTCGACAGGACGAGACTCAGCTGTACACTGGCATCTATTAGATAAAAGGTCCTTCGAGGACACCGATGTTCACATTTTAGATCGGGTGGCTAACAACACCAACTGTCTGCCACCTATAACGCGTTTTTTAAAAATCCCTTGTCAGACGCCTCAGCCCCCATCTTGACCAGGATGATTGAAGACCTACACAGACGTATTCAGTAAAAATGTAATCCAAAAAAACATTTACTCCAATTTCTTAAAATCTCTGCTTTAATGTTCGCCAATGTAACCATGTCTAATCTGATCCTGCCTGGAACTGGGGCTGACGTGGTCTAAATCAGTGATCAGTTTTGGATCCATGCTGCCTTGCAAGTGAACTCCACTCTCTACATTACGATACCCTCGGGTGGATCTGAATTGGCCCACCATGTCCCACTTTTAAGTGAAAAAATGTGAGATTCAGCGTCTGAATTTCAGACACTGTACCGCACAAAATATTGTTTGACATAATTTGACTAAATCTTAATCTATGAACACATTTTAACATGACATATTCAGAAGACGGACTCTGCAGCTGCAATTAAAGCTCTCTTTGAAATACATTTTATACATTTAAGTCTTAAATTTCAGACTCTTCACATCATCTCCAAGATGACAGCTATCTTTCCGTGTGACCGATTACAACATGACAATTGATTCATTGATTTTGTGTTCTATGGCTAAAGCTTTATTTAAACAGTGTTTGATAAAGTGACACACAGATAGGTTTGCAGTACGAGGAAACTGGACCAAAATGCTCCTCTTAGACGGTCAGCCAGAGTCACAGAGTTAGAAAGATGAAGACTATAGTTTTTATTCTGAGCTGATATACATCTGTAACGCAACTGCTGTTTCAACCTTATTTATGAGTGTGAAAGTGCTCAGTAAAGTGAGTTGGAGTTGAAGTTAACTCACTTTTTGGAAAAGAAGACCCAAAGCATCCCTCAACTCATGGTTAACAAACTCAGAGCCGTTAGCTAAACCTGCAGGTCCCAGGTCAGACAAACTGTTGCAGCCTCACCAACAACAAGCCTGACAACCCAAGCAGCTTCACTTTCAGGTGTCTCTGCTAGTTTGTGTTGGCTAAACACACGAGGCCGTTTCTCTGTAGTGTAGGTAAAAAGACAAACAGAGCTATTGCCCAAACATTCCCTCCACAGCTTTCACTGCAGACAGGAAGCTTTGAGGGAGGGAGCAAAAAGTAACTACGGTTTCAGTCCAGAATTAAAAGCAGGATGCTGCGGTTAAGAGATTTATAGGTTATCCAACTGAGCCATTAGGATACCATTAAATGTGTCTGTTTTTTAAAAGCAAACTATCATGCTTTGAAAATTAACAAAAAACACAAAACAATGGCAGCACCGCTGTCGTCCTGATGTGTTTAACATTTGAAAACACAATCCTGAATGTTATGGAGGCTCCAATAAGAGTCAGTTTAACTGAAGTTATCTTCAGAGTCAGGCTGCTGTTAGCTGCAGGTCAAGTAAACAGTTGAGACAAGCCATTCTTTCACTGGTTGATGCAAACTTCCTGCGTTTGAGATCAAGTACCAGCCACCTTTTTCTTAGACAAACACTCGCCACCCCAGTTCCGCTGTGGCTCCACTCTATGAACCACGCTACAATGCATGTTTTCACAAACTATGTGGATCTTTCTAATTAAATCTTATGACTAGTGTAATTGCCAGTCTCAGGGCAATCCAGACTGTTTAATTCCACGTGTGGTCACAATAATACAAAAGCAAACAAAAGGGCTAAAACCACAGCAGCCACCACGTTCCTGACCCGACCTCCCTGAACCGCAGGCTCACTCTTGTGTGCACAGTGAATGGCCTTTAGTCAGGAAGTCGGCAGCATTTAATGGCTGCGGTTGAGTTTCCCAACACACTGGACTGGGTTTAAGCTTTAGTTATGCAGCACCCAACTGAATTTCTCACACTACAAGGCACATTAAAATAAAGAGACTTGCTTAAACCTACCCATGTTTAGTCAATTTCTTACCTAAAACAGTGACGCTTATAAACTTATAAACAAAGACTGCCAGGCCCTTTTAGATCAACAACAGCACAATGGCAAAACATTGTGTACTTTATACAACAGCTAAAGAAGTTGAATGTTACAACCAGATTTAAGGATCGGTTATCAAACTCCAAAAATGGTTTTGATGACATCAAAAATATGTCTGCAACATCCAGCTGTTTTATCGTTTGGTTTAGAATTACAACGTACATTTTAGAAATTAAAAGGGATTTTAAAGAGACTTTTACCAAACACTAGCCACCCCAAGCACAATTTCCAGGAACATATCTATAAGATACAGTCTAGAAATGGTTCAGATGGCCTCAAAAGTTTATCATGATATATCATGGAAGTTTGTGATTATGATATTTATAAAAATATAGATAAAATATTGAAGAAAGTTGTATAAGTGCAAACAAAATTAAGGATGTTTCCCGTCTTCCTTTTCCAGGATTTTACTGCCATTAATGACGATCACATTCATGCCTAAACCCAATTAAAAATAAAACATTAAGCTAACAATAGATGTCTTTGGCCAGAGTCCTTTACATGTAAATGAGTGGTTGTGACATTTATTAAAACATTTAGTTTTACACCATATTAAAGTCCCCTATCAGTTATGAATTTAACTCCTTTTTCTACATCCACTGTATAAAACAACTTTCTAGTATCAATTTCAGAAACCTACGTCGCCTCGTTCTCAAGTTATCATATTCACAACATTTTCAGAAAGCTTACTCTGACCTTGAGATTGAGGTCACTGAGATTCAAACTTGTCCCAGATTTTTTGTAGATGTGTCTCTGGTATCAATTTGAAGCTCCTATGCTGCTTTGATCTCAAGTTCTCACATTCACAAACTTAGGTGCTCACACCACCCGCCTGGCAGGGTGATGACAGTACCCCATCTTTCCACCTGGAGGGCTTCTACTCTGTGGGTTTAGAGCAAGTTTGCCTCTGTGGTCTGTGGGTTTAGAATGAGTGTGCGTACACAGTGTCTGCATTAACCACTTTTCCCTTTGACAAAAAGCAAATACGCAGATGTTGATTCCTGCCATGTCAGTTGTTCTTTATCTCACCATGACTGGGACTGCTGTATTAACCATCTCCACTGGCGGAAGAAATTCATATTTATTATGCATGTTTGGTTACTGTATGCCTTTTAAGTTTGATATTGAGACAACAGAACTCAAATGGAATCCCTCCTTACAGCTAAATCCCCCTGTTAAAAGAAATGTAAGAAAGGGTTTCCTCTTGTTAAGCCAAACACTTTGTGTTTTCACCATCGTTGATTTCTTGCCTGAAGGAGGTTTCATGTGTGCCTGTGGGTAAAATAATAGGATTTTTTCCCCTCCTTCCTGGAAGGTACAACATTGATCAAAAACTGCTCATTTCCTACACATTCAACAGTTTTAAAAAGGATTTAAAATAAAAAAAATGGTCTGAAGAAGTTCTGCTTTGATGACTTATGAATGTATGTGAACTCAGTAATTAACCGCTTACCCCAGAACGATGAGCTCCCCATATTTGACAGGTCCTTTGGTAGACATAAGGTGGGTGGAGATGTTTTCCTGACCCAGCGAAAACATCTGTGCAGGTTTCTGAAAAAGGCAGGCTGAGAACCATCAGAGATTCTCTGCTGAAAGAGGCACACAGCCACCACCTGCAGACACAATCAGACCAAGGTTTATATTCTTGCATTTAAAATCATCAAAAGTTTTCATGATTCGGTTTTAAAGAAAAATAATGAAAAACATACATCACTGAATATTCACTTTAAAAACCTTTAGGCATTCATATAAACACACAAAGGCTTCAACACAATCCTATTCATTGCTACAATACACCCAGTGTCTTTGTACTGGGAGCAACAGTGGCGCACAATGTATCCATTCAAATCTACTGAGTGTTGTTGGGGTAATGCAGGGTCCATTTTATCTGTGAAGGCTGACTCACTTAGAAACACGCCACGACTGATGTTATGTTCTTTTGTACTATGAAATAAACAAAAAACAGAAGAACAGAAAACACTTAACAAGCTGAGCCTGTATTCAGAATCCCAGCTCTGATGTCAAAAGGCCAAAGAGGACACATGATCATCTAAGTCTGCGTGTTACACAATTATGACAAATACTGCACTGATCTCGACTGGTTGTCACACAGATGTGGGTATGTTGAAGGAGCCCCAATTTTTTTCTTTGAGCGCAATCCCTAGAGTTAATATTCCAGCTTATGGAAAAAGTGTGGCAGATCACCGTCACAGATTCAGGTGTTATTCCGCTCTTTGTTCGGCATTGCTAATATTCTGAAAATACCATTTAAGCAACGCTTAAAAAAATGCATTTTTCAGCACAGCTGATGGACCAGTAAACGTTGTGCTATGCAAGCCGACTGGCCATGACAGTGTTTTCCTATAATCACATTTTTCAGAACAGGGAAAAAACAACTCAGTGTTGAGAAAATAAGTATAATCCTGCTACATTAAACTCATCTTTGACATTTTACCTGACCTGACAGTTTTCTCCATAAAAGTAACAATACGAATATTGAATGAGTGGAGAATGTAAAAAATACACGTGAGTGTGCAGATTAAAGGTTTTAGAAGATTCAGCTTTCATTTTTCCCACAATACAAAGGTTGACAATACAGTAGTAGCGTAGGTGACGCCATAGCTTATAGCAGGGGTGTCGAACTCCAGGCCTTGAGGGCCGGTGTCCTGCAGGTTTTAGATCTCACCCTGGGTCAGCACACCTGAATCAAATGATTAGTTCATTGCCAGGCTTCTGGAGAACTTCAAGACATGTTGAGGAGGTCATTTAGCCATTTAAATCAGCTGTGTTGGATCAAGGACACATCTAAAACCTGCAGGACGCCGGCCCTCAAGGCCTGGAGTTCGACACCTGTGCAGTAAAGCACACAAATGGCTGTTAAACCCTGATCTTTTGCTGGTTACATATTTGTGGTATAGAGTAAAATGATTAATTAAATGTTTAGTGGAGAAGACTGTTCTTGACCTTTTAAGCTAATGAACAAAACACTAAAATTTCTGTAACGTTCACCAATATTTATATTTAGAAGTCCATTACAAAGCAGAATTGTCTACAGCCAATAAGTTCAGATCAGGCCTCAGAGCACAAGAAGACAGAAGGTAGAAAGAGTAACAGTTAGGTTTGGCAAACATGATCCAACATAATCATTATTCCAGGCAGGACAAACTGAAGCCTTTACGGCATGTTTCCTCTTAATACCACAGATAAAAGCATGATACAGCTAAGTGACGGGAAACAAGGAGTATATCAAGACACTATCAAGATAAGCTGGTATCAAAGCAACTTAGCAGAAAATGTATTAAAAGCTGTTAGGATGTGGCATTTCGCTTCTAGATGATGATATGCTGATGGTGATAAGCGCTATTTTGTGTTAGCGTGAACTGAAAAGCTGTGCCATTTCTTGCTTCCCGTCAGCCTTTCATTTTAGCACATACTTCACACCCAGAAGCCTTTCATGTGTTTTCTGCAGTATCAGAGCTTTTTGAGTTGTTTTCCCCACTCAGGTGTCCTCATGCTCTTCAACTTTACAGTTTAAGAGGCTACGTCCACACATACCCGGGTATTTTTGAAAACGCAGATTTTTCTATGCGTTTGCACCTTCCGTCCACATGTAAACGGCGTTTTCGGTCACTGAAAACGAAGATTTTTAAAAACTCCGGCCAGGGTGGATATTTTTGAAAACTCCGTTTTTGCATTTACGTGTGGTCGAGGTAAACGGAGAAAACGCAGCGTCAAAGGTGTGCGCCTTTTTTGACGTCACACTGTGCGCCACGTTATTGTTTCGGTGAAATGAATTTCTACAATACTGTTACTGTTAATTGTACTCTCTGCAGTGTTTAAATGCTTACATATACACACACAGTTACTGTCCCTCCACACATACGACTCAGTTCTGCTTCTTTGCCCCAGCTTTGTTTACTATTTGTTTACTACACGAGGCTTCTAGACTTCTGATTGGCCAACATTTCTACACGGTTAGGAATATATCGCCACCTGTTGCTTTGGCATGTTCCTAGCAGCGTTTTCCTTCATTTCTGCTTTTACGTGTGGACGGGATTATTTTTTTAAAATGAAAACGGAAAATCTCCATTTTCAAAAATACCCGTGTACGTGTGGACGTAGCCTCAGTTCATAGTGTGTGATTCACATCATCTTCATCACAGGCCATTCCTGTCTGGACACATGAGGTTAATCACTTAGAATAACTGATTTTCTGCATACTATCACCAAATGTCCTACTGTATGGATCCATCTCAGGTTTACATTAAAAGGAAAATGTATTAAATGAACTGAATTAATCTGTTGCTTCCTACTAGTAAGTACATCAAAATATGTCACTTCTTCAAAATGCCGCATTTGCAAAAGGAATTATGTTGTGAAGCAGAAAAATTATCAACATAAAAATTATTCTGAACAAATCTAACATTGTAATAATTATTTTACATTACACACTGTTTCCAAGTTCATTGCTATAAGAATTATATAGACACACAGCTTTCAATTTCTGACTTCATTTTAAAAACATCGTATGGCTAAAATTAAAGATAAACCTTGTAGGATCTCCTTGCAGCTGACTGGAAAGCTTAAGAGGTAATGTGATTTCAGTGCATTTACAACAAAGCGATGTCCCCATGACTATCCAATGCCCTCAAAAATGGCCAAAGTTTATTTCAGTGAACTGCAGGGTTGCAGAGACACAGTCACTATCTGTAAATTGACACCAGATAACAAGGTTGAGTTCTAAAGTGACTTCACTCCTCTTTCTCGTGTGCGTCTCGTGTGCGTCTCGTGTGCGTCTCGTGTGCGTCTCGTGTGCGTCTTTTCCCTCTTGTGAAAGCAATGTCAATTCTGACATAGATGCTATGTTCATACTGCAACTCAGAGCTGATTGTATCCCGCCTTTGTGACCCATCTCTCAATTTGTAATCAGCCTCAACAACGCAAAGCACAAATGGAGTCACTTCTCCTCACGCGACCTCGTTTGGGCTGCCGTTTCTCACCACTGGCATGGTGACAATTCAGCCTTGATGTCATTTGATGGAAGCGCTGTTACTTTAGGTTATCAACATCAGCCTCTTGTAAAAGAGTACAAATTTTTAGTGTACCATAATTAGTTAACTTAAGCGGATGGGTATCAGCTGAATACCTGACTGCAAACTACATTGTCTGCTGCCTTCTTAATTTTTAAACACACTTTTTTGGAAAGTCAAGCTCAATTTCACTAGCCACACGTGGGCCAGATTACTGCCAGATCTGTTAAATCAAGATATCACTTAAATAGAATCTGTCCTACAAAGTGGAGTAGACTAAAAAGACTTCAAAACGCAACACATCTCACAGTCTAAAGAAACAAACACAGTCACTGACATCCACCAGCCAGAAAAGGTTTACCAACCATTTCTAAGGCTTTGAGACTCCATTGATCCATGGTGTAAGCCATTTCCCACAAACAAACAAAAACTTCCTTCCCAGGAGTACCAGGCCTACCAAAAACACAAAAAAAAATTCATTGACAACTCATCCCAGGAGGTCAAAGAAGAAACATCATCTAAAGAACTGCTGGCCACAAAAAAATAAAATCCACAAAAAGAGTACAAGTACAAAAGGGTAATGTCACATTTGCCAAAAAAACATCTTAATGATAACCAAAGCTTTTCGGAAAATAGCCCGTAGACTGAGGAGGCAAAAGGTGAACTTTTTGGAAAGTTACCATTCCATTTCATCTGAGTATGAACTAACAACACTTCCTCTACAGTGATGTGAAACACTCTTGCAAACATTTGCAGTTCTTGGTGTCAAAAGTGCCACACCAGCAGATTCAGGGGGAAATTCACTTTCAGATTAGGCGGTATGTCTAAATAGCCTTTTTCCCCCATTAATAAATAAAATCATCATTTAAAAACTGCAATTTTTAATTCTCATGCCATCTATGTTTAATATTACTTTATATCATATAATAAATGATGTTCCAAAAATAAAAAAGAAAGACATCAGAAACAGGGAAAATACTTTTCCACAGCACTGTACATTGAGTTGTTGGTCACTTTTTTTCTTTATCCACTATGAAAAAAAAACAGACTATAAAGATAACAGAATAACACCTGACACAAACGGGTACCTCTATCTGACCACTATATTGTTTCATTAATGTGAAAGTAAGGTGTTTACAGTACACAAAACTGCAGAATATTCACTGGAATACCAATCAGGATGGCTCACACTTATTTAGCTAAGCCAGAACGCCAGCATGGGATAAAACCATTATTAGGATTAAGACAATCCTAAAGTGCAAAGAACTATCATGGCTATGAGAGTTGGAGCCCTTCTATAGCTTACATGTACATGATGAAACTCTTAAAAGAAATCTATTTTAAATTTATGAACTATGCTAGAAAATTATGAGTTTACTTGGAACATCCAACCAGTATTTCTAAAACTCTGTGATCTGTAACTATTATTGAGTTGAAATAAAAGATTAAGTTATTCTAATCTAAAGCTCAAAGGAAATGTCAGCCAAGAGTTGTGGGTACTATACAAGTTAGTTAGCAAAAGATGGACACAACAGGATAAGCTCTGTACAGTAATATTAAAGAAATAACAGGGGGGTGGGGGCGGAGGTGTTGGATGTTTACCAAACCAGACCAGCTACAAGACCTATACCATTCTGTGATGATTCCACATAACCTCTGAAGAAGAAATACCTCCCACTCCACACACCTACCGCAGATGTGCCTGCAGAACACGAGCAGGCATGTTCTGCAGATACCTAAGTGGGGACCGGCCCAAAAAAAAAGTCAACATTTTCAGAGATCTCCTCACTCCAGTGGTAAAAAGTCAAAGACTTTCTGTTTCATTATCTGGGTGTTAATTGGCTCTCTGGTGACAAAGTTGGGACAACTACCATCTTTAGCATTTCAGTTCTCCCACAGATTCGCCCTCAGGATTAATATCAGAATTTTTCTGCCCTTTTGTTTGTGAATATCAGTTTGAACAACAGCCACAGAAACGTTAAAGTATGTAAATCAGCTATAAATTGTGATATTTTGACAATGAAATATCTCAATTTATGTAAACTGTAAGCATCACTTCTGTTTATCCTCTGGTGCAACTCTCACCTAGAGCTCCAAACTTTCCAGGCTTTAGATCAACATTCGTCTTTGAAGATGGGGCTGACACATCTGTAGGCTTTTAATATGAGGGGACAGTTGGACAAAAAGGGCAAAGTTTTAACATTAAAATGGGGAACAAAAGCATCGTCTGTGGAGACAGATGCTCTGGTAGGATGGTGAATGCTAATGAGTCTGTGTGGCCAGGACAAAGAAGGCCAGCTGGGCTACAGGACAGGACGGAGTACCACCACGGACAGAGCCCTGTTTAAGACACTAAATATACACACACTATATGTTTTACCTAATATGAATAATAACTTCAAATCCTGAATTCAATGAGCTGCAGAATATAGCAATGCTGTGAGTACATTTTAATTAAATATCTGGAGTTCTATTTGTGGCCACTCTATTGTGGACAAATCAGTACGACACACTTACAGAAAAGAAGCTATGTTAGTGGAGTCAGCAGACACTTCAGAGCCGTTTATGACACACATACACACAGGACACCAACTCCACTTTACAAGTTACTACGAAAAGGACGTGTCACCGTAATTTATTACGAAATTTAATACCATATACGACCATAAAAGCGTCGATAAAATTTGATTTACGTTTCCCAAAACTCACACATTTCCCCCCCCCCCCCCCCCCCCCAAAAAAACTTGTGTTTGGGATTTTGTCAGTGAGAAAAAAAACCCACTTATCAACCTAAACCTATGGCGCTTTCAACCTAAATCTTGAATTGTTTAAGAGATTGGGTATACTGTTGTTGCCCTATATAATGCCATTACGGTAACTCGTAACTCGTAGCTAGTTAGCATTTTTCGATCGTGAAACTTGAGAAAAAGCAGAGAATTTGTTAGTTCATTAGGTACTTATTTGGCATAAGGTCACCACTAACTGCAGAGGACTAAGGCAGCGTTAGTGGCGCTAACAATGACGAAAAGAATCAACTCCTTAGACAATTAACTCACCGAAGTTACTGTTCGTCTTAAAGCAGTCTCATGTCCCGGATGTCTTTGTTCCAGGAACAAACGCCGTTAGCCGTTTTAGACCATAAAATGTCACAGTTACTTAAATGTTTACCAGGAGTTCGGCGACTTTTTATCGATATTGTTCCTAACAAAACCACACTGAGCGAATGCTGGCTTAACCGTTTTCAAACTCAACTGCGCCTCTTAGCTATCAAGGCTACTGATTTCCGGTTAACATTTCAGAGTAAAACAACTTAACTTACTTGAATACCAAAATACTCAATACTTACTCAAATGCCAAATTGTTTTCAAGCTGAAGTAAATGCCAGCAGTTTGTCTTATAAACTTGAACGTCTACTTTTAGTTTTTAGTTTACTCATAGTTAATTAAGAGAACCTGGTTATTTGAGATGGTCGCACCATTAACACTTGTTTTATTATGAAAATACAAAACCTGTACTTCCAGTTTTCTCTGCGGTCTGCGCGTGTAGCCGTGCACAAACAACTATGATTTTAGGTTTATGACTTACTGCAGCTGTTACCCCAATAAGACATCCTCTCAAATTAGTCAAATGTTTCCTCACATTAGGTCATTCAGCTAAATTAAAATCAAACTCTGAATCAGAATCTGAATACTTATTAATCCTGAGGGCAATGGTTTGGTAACAATCAATTAAAATATATATATGAAAGACAGGAAATGTAACTGTAACTGTAAGAAGAATGTAAACCACACAGCACAGATGACAGCACACAAGCACAAAACCTCCTGCGCATGAAATAATATATTTAAAACCAAGAAGTCGGTAGTGAGCAAAATACCTGTCAAGTACATTCCAGGGTCCTTAATCGCCGGAAATGAGTAAGCTGGGATAATATGTATTTAAAATGTTAATAATGTCTGTTTAAACGCCGACGTGTCAATTATACGTTTTGGTACCTTAGGCTGCTGCGTAAACTTTTGGAAGACAGGAGTGAGTTACCAACTGGTTTATTTTTGATTAACCGTCCCCAAAGATGAAGAGTTCCTAAGTTATCTTGGTAGTTGTTGTTTGTTTTTGTTGTTGTTGTTTTTTTATGTAAATAGTGTTGTTTTTTTTATTAGTATTTTTTCCAGTCATGTCACAACACAATTTAAATCAGATATTATACCCAAAACATCGACCCGTCTATTTTCTTATACCAGTTTGAGGCAGGTTAACACATAGAGACAGACAACAGATAAAAATAACAAGTGCTGGATAAACAGAACAGCTGTAACAAGGCTGGTTAAGGTAAAACGCTGCGCTGTGCTTGTAATGGAAGAAGAGCACTGTCCAACTTTGAAGTGATCTTAGTTCCTGGAAAATGAGCCATGTTCCTTTACTGAGAGTATTGGATCTGATTTTTACAGCCTATTTTGTATTTAGGATCCCAAGGTGGAAACCGTTTCCTAAACAACAGGAACAATAGCGTACACTAACAGTCATGTCAGACATTACTAACTGCAGTGTGCCTAATTACTCACTGTGTAGACTAAACACTGAATTGCAGGAGACTGAATTCAACGTTTCTTATATGCAGGAAGATTAAACTCATCCTGTCAAGGTCTAAATCATCTGATTGAAGACAACGCTGATAATCTTCAGATATGAATTTTATATGCTATAAATTTTTATAGCATATATAGCTATATGCTCAAGTCAACCCTGCAACACAAAGCGCATGTGGCACGGCATCCATGCCATCACTAAGTACAGGAAGACGACACCTGCCTGCCATGGTGACGCCTCCCTACCAGATGCACTGAACAACTTCTGCACGGTTTGAGGCTCAGAATGATGTGTTGGTGAGAAAGTCGAACCCCACTCCTGGACTTTCTGACGGAGAGACCTCAGACAGTTCGGATTGGTAACAGCATCTCAACACCACTAAGCACTGGAGCCCCTCAGGGCTGTGTGCTCAGCCCACTGCTGTTCACTCTGCTGACTCACAACTGTTCAGCAATGCACACTTAGAGACATCATCAAGTTCACTGATGACATGAGTGTGGTGGGTGTCATCAGCAGCTTTGATCTTTACTTTCATCTTCTTCTGCCTTTTCCAATTCTATTTAAACAACTGACAGACAATTAGTTCTTTTTAAGCATCCTTTAAGAACATTGTGGTGCTGTGAAAATCACATAAGGATAGCATGACTGATGTTTTCTTAGATTACACAAACCTCATGCAGGAGTAGTAAATGAATAATAGCTATTGCTTTTTAAATAACTGGATATCAATGACTTTAGCTTATTATATAATATTATACTACAGCATATTTCTAACCAACTCAACTGTGCGGTTCAATTTCTCTTGACAGCACTTTCTTTAAAAATATAACACATTTTGGGATGAACTTGAAAGAAAGGCGCCATGGCATCATCTGGCAGCAGATGATGCCATGCAGTATGTTTTTCCATTCAAGTGTGGCTGTAGCCTACTGCTGCTGAAATACTGAAAAACAGACACCAACATGTTCCCACCTCCAAAATTCACTGTTGATGCAGACTGAGCAACTTTCTGCTGGCTGGTTTAACTGTCTGGATTTTGGCCAAATGTATAATTGCCAGATTCTGATCCACTCTTCCTTTCCTGGTCCTCGTTATGAGTTTTTTTTTAAATCATAGAAGCTGTGCAACACTGTACAGCAGATTAATGGGACAGCACTGCAGATGCTTTAAAACCTGCCATAGAATCCTCTGGTTCTTCAACATTAAAGTAATCCTGTGACAGTTATGCGTATTTCCACTGCTGTACAGCAAGCAATAACTGTCAATAATTAATTTTGCAAACTTTATTTTTCAAACTGTAAACAAGTACGGTTTAAAACAGCACTTCATAGCTGCATAAGAGTAACTCAGATTAACCAAGTAACCTAAAGTGTCCAGCAATCATATAAGGACCCCGTCCTACTTTGGGCTCCGCCTCCACATAACTTCATACGCGCGCGGGTTATTGAATTTACGCGCGAGGAATTTAATTCCGCCAGTGAAATGAACTTATTTGCTCAGATTCTTCTTCTTCTTCTTCTTCTTCTTGTTTGCTCGTGCATTTGTTGTAACATAAATGTCATTCCATATTTTTCTCTTCTGGTTTCTCACCAATCTAAGGGGCTCATCATCTCTGCCAAGTTCTAGTTAAAAGAAGAAGAACTTGATTTGAATGCTTAATAGGACTGTATGTTACAATCCTTAGAGTAATTCGCATAATCCTTGAGTGGGTTGGAAGCGGGGGAAGCGCTCGAACTAATTCGAAGTTTCCAGTCATAATGCGACAACAGTCAGTTCCGATGCATCACGTTTCCGCATTTCCTTGTTCTAACGCTTTTGGCGGCACAACCATCTTCTTGACCGCGTTTTCATTCATTCATCCAGGGATACCCAGAGGAAGACGTTCTTCTACTCGCAGGTCAGCTCCGACTCGAGTGCTTTGTTTTTATTAGCTTGCTTCAACACAGCGTTTGGCTTTTGGATGTTAATTGTTGGTTTGGTTTATATCGCATAAAGAATCGGAACACGTGTACTTGTTACTACTTAATGTATCGGTTACTCGTCGTTTAACTTGCTGGGTAAATTTAAATTCATCAAAACAATTAAAGTTGGAGTTAATTAAACTCAAACGCAGCTTCCGTCGCTAGAATAACGAGACACATATATTTATTCAAAGTTAATATCACTTTAATGATCCATCCTCTAAAGTTTCTTTAGTCAGGCAGTTGTTACCGATATTAAAAAAAAAACAGCAATATGCTTTAATCCGTTGAACATGTTTTATGTTCCTTTCAGTAGATTAAGAAATAAAGTAGAATAATGTGATAAGACAACATGTGGAGATGTGACGTTAATCCATATTAATGACGCAAGTCGATGACTCACAGCCAGTCGGATGGTAGAGGACAAACCCTGCGGCATGGGGTGGCATGTGCCACCCTAAAATGGCACATGCCACTCTAGTTTTGCATATGACAGTGTTGTTTATTAAAATAAGATAGCATTAACACCTTTAACTACAGTTAACACGAAATATAAATTCTAAAACTGAACATATTGCATAGCGTTACCCCCCTCCATCATTAACACATGGTTCAGCCTCTATAGCGCGGACAGATGTTGTGCCAAAAAGTGTTCTCCTGCTAAAAACTGATTTCCAATGTTTCCGTTTGTTTTTTATGTGTAATATCTTTACGTATGTTGGTAAATAGACTTCGGTGAACAAAGTTTACAACAGGGTTATATATAAAATGTATAAATTACCTGTTTGTCAAGTATCCTTATAACTCTGTGTTATTGTATTTACATTATAACCAATCCGGTCCTTTTTGTCCACTTAAACTGATTGGCTTCTTGTTACAGGGATGTTGTTTGTGGCCCATGATTACTTGATGTCATTCACAAGGGTTAATTTTGACATATGTTTTATATATTATAGACCAACAACTTATTTATAGCATTTTAAATATGAGCAATCCGTTTTTGTCAAATACGGGAAATCAGTTTTGGCAGGCGATCACTTTTATCACTGTGGTGTTCTCCTCTGTCTTGTGGCAGACAAACAAATTTTTACAGTCAAAAATAATTTGTGGGGCAACTTATTGTGACACCTTTAGGGTTGCAAAGGGGTGGAAAATTTCCGGTAAATTTCCGAAAAGTTTCCGGTAAATTTCCATGGTAAGTTAAGCTTGGGAATTTTGGAAATATTCCATATTGGAAACTTTCCATGGAAATAATGGGAATTATGGAAATTAATGGGAATTTAGGAGAACTAACTGGGAATATATTATTTCCAAGCATAAATATAAACAGCAATCATAAGAAAACCTCCATGCAAAATGTTTTCAACAGATATTTCAACAGATTTATTTGTAAGTACAGTAGAATAGAACACATTTTAATAACTTGCTTCATGGATGAATAAAAACAGAAATGTTGAGTTCAATATTACCATACCCTAACCCCGCTCATTCAAAAATGCACCCTGTCCAAAAATCTCCACAAAGTCCCATTCAAAAGGTTAAATGAACAATGCCACTTATCCTCCAAAACGTCCCATTAAACATGCAAATCTTCCTTCAAGCAATCCTCTTTTCTCATTTTTGCTCAGTCAATAGACTCTTCCTGGACCTCATCATCATCCAACAACATGTCCACTTCCTCAGCATCCAACTCTGAGTCTTCCTCTTCAGTGTCACTTTCCAGCCTTGTTGAGGATGGCTCTGTGTCAGGCTCAAAGAGCCGTAGGTTTGCCCGAATGCCGACCAGCTTTTCCACTCTCACATTTGTGAGCCTGTTGCGAACCTTTGTGTGGGTGTTCCCAAACAGTGACCAGTTGCGCTCGGAGGCGGCTGATGATGGTGGGATTTGGAGGAGGATGGAGGCTACAGGTGGATTTCTTCTTTGAGTTCTGCAAAAAGGCACTGGACATCTGACAAGATGGCACCATCCCCCTCTATCTTCGCTATTGCTGCTGCAATAGGTTTGAGGATTTTCTGACTGCTAGATACTCTTTCCCAGAACACATCATCCAGGATGACCTTCTTGATGTCACTGTTGATGCCTTTCCTTTGTGTCTACACTCTTGTAGAACACAGGCTGAGGAGTGGTGATTATGTAGTTAATGATTCCTTGTCCCCTGATATTGGACCATCCATCAGAGATGACTGAAATACAGTCAGCTTGGTCAATGGTCTGTTTCACCTTTGCTTGAACTCGACTGAACTCTACATCCAGTAGATGAGTAGACAATGCATGTCTGGTTGGGGGAATGTATGCTGGTCGGAGAACATTCAAAAATCTTTTCCAGTACACATTGGATGTCAGCATCAGGGGTGAGCCAGTTGCATAGATTGCACAAGCGAAACACTCATCTGCGTTTTTCTGGCTAATGTCATCCATAAAATCAAAGAATCCTCTGATGCCAGAGGGACCAGGAGCTGATGAGTGGGTATCTGACTCTGATACAGCTGAAACAGATTCATTTTCCCCTTCAGTGGAACTCCTGGCTGCTGCATGTGTTGGGCCTTGAGGAATTTTTTTGCACTTTGCAATGTGCTGCTGCATTTTTGTGGCATTCTTCACGTACGTCTTATCACAATACTTACACATATATACAGATTATCCTTGTACATTAGCTGGTGTAAAATGTCTCCACACATCAGATAGCGCACGTGGCATTTTTCTGTAAAATAAAACAAGAGCTTGTAAAAATGCTAATGCAATGCAAGAGATCGTAATAATACAATTGCAATATCATAATAAACAGATATAAATAGTAAGGCTAGCTAAACAACTGGAATGATCTTCAAAACAAAACAGCCAAATGAGGAAGCTAGCATCTTCTTTATGTTATACTAGCTATGGCTTATTTAGCATCTAACAGATGCTAGCATTTTATTTAGCATCTTATCAGATTGCTATCTACCAGATTAATACATTTTATGTGATATTCACAATTTAAACATTTAATGAATATATTTTCCCATAATATCATCAAAACTTACCTCACTTGTTAAGTCCACAGGCTCAAATGTGTGCCTTCAATACTCTTTGTCCTTCAGACTCAAAAGTGTGGTCCCATGTGTACATGTGATGGAGGCATGCACAGTGCCAGTAGGTGGTCTCAATAGCCATGCAGCAAGCATGTGCTCTGTACATGTGATTAAGGAATGGCATGGATATTCAAGTGTTGAATTGCATTTGTTTGTTTTTGTCAATATTATGCTAAAATATACTTTGCCCAACTATATTTAAGTTCCCTAAGAAGAGCCAACCTTCAATTTTGAAAATTCCCAGTTTATTCCCATAAATTCCAGTTAATTCCCATTTATTCCCATGGAAAGTTTCCATCTTTGAAAATTCCGGGAATTTTGCAACCCTAGACACCTTTCTCTCATTTTAGTTATACTAGTATTTTTACATGTACAGTCAGTACATGTGATGGAAACACATCATTTTAATCATTATTAAGGGTCTTCTATTGACATCCGCAGAGACGTGACAAACTATCAGGATGTCGAATCAAAAGAGTGCACCTGTTGACCGGTGAGTCTGATTTCTAGAGATATACACACATCTAAAAGAATCCTCTTTTACATTGGAGGATTCTTTTCCACTGGTTGGCACTTCTTCTCACTTGTATTTTGTTTTCACAGCGGACAGGCTGTGGCCCTGATTATCTTTGTGCTCGGTCTAGGAACTCTGCTGCCCTGGAATTTTTTCATCACAGCATCTAAGGTTTCATGTTCACGTCATTTTCCACATTTTTAGCAGCAGATTCTTTATTTTAAATTGAGACCATCATGACTATCGTCTATCCCTGTATCACATGTTAGCACTGTTAAATTTGAAAATGAATTGTGTATGCAGGCAGGTCAGTTTCCGCATGTTTTGTTACAAGATTAGCTACTATTGGTTTATAATAGATTTTTATTTATTTATAGGTGATGTTTCAATGTATACATTTTAATTAAATGATTTTATTATTAAAATAATGAAATAATGAGGATTTTAATTTAAAAACTGCTTGTATTTTATTCTTATTTATGATTTTACACTACTGAGAAGATAAATGAAGAAAATAAGTTAAAAAAAAAACAAAAACATGTCTGCAATTTTGCACAGGGATTCAAATCATTCTTGTTCTTTCTGTGTTTATGCTGTTACTTGAATCCTATAGCATGTACAGTATGTCCTTTTATAGTAAATTGCTTTTTTTTTTTATCTTCCTCTTTAAGTATTTCAATGAACGTCTCAACTCAACGGGCACATCAGGAGCTTCTTCCAAAGACTATAGCTATGACAGCTGGATGGCTTTGCTTTCCCAACTGCCACAGCTGCTGTTTACCCTTCTCAACTCTTTCCTGTATCAGCGGTGAGTGTTAAGAGCACTAAAACTGCTTGAATGGCTCTTCTAGATTAAGCAGTTCCACTGCCGACACTTTGGCTTCAGGTATCCTCTGATACCAAAGTGAAATAAATAAGCTGTAGTTATTACTATGAAGAAGAGGCCATGTATCACTCTTTATGTGTAAGACACCATCATTACCATAATACAACGATGCAATCTACTTTCCTAACTTTGTAAAAGGATAAAGATAACAAATAAATAGATCCAGAAACATAAATTTACTGACATGTTATGAGTGACCCTAGTTTCTCATGCAATGGCAACGTAACATGTTCATTTTAATAAATGCTTCCCAGCAAGTATTACACTGACTATAACTACAGTGAAATCCAAGACACAGTGAGGGTGTTACGTCCTCCCCACCATGGTGGAGGCAAAGGTGGGAAGGAGACAGCAACACTGGACTCAATGAAGGAGGAGGACAACAGAACAGTTCAGAATCAGGCAGGATTTATTGGTTGCTTGCCTTGATAGTCAAACTTAACAAAAGAAAAGAGGTGGGGGAGGAGGACTGGGCGGTTGATCCAAATCAAAGAAATTAATAAAACAAAAAGAGGTCGATAGCTTCCAGGGCCTAACTGAAACAAAACATACAAGAGTGGCATCAACCGCATAACCTAGTGTGACTAACAGTTTAAAACCTGCAACCAGTGTATAGGGTACCCCAGCTTACCTGTCCAGCCTCCCACCACACACAATACAAAGAAGTCTGTTCCCAAATGTTTAACATAAAGCAGAAGCCACCAGCCACCAGCTGGTGGCCAGGGAGCTGCTCATTTGTGGTGATCCTCGGAGAGTGATTGGCCAACTGTGCCCAGACCAGCCAATAGACACATGCCAATCAACTTTGAACTGGCCAATAGGTGGAGGAGGCTTGACACCTGAAAGATAAAAAGAACACCAAGAGCAAAGCCACATCTCTTGGCACGTAACAGAGGGCAAGACGGGAAGCATTTTGGTCATCAGCTTTTCAGATTTTTCTTTGCACTTTTTCACAGTGGACTATTACAAACATAGAATAGATGCTGCCGCAAATTCTTCCAGACTTGACCCTTGACCCTCCCTCCATGATGTTAGCGTTCTAGGTGCGCTGTTGCAGATGGGTGGGATAGTAACACCAAAGAATTTACATTCATTGAGTTTTTGAATTAGAGTTAATTATATGATGAATGTATTTATTTGTATTTTTTCAGTAGTAGTAATGTTAATGTTTTTTTCTCTAAACTGACTGAATGAACGAGCACATTTGCTCCAAATCTTTGTAATGTTGTTAGGAATTACTGCAATAGTCTGTAAGCATAGCTGGCTGGTACTGACAGAAATATGATGTCAATGTTAATAAAAGTTGAACCAAGCTGTCCTTAGTGGACAGGACAGGACCAGGTTTACCTGAAAACGAAAGAGTCTGATTATCTCCGCTGTTATCTGTGCAGTGTGAGGGAGCGTGTTCGTGTGCCCTTCAGCCTGGTCGGCATCTTCCTCCTTTTCTCTCTCACCGCTGCTTTGGTCAAGGTCCCCATGGAGCCGGACAACTTCTTTGCCATTACTATGGCAACCATCTGGTTCATTAACAGTAGGTTCACTCAAACGATCACATGACTGCACTAACATTTTTATAGCTACAGATGAACTCTGTAAAATGTTTGTATCAGGTCCCCTATATATATATATATATATATATATATATATATATATATATATACTATAATTATAACTATAGTCTAACTAATCATGTAACTTGTGTGAGTGCAGTGTGCGGAGCAGTGCTGCAGGGCAGTCTCTTCGGTATGGTGGGCCTCTTTCCCGCTCGTTACAGCACTCTGTTCATGAGTGGTCAGGGCCTCGCTGGGATCTTTGCTGCCTTAGCCATGCTCTTCTCTATTTTAGGTAAGCATTGATCCTCCTCACAGGCAAAATGTGTTTATTTTTTTATTTCATCGTTAGTTATCTAAATATACCAGTATCACACTGTCAAAAATGTAAAATCATTGGAGTTTGGAGGTGTAAGTGAAGCTGTTTGCCTGCAGGTAAATCAGATCAAAGCTCGGCTGCACTGGGATACTTCATAACACCCTGTGTGGCTACTCTGGGGACTCTGATATGCTACCTGCTGCTGCCACGCCTGGTATGGAGACACCACATAAAACCACTATCACAAAAGGACATGAAAATGTCTGTTTTGAACTGAACTGAAAAATCTGTGTCATATATTAACTAAAAAATTAATTGAATCATGTCAGTGGAAGAAAAGCCACATTACAGTCTTCTGAAAATGTTGACTCCTCTGCAGAAGTTTGCTGATTTCTATCTGAACAGACATCAGTCTGATAAAGTGGAGGAGGTCTTCCTTGAGAGCACAGGTTGGTTCTTATTAAGTATAATGAATAAAAATAGGATTTTTTTCAGCGTTGTGTTAGATAGCTGACATGTTAGCCGAGCTACGTTCAGTGTTAATGAGGCTTACAACTGATTCTTTTGATTTTTCCTTTCAAAGAAAAAAATAAAAAGGACCTGGAGGCAAACGGGAAGCTCAGCAAGCAAGAGGAGAATCAGGAACCTTCCTCAGTCCTGGCTGTCTTTAAGAAGGTGAACGTTAGCTTTGGTGTCCATTTTTTAAACTTCTTCTGCTAGCATTGACTAAACCTCTCAAACCTCCTCTGTTGATCACAATAACATGTTTTAAACTGTTTAGACTTTTGCCTACACAGAGACATACGGGTCCGTGGCTCCAAATCTAACAACCCAAAATTGTTATGATGGCGCAGTCTAATGTAACAGTGGAAACTGGCTCTGAGTACAAAGTCTTCTATCAAAGAGCTGATAAACTTTTGCTAACCTCAGATGAAAAATGTTCCTCGTGTATTCCTGAAGCTTATCTTCACGCGCTTTCCCAAATGCCTCCTTACTGGAATCACTGACTAACACCTTCCTGTGTTTCTCAGATCTGGCTGATGGCTCTGTGCGTGACGTGTGTCTTTGCTGTTACCCTGTCGGTGTTTCCTGTCATCACAGTGCGAGTAAGGACTGTCTACGACAATGCTAAATGGGGTAAGACATCATCACAGCATTACTTCAGACTACAGAAGCACCTGGTTGGCCATATGACTCCAGAGCAGGTTATGTGTTCAGCACAAGTTTGTGTAATGGTCTAACCAAGTTATAGAGAAAGAGAAACCCTCAGGCCATTGAAAACTTTCTGCAAAAATTCCTCGCTCACCAATGAATTCTTCCTTATAGTCCACCCTCTGCTTTCTCTTCCTAACAGACAACGTGTTCACCTGTGTCTGCTGTTTCATTGTTTTCAATGTCATGGACTTGGCCGGTCGCACAACCCCATATATCGTCCAGTGGGTAAGTCTGCAGCCTGCCTTCTTCAGACATTTTTGTTTCTAAGATAGAAATCAACAAACCAACTGAATATTGTTTCGTGAGGACTGGAGGTGTTTTTTTCCACTTCAAAGGATTCCTGTGGAAAACGGTCTTTACTGAAGGATTTCAATAAATACCATTTTGATTATGAAAACAATAAAAAAATGTTGTTTTAGTATTGGAATTTTTACAGTCTCCATAGTCTAAATATATTATTTAAATTAGGGAAGCACCGATCAGCCTCGATACCACATTTTCTAAAGTACTCATTAAAAGTCCCCCGATACCACGGTCTGAGATCTGTCTGAGACCTGTCTATGTTTGAGCGGCATATAAGGGGTTAATCACAGGCGCCGAGTGCCCGCCCCCAGGCCCCGAGTGCCCGCCCCGAGTGCCCGCCCCCAGGCCCCGAGTGCCCGCCCCCAGGCCCCGGCTGCAGCTCAGAGCTGAGAGAAGGGCAGGCGAGACTAGTGATGTGCGATACCACTGATTTCCTTTCCGATCCGATGCCAAGTAATATTCAGGGTGGTATCGACGATACTGATCCGATACTTTGTACAAAAACGTATTTTATTTATTGCATCTCAAATTATAGCATCATAATGATTACAGGACATCAGATTATTTGTTCTTATCACTTAATAATGCAGAGTTCATCATATAGAAATAAAAAAAAAAACTAAGTTGTGCTATTTGAGCACACTGCCTGCCTGCAGCACTAAAGGACTCCATGAGAGACGTCTGTCTCGCCCTAGCAGCACCTGTCCCTCTCATCCTCTTCAGTTCGCCTCAACATACGCTCGTCATATTCTGTGATATTTACTCTGAGGTGTTTGACAAGGTTAGTGATGTTGCCAAAACCATACATGCCAACCCTCCCAATTTTTCCGGGAGAATCCCGAATTTCAGTGCCCCTACCAAAAATCTCCCGGAGCCACCATTCTCCCGAATTTTTCCCGATTTTCCACCCGGACAACAAAATTGAAAAAACATATCGCAGAATTCATAGCGCAGCCAATTCCAGTTTCCAACAATGACGGCAGCTGCTTAGTTTTAATATTACTCTTATTTCTCTTTCTGGGTCGCAAAAAAACTTTTAACATATTTTGAGGTGAGAATGTAGCTGTGTAAACTTCAAATATCTGAGCCGACCGACACATCGTCTTCAAACCCCCGCGGACTTTCACTACTCGGGTTAAACATGATATATAAGTCACTTAGATAACTTAAAAATGCTATTGTTGTTTTCAGTGTTTTATTTGTTCGTGAGTAAATCAGTTTGGCTGAGATTAAAGTTATTAGATTAGATTAAATTAAATGTAACTTTATTAATCCCTCAGGAGGGTTCCTCCGGGTTTTCACACAGCTGAATAAACGTCAAACAGAAAACTGATTAAACAGAAGTGTGAGACGGTCGAGAGTTTACGCCAGCGCCCGGTTATATTTTAGATAGCAAGGAGCAGACAGCAGAGTTTCACTCCACCGAGGGAGCTCATGACGTACTACCCGGCTTTCTTTAGACCGCGAAGGCCGGGTCCTCAGGTGGAAGCAGCCTCTGAATTTGGACACCCCCGCTGTTTCCGGGCCGGCCAATAATAACGGTGACATTTAATGTATTTTATCAGATAAATAAACCCTGTAAAATGTATTTATCACCCCTCCCCACCCTAACAGCCCTTTTGAATATCTCCCTAATTCTGAGGTCTCAAGGTTGGCAAGTATGGCCACAACACCACACTCTTGGAGCACTTTTTTGCCACATGTATCGCAAACCACGTCTCAGCTGTTTGTGGAGGTAAAATACGTCCGCACATGACTCCAACTACGCTCAGCCATTGTTGTGAGTGCCCACACCAGGGGGCTGCGAGACATTTATACAGCCGTATTTCGCACATAACTATGAAAGGCAGAAGAGGAAGTAGTTCCTTTGAATGTAGACAATCCGAATGTTATAGTTTCTTTCCACTGTGTTCCTGTTAATGATAAACTACAAATTTACTCTAAATTACTAAAATATCGATATTTTAATGTGAGAATCGATTCTAGAACATAAATGATTGGTATCGGAGGAATACTAGGCGAGACATATCAGCCGTGTGGAACTATTTCAAAGTGAACGAAGACGTGAAAACAAAGGCGGACTGCAAATTGTGCTCAGCGAAATCGTCCAGAGGAGGCTCAAAAGGTAGCGCATTTAACACAAGTAATTTAATCAAGCACCTAAAATCCCAACACGACAACGAGTACAAAGAGTTCACCCACGCTTATTTACCCATGCTTATTAGCACAGAGGAGCTTAGCTGATGCTATCGCAGTGGGACGGAAAATAGTTGGGCATTTTATACACTCCGCCTTAGCCTACTCCCGCCTCGAGGACATTCAGGGACAGCTCAACCAGCCAATAAAGAGACTGCAGCAGGACGTACAGACGCGCTGGAACAGCACGTATTACATGCTCCAGTCCCTCATTGAGCAAAAGCGAGGGCTGGGCGTGTCCGAGCACGAACTCCCTGACTATCTCACCGCTCACCAATGGGCTCTTATGGAGACGCCTGTTGCCATCCTCGCCCCCTTTGAGGAACTAACTAAAAAAGTGAGCAGCAGCTGTGACTGTGCTAGTGAGACTTCTAAACAGAGAAACAGACGAACAAATTTAAAATTAAATTTTGTTTTTTTATAATTATTTATTCTGTAATATGTTGCATACAACATGCTTTTCATTTTAAATAAATGTTCTTAATTCCAAACTAGTCCCTTGTTTGTTTGTTTTTTGTTAAATTATAGGACTAAAGCTGTTACCTGCAAATTTAAATCATGTTTTTATTAAGTACTCGGTATCGGCGAGTACTGAAATGCAAGTACTCGTTTCCAAAAAAGTGGTATCGGTGCATCCCTAATTTAAATCGTTTGATAGCATCGTTATTACATCATAAAATATCTAAAAAGCTTCTAGTTATTTACAGTTACATGTGTCCACATTATAGACAATATAAGCATGGTTATTTTGTTATTGTGATGTGAAACAATAACAGATAAAATCCACAAACTTTATAGTTTAAAGTCCAGACTTTTGACACAAGTTGAACCTGAGACTCAGTGAGGCTGCGTCTTGCTGCTAGATCATCTTAAATCATGTGATTTGGAAATGGCGGCGTGTCTACTGACTCCAGAGGACTGATAGCTGAATCCACACAGCACTCATTGAGTCATTATGTTACACGTAATCTGACTTTGAAGTTGCGATGTTACAGGTAACTTCAGTGACTGATTTCTGTATGTTTTCGTGCAGCCGTCGAAGGAGAGTCGTTGGTTTCCTGCCGTCGTGTTTTCTCGCCTGGTCTTCATCCCTCTGGTCATGTTATGTAATGTCCAGGACTCTAAACTCACCGCCGTCTTCCGCCACGACAGCGCCTTTGTCGTCATCATGGCTCTGTTCGCCTTCTCGAATGGATACCTGGCAAGCCTCTGCATGGCCTACGCTCCACAGTGAGTCCTCAACAGACCCCAATTTAAAAAAAATCCCTCTATAGGGTATAAACTGCTCTTTAATGATGTGACTTAGTTTGTGTGCTAACACGTGCAAACTTGATTACAATGAGGCAGATGTGACGGAGCTTGAAGCACAAGATAAATCGATACTTTACTGATACGAGGAACATGATTGTGTTACAGCAGCAGGTCAAAGTGCCACAGGTGCATAGTGAGGGAATTTTACTGTGTGAGAGTGAGGAGAAAATCTCTCTATAAAACAGAAATCTAAAGTAAAAAATAAGAATGAGAAAATTTCCATTGGAGTTTTATTTGATTTGTTTGAATATTTAAATTAAATTAACCGTTTGGACCTGAAAGCAGCTGAAAACTGAATCCTTGCTTCACTTTCACAGACACAAGAAGCCAGTCGCAGCTCTGAGTCCCCACATGTTGGGCACGTGAGCTACACATAAAATGTAACATAGGATTTATTTCAGCCGAAATAAAGAAAGAAATCTGCCAAAGGTGCAGACCGCCTATTTTAGGCACCTTATATGTATGTTACCACTGACTGAGAACACTACACCCGCTGACACATGCACACCATTCCTGTGTTTCTTGTGAAACATGTCATTCAAGTCACAAACTTCAGTGGAACAAAACAAAGACATTCAGCACAATTATCTGGCTGAACAAAACCCAAGAAGAAGAAGAAGAATGTCTTGTGGCACCTAGTGGCTGGATGGTGCAACTGAAAAATCTTTTGGTTCCCTCTGAGCTGCGCAATTGCGCACTGCTGAAACGGTCTCTGTGCACAGAAAATCTGCGTTGTGCACAAAAAAATAAAAAAAACTAACCTGAATTGAAATTAAAATTAAAACTTTAACGATTCTGTTTTGCAGTGTTAGTCAGTGACTGGCTGCTCCCGTGTGGTAAATGGTAAATGGCCTGTATTTGTATAATGCTTTACTTAGTCCCTAAGTACCACCAAAGAGCTTTACACTACATTCAGTCACACACACATTCACACACTGGTGATGTCAAGCTACATTGTAACCACAGCTGTCCTGCGGCGCACTGACAGAGTATGGGATTAGAACGATGCCACCTTATCCCAATAATGTGATTCACATTCGTATATACGCAGCTAATCAACGTTGCTGACAGGCTATGACAGCGTCCTTATGTGCTGACACCGGTGTTTTAGCGAGCAAAGCGGCGTGGCTGATGTGGAGTGAAGCCACATTAATGACAACGTGTACAACCATTGGAGATGTGAGGAGGAACGACAGAACAATTGATGGAAAAAGTGTGGACTTTATACCAGTTTTTAAATTGTGTTGATCAACCACGTAAAACCAGAGTTATGATAAAAATATCTGCAATGTTTGGTTTTCTTCCTGAATACTATCGTTGTTTATATTTACTGCGGGAAGAAACGGTAAAAACGCTGTTTTATAAGGAAAACACTCTCCACCTGTGAGCAAAAACAAAACCAAAAAAAACGCCACCCTTTCCTATTGGTCGAAAAATGTACCATGTTAACCAATCAGAAAAATGATATGGCAACAGTTGTTTAGGAAGGGGAAAAGTTTTAGGAATGTTTTGGGATGTGAGAGATTTGCGACGTTTAGCGCAAATCTTGTGTAGTTAGTGTGTAGTGTAGTCAATAGTTTTGTTGTGTGTGTCAGAACAATGAGGCGACTGCTGAATGTTACAGGTGTTACAGCAGTGATACATCTCCTGTTGTCAGGCCTGCAGGTATCAGGCTGTTGTTCTCCTTTATCTCATAGTGGACAGAAATTACTTTTTGGAGTGGAACAAATAATTTGTGTGGCATCAGATTTGATGCAGAACAGCTGATTGTTCTGTAAATAGTTTGAAATGTTTATTTAAAAAACGCCTTGGCTGCATTTTTAGATAAACAGCTACAAAAAACTGTTGTTTGCATAACTCAGTTACTTTTTTGAAGAAGTAACTATATAATTAATTGCCTAACATTGGTCATTATATGCTGTATTTTGGAGACAGAGTTACAGACTCTCTCCCAGACCACAGACTCAGACTCATCATACAAGTCAGAGCTTTATAAAATAAAAAGAAAGTTGTGTTTTGAAAATTGGAGTTCAAGTTATTTTTACTTCCAATTGTGTTAACATACTACACAGGTCAGGAACAAGATTGTTTTAAATTTTCATTGTAAGTGGGATAAAGCAGTTAATTAAAAGTAGTCTAACATAAATGCTGTCATTTGATTATTTTAATAAACATGTAACTTGGATGGATTCGATGCTGGCGTGACCACAGTGCACACGTCTGCTGTTGCTCACAGTGGTCCAAGTGTCTGCTCAGAAACATGAAAAATTAGAGGAACATTGGTCAGGGGTCCCTGAAACCCTCCACCAGCCCTACTGCAGAACAAAAAGCAAACTAGGATACATTTATAGGAAGTAAAAAAGGTACTTTAACTAATAACTAAAAAATAACAAACTGCTGCACAATAATTGAGAGAAAACACATCACAAATGACAAAAAACTTTTGACAATGAATACAACAAAAACAGACTAAACACAGGGAAAAAAGGAGACTAACACTGAACTCGATCAGGCATTAACAAGAAAGGGAAGAGAAAGGCAACAGGGGGGAAACAGAAAGCCACACGAGGTTTTAAACCTTCAAAATAAAACAGGAAGTAAACCAAAGTAATACAGGCAACATGAAGACGCAAGCACTTCACTTGTACTGATGGTTTGTGAAAAACTTTCATGTGTATTTGTTGAAGAATAAATGAAAAAGATGAATCGACTTCTCTGTGTTGCGTTCACTGTACTGGATAGTGTTGTAACTGTGTGCTTTCGTCTCCTTCAGGTTGGTGCGGTGTAAGGATTGCGAGACAGCTGGCTCTTTGATGACCTTCTTCCTGGTCCTGGGTTTGGCTGTGGGAGCATCGCTCTCATTCCTACTAGGAAAACTGGTTTAGAAGGTAGTAGGAAAACTGTATATCTGACATTTGATGACATATTGTTATGAAAAAGCACTTGAAGCTTATCCTGTTCTTAGTTATATGTTATATCTTATGAGACATAACGACAACTCTATATAAAGTACTGAGCTGTCCATTTGTTGCACTGGCATTTTAAAGTAAGTCATGCAGGATTTCTAAATGAATGTTTTACTCTTTGTAAGACAGAGTAAGTATTTCAGTCTCAGGTAGGTGCTAGCGTTATTTTACGTGATTTGTGTCACGTTGAATACTTCATTGGAAAGGGCAATTCATTTGAGAGACATTGATCAATGCAGCTAAAATAAATCATTTCTCTCTTGTTGTTTTTTTAAAATATAAATTAATAGGACCTTTTATATCTTTGCTTTACACGACTGTATTTATCTCTCAGTTTTTGAGTGTTTTTTAAAAATATTAATGTTTTTTACCTGAAGACAGTTTAAAAAAATACTTAAATTAAATTAACTATAAACTTTTTCACTGCTTATTCCTGTTTTTGTAATTTTTATAAATGTTTTTTTTTATGTATATTCAAACTTTTAATAAAGGCTTGTTTAAAATGACATCCCATTCTTGCTTTATGTCACAGTTTTTACAAATTGATATATTTGCCTTTGTATCAAAATGTTAAAGTATCAGTGAGTCCAGTTTTTGTATATTTGCATGACCTGGCAGTTCAGTACATCCCATCCTGTCTTAGTGAGATTAGTCATAGTTCGGGCATTACTCTGTCAAATACTCTGATTACAGGCCTCATCCAACTTGTCTAAATGGATGTCTAAACTTGTTTAAATAGGGAAATTCTATAAAAAAAACGTACTGGCGTAGGGAACCACGGTGGTGAGGTGGTTAGCACTGTTGCTTCACAGAAAACTCCCTCTGAAGTTTGGATGTTCTCCCTGTGAATACCCTGACTACCCTGAATTCATTAAGTGGAACAAGATGGATGATGGGATGTATGTTAACTCTCAAATTCTAGAGCCACAACCAATCAATCGCCAGCTCCTACAGTCCATGTGTATGCAAGATACATAACCTTCTCTGCCCCTCATGCATCCATCAGGGTTGAGTGTGTGTGTGTGGAAAAGTGCTTATGCATAGATGAAAGCGCTGTATGAAAGTGTGTGTGACTGGGGAATGAGCCTTGTAGTAGAAAGGCCCATTTACTGTGTTAACTGAACCCTAACAGAGATGGATTTCTAGAGATCTGGTGGATGCTGAGGTTCTTGAATACTGCAACAACAAACACTGATATGTGCTGAAGGAAACTCCACTTGATAGCATTCACTTTACCAAATTACCTTATAGACTGTGTATTATTTTGTTTCTCTTTGTACCGATTTTCTCTCTGCGTTTTAATAACTTGTATGCATTTTTCATCTCTTTATAGTCATTTTGTTTCTTTGAAGATGTCTGAAATGTTGTTGCATTCATTATCTGTAGTTTTAAACGTCACTGTAGCCAGTTTGTCATTTTCCAAAACAGTTTGCATAAAATATGTCACTCAAAACAGCACGTACTGGTTTGAAAATCTCATAAACCCCCATTTTATTTAGGTTGTAGCTTTTCCTGCTGTTGCTTTGTGCTGTTCTGGTTGTCATTCCTTCAGTTCATACAGGTATTCTCACACTAACATATGCACAGAATCACATTCTTCACATGTGAATATCCCTGCCAACTTTGTTTCTGTTATTACAGCAAATCACTGATAAGTATCTGTTTAGTGTAATCAGCTACCAACAGATGCTTTCATGTGGTGCACAGCATGCACACAGTAACGGTATGCAGCGAGTGCACTGTAGCCTCTTGTTCTAAGGCTGCTTGCATTTCCCGTTTCCTGCAGCTCAGCCCATTCCTGTGACTCCATGTCCTCTGCTTCCTCCCATTCTTTGATTCTTCGTTTGTGACTTCAGAAAAGTCACAACAAGAAGTGTTTCAGTATTCTCTAAACCACATTAGAAATGTGATTTCAGGCCCACAGACAGGTAAAAATAAGCTCCACAGCTCGGCTGCAGACACTGTGAGTATTTATGGATCGAGTCTATTCTTTATATCCTGATATCTCAAATGGGATAGGAACACTGATTGTATCCGATTAAAAACTATTGTGCATCTAAAGGCAGTAACAATTAAGATAAGTCTGGTTCTGTTTGTATTTGTAGAGCTTCAAAAATATATTCCCCTTGAAAAACAGTAAAAAATATTTGTTTGTCTTTATTTTTAATGACTGGTGCTCTCAATTTGAGAATTACTGAGTGATGAACGAATAGATTTACAGCTAGCTCAAAGTCAAATCAGTTTTATTGTTTTTTTTTAAATCGTGATTTCTTCTGTGCACTTGAGTTGTTTTACTCTGCATATCTATATTCTGCGTTGTATTAATAAATATAGAAATGCAGACCAAGTTTGATTACCTGGTTTAAGAAACATTTCTGGTAATATAAATATTCAGTGGACAGCTGACACAGCACACCATCGAACAAATATCTTCTCCCGCTGAGCTTTTGCGTGAACTCTGCACTTTATCTTCAGACATGAAGGTAAATAAATTGACTGCATTCTTTCAGGGACTTTTTTCGAGAAGTCTTGGCAGTGTGAAAAATGTGAGACTTGTAAACTTGAAGCTTTTGAAGTAAATAAGACATATTGTATTTAATTTGCTGTGCTTGAAGCGGATTTATTTTATTTTGCCTTAAGTTGTAGCCTCACAATGAGCGCGCTTGTTATTGAGTAGAAACAGGAAGGCATGCAGGGCAGCTGATTATCAAAAGTGTGTGTGTGTGTGTGTGTGTGTGTGTGTGCTGAGATTAAGCTTTGCGTCACCGTTCATTCAGCTGACAGGAGAGGCAGACAAACTGGATCTGCAGCTTATTTCTTTGTTTTTTGTTCGCTTCAGGTTAACATGGCTGAATCACACAGTTTGACAGCAGCGCAGGGCAGGAAGGTAAGTGACCACAGAGACGAAGCAGGCTGATAAACTACTTCATCACTTTCCGTCTCTGATTTCGATCTATTCCTCAGGTGGCTGTTTAGACGCAACCTAAGCTTTCTTAGTTTTGAAAACTATCAACCTGTTCTAGTTCAGGTAGTTTTAAAACGGCAGAAGTAAGTAAAGCGACTCTTCCGCTTAGAGCCACCAAAATAAAGGCCCAATGTTTGTTTGTTTTTTAAATAAAAATAAACACACGCGCACAAAGAAAGAAAAATAAAACTAACACAATCAACTTAAGTCTTATATCTAAATTATATTATGGTTATCCCATATTCCAACTTTACTTTTCCAATATCAGTTCTTGAGCAAATTAATAATTGTTTTAACAATACGCGTAGAAGGGTTGATGGTCGTGACAGAAGAATCAAACTATTATTCAGCTCCGGTCTGTAAAAATACTGACTAAACTAAATTATAAACTGCGCTGGCTTATAACACGAAAAATAAATTCATCCGCTGCCTTTCAAGTCTGTGAATTTCACCTAAATCAACTGAACATGTAAATTGCTCGTAAGTGAGCTTCTGATTTGTTATTACAAAGTTTGTAGCACGAGTTAAAATCTGAAGCTTATATTTTGAAGGTCAACTTCAACTCAAATAGCTTCCTGCCTTGTTCACGCTTTGAGGGCACGTGATCAAACTGTGACCTGTGCTTTGACTTCATTCGGCCAGCAGGAGTGAAGTAAATACCAAGCTTTCTATTGTAAACCGAAATAATTGTCTATGTAATTGTGATGTATTTATTGTCACGCTATCTATCTATCTATCTACACTTCCGGTTGCAATCATTTTTTTGTTTCCCTTCAGAAATGGAATTTACCACAGAGAGGTGGGACTGAGCCTAGAAAAGCAAATACTGGCCCTCCTGACAGAGACACTGAGAGAAAACTGGTAATGTCACATGAATATCAAGCAAACACACCTTGATGTGAAGGCTGCAAGTAACAAAATAAAACAAAATACTATTTCATCTTTGATGGAAATTTAAAATTTAAACTTTGTTATTTTAATCACAAATAGGCTGTGCATCATGTCAATAACAGTTACATTATTAATAGCTTATTAATCAGTTTCAGTGTAATAAATAAACACAATATATTTGAATTTCATGTCAGTTTAAATCAATTCTATTTATACAGCGCCACATCACAACAACAGTCGCCTCAAAGTGCTTCATATTGTAAGGTAGACCCCAGAATAATACATACAGTGAAAGTGAAAAACCCAACAATCATATGACCCCCTATGAGCAAGCACTTTGGCGACAGTGGGAAGGAAAAACTCCCTTTTAACAGGAAGAAACCTCCGGCAGAACCAGGCTCAGGGAGGGGCGGGGCCATCTGCTGCGACCGGTTGGGGTGAGAGAAGGAAGACAGGATAAAGACATGCTGTGGAAGAGAGACAGAGGTTAATAACAGATATGATTCAATACAGAGAGGTCTGTTAATACATAGTAAGTGAGAAAGGTGACTGGAAAGGAAAAACTCAATGCATCATGGGAATCACCCGGCAGCCTACGTCTATTGCAGCATAACTAAGGGAGGATTCAGGGTCACCTGGTCCAGCCCTAACTATATGCTTTAGCAAAAAGGAAAGTTTTAAGCCTAATCTTAAAAGTAGAGATAGTGTCTGTCTCCCGAATCCAAACTGGAAGCTGGTTCCACAGAAGAGGGGCCTGAAAACTGAAGGCTCTCCCTCCCATTCTACTTTTAAATACTCTAGGAACAACAAGTAGGCCTGCAGAGCGGGAGCGAAGTGCTCTAATAGGGTGATATGGTACTACAAGGTCATTAAGATAAGATGGGGCCTGATTATTTAAGACCTTGTATGTGAGGAGCAGGATTTTGAATTCAATTCTGGATTTAACAGGAAGCCAATGAAGGGAAGCCAAAACAGGAGAAATCTGCTCTCTCTTTCTAGTCCCTGTAAGGACTCTTGCTGCAGCATTTTGGATTAGCTGAAGGCTTTCAGGGAGTTTTTTGGACATCCTGATAATAATGAATTACAGTAGTCCAGCCTGGAAGCAATAAATGCATGAACTAGTTTTTCAGCGTCACTCTGAGACAGGATATTTCTAATTTTAGAGATGTTGTGCAAATGGAAAATGTTCAATATGTGCACTGAATCTGGTTAGATACCATATTTCTAAGATTGTCAGGGCCGAGTACAAATAACCCCAATTTAATCTGAATTTAGAAGCAGAAAGTTAGAGGTCTTTATGTCTTTAAGACATTCCTGCAGTTTAACTAATTGGTGTGTGTTTTCTGGCTTCATGGACAGATAGAGCTGGGTGTCATCTGCATAGCAGTGGAAATGTATGCTATGCCTTCTAATGATGCTGCCTAGGGGAAGCATGTATAATGTTAACAGAATTGGTCCTAGCACTGAACACTGAGGAACTTCATACTTAACCTCAGTGTGTGAAGAGGACTCTCCATTTACATGTACAAACTGGAGTCTGTTAGATATATATGATACAAACCACTGCAGCACAGTACCTGTAATACCTACAGCATGTTCTAGTCGCTCTTTGAGTGTATAAAGATAAAAAAAAGTATTATTATGACAATACAAAGCATAAATACTTTAAGTACTGCCTGACTTTTGTGTTACTGTTAATACACAAGCAAAAAAGAACAAACAAAATATGATTACATATATTTTCCATCCATAATAATAATAACTGGTGCTATTTTAGTGTCACAATATAATATAAAATGTGTATTTTTCTATTTATTTTACAGTGGATCTTGTCAAATTTTTATTTTTATCCAATTTACACTTTACTTAGAAAACATTTTGGAAATAAAGTAACACTTTAGCCTTTTCTGGTCAGATTATGCTACCATTTATACAGTGACTGCCCTACAATATATAGTGCCTGGAGGTGACTGTTGTTGTGATTTGGTGCTACAGAAGTGAATTAATTTTTTTCAACAAAAAAGCACATTTGTATTCTTTCCGTTTTGTCTTAAAATTTTCAGCTTTATTCTTGAATTCTCAGTAATTTTTGTAATTTTATTGTACCATATATTTCCATTAGATTCATCCAAAATTATTTAGGCTCACCACTTGCTTGCCTTTTGATTTTTTAGTTTTTCACTTTATTATTTAAATCAAATTTAATTAACTGTGGTTTTTCAGCATTTTGTTGCTCTATGCAAATGCTTGTGTGTGCAGGCAGTTCCTTTCAGAGGTCATATCCCAGGAGGAATGCAGCTGGGAAAAAGGATCATAGTGATTGGTACTGTGAATCCCCATCCTGATAGGTAGAAATGTTTTGTGTAATTACTGACTTTCCATCCTTCCCACAGTATTGCCACACTATATACGAGATCCTTCTTCCCTCCACCTATTCCTTTAAAATTATTTAATATGAAGGCAGCATGAGCAGAGTGTTACAGGCCCTTTAAGAATGTTGCATCATGGACAGTGTAGTCTGTGCTGCAGGGGGAACGTGTGGGACAGCACGTTGTATGGGTGTGAGGGCGAGGGAGGGAGAAAAAGGAGGGTCAAAAAGTACGAGTTGCTGCTGATGAGAAACAGAAATGAAAGCATGTAAATATAATAATAACCACTGCAGCCAGTGCAGAGTGCCTGATGAGTTAGTTAAGCATGAGAAAAACAATTGTGCTTACATTTGCAGTTTTGTCTTATTATACAATATTTAAAATAAAAAAACTACATTTTTGGAAATATTTGTGGATGTTTTGTTTTTTGTTCTGATTGAATACTTTGAATACTATGAGATGACAGTGCCAGCAGTGGCCCCTAGCAGCTCTGAGTTGCTGCCTTAAAGACTTTTCTTAAAGAAAACAGGTCTCTGTGACTGTGAGGGGTAAGATGGGCTTAAAGTCAGTGACATCAGTATGGTAATCGCCTCTCCTACAGAGATTTCTCCATTAGTCAAGTCCAAACGATGCCTGATTGTAGGATTCCCTTTTGAGAAACCACTGCATATAAAATTCATTTATTATGTGATAATCTAAGGAAATGTGTGGCCAGATTCACACTGTCTATCCATCCCCCTGTTAGGTTCTACATTGCCCTGACATGTGGTTGTGGCACATCCAGGGAGCCTCCACCTGATGTGGCTCTGGAGATGTGTGTTCGATTCAAGGACAGACAAGTGCTACGAAGAGCCTGCATGTCTGGATCCTGGGGAGATGTTGACAAAGCCGTTCCTTTTTTCCCCTTCATCAGAGACCAGCCCTTCAAGGTACCATAGACTTGTTGATACTGTAATGGCATTTATGAGTTTATGCTATACATATAAAGTACATGTGTAGAATATGTTAGCGCAAAATAGAGCACATGGATGTGTTATTGTTACCGAGTGATTTTGGGTGTCATGAAATGATCGGCAATAACAAGGAGTACATGAATGAATGGCAACGACTCAATGCACGCCTCCTGAAAGAAAAATAATGTGAAACTAACTAAACATCCCCTCTGTCCTCACAGATTGAGATTCGGTGTGAACAAAGCAGATTTCGTGTGTTTGTGGATGGCCAGCAGCTATTTTATTTTCACCACAGAGTGACATCACTCAAAGACATTGACACCTTATGGATCAAAGGTAGCATCATTATCTCCAAACTGGGTTAAGCAGTGTCCCTGCTCAGCAGTGCTCAGCAGCCCTTTTGGAGGTCTCGGATTTCAGTTTTATTTGCACTGTGTGTGTTCACTCCAGGCGCTCTGGTACCAGATGATGCTGGTACAACAAAACAAGACTCACAAATGTCCATATTATTGTGTGATTAATAGTTTCTGATGTTCAGAAATGCATTGAGCATTGTGCAACAAATATTAGTTTAAATGAAAGTTAAACTTTGATAAATTCAGATTCCACATGAATGGACTGTAGAGTTATGGGTCTCTTTTCATCAACATATATCACAACATCAGTTTCTAGTTCAGTGTATCAGTGTATGTACTAACAGTCTGTAAGTGGAGGCTTTATTATATAAATACCTGTTTGTAGCTGGAATTTCACTTGCTACAAAAATACTTTTGGTTTTGTAAAATTTTTGTATTTTTGGGTAATTAATGCATTTATCAATACTTATAACTTGAGCACTTTTTAAAATCTTCTGTTTGTAGATTATTAGATTACAACATATATTTCTTAAACTGGTTAATAAATATTTAAAATGTATATGTTATTGCCTTTTATTGAATAGCTTAATGCACAGCACAACTAGCCTTCTAAACATACGTTTTTCTAATGTGTTCAGTTCTATTTGTAGCATGAATTTTTCAACAACAGGAAACCTCTAGGATTTCATGCTACCAACCATAATTTAAAAAAAAAATCCTTTGTTTTTTGAAGATCATGTTTAATGTCAGAGCTTACTTGGGGACCATCCAATCCAAGTGTAGCATTTTTTAAAATAAAATAAATGAAGGCTCTTTCTTTTCTTTGCAGTAGTAAAAAATCAAACAGTACATTTCCTTTTCACTAAAAATAAATGAATAAATATCTAGTTTTCAGATATCTCATGGGCTGTGGTAATAGTTTGGGATATTATTTCAGACTTGTTTCTACTTATTTTATACTGTAAAAAGGTTATCTGTAAGATAGTAACAATTAATGACTGACTTTTATTGTTTTATTTTTTATCTTCATCTTTTATTTTTTTAAGCTAATAATAGAATCAGGTGCATTGTGTGTATTCGCATTTTAGGGCTGTTATCAGTTTTGCTTTTATTGACGCCAATGTGAATAAGTGTATGCTTTACCTGTAGTACAGCAGTTTCACCATAAGGTGGCTGCAGAGGATATTGGTATACATGAGGCAACAGGTTAACGTGAAATGATAAATCCTCCTGAGAACCAGCCCAATGTAGTAAATAAAGGACATCCTGGCCTTTCCAATGATATCTCATGTGTTTGGGTGACCCCAAAGACACAGGAAATTACAAAAAAAAGTTAAATCGGAAGAATCTTTTTCCTTGGTTCTCAGGAGGATATAACAAAACAAAGCAATAAAAAGTTGGATAAACAGTAAGAAAAAAAATTACAATGTACCTGTTGGTATTTTTTCTGCAGCATTTTGGATCAACTGAAAGGCTTTTCAGGGAGTTTTTAGGACATCCTAAAAAAATGAATTACAGTAGTCCAGACTGGAAGTAATGAACAAATTTTTCAGCATCACTCTAAGACAGGATATTTCTAATTTTAGAGATATTGTCAAATGGAAGAAAGCAGTCCTGGTCAAAAATGACTCCAAGAGTCCTCACAGTGTCACTGGAGGCCAAAGAAATGCCATCCAGAGCGCGTATCTGGTTACGACCGTATTTCTAAGGTTTTTAGGGCCGAGGAAAATAACCTCTGTTTTATCTGAATTTAGAAACAGAAAGATAGAGGTCATCCAGGTCTTTATGTCTTTAAGACATTCCTGCTTCATAACTAGTTGGTGTGTATTATCTGGCTTCATGGACAGATTAAGTTAGATATCATCTGAAGTGCAAAGAAGTTTATGCTATGCCTTCTGATGATGCTGCCTAAGGGAAGCATGTATAATGTAAACAGAATTGGTCCTAGCACTGAACCCTGTGGAACTCCATAATTAACCTCAGTGTGTGAAGAGGACTCTCCATTTACATGTACAAATTGGAGGCTATTAGATAGATATGATACAAACCACTACAGTGCAGTACCTGTAATACCTACAGCATGTTCTAATCACTCTAATAGGATATTATGGTCGACAGTATCGAGCACAGAAGGACAAGAAGTTTTCTTTGTGCCTAAACTAATGTGCATTTTAACCACTGTACATTTTGGGGGTTGTTATAGCTGCTGCCAGGGGTCACCTTTTGTATGTGTGTGTTGTTTCCTGGTACGGTGAATCTATTTAAGGTAGGCACAAGTAATTAATGCCAGGTGTTGATGTTCAGGAGGAGCAAACAGTTTGTGAATGGTGCGCTGTTATAATATGGTGTTGGATAAAGAGAGCTACGGTGGTCCTGAGAGGCCAAATGGACTGCAACTTAAGAAAACACCAGCAACACTGCAAAAGCACACAAAACACAACAGAAATAGCAAAAACGAAAACACAAATGGGAAAAAACAGAGTTCCAAAAGCACAAGAGGAGAGTTTCTGGGGAGACAATAACCTGTCGGACAAGAAATGTGTATATTGTTCTGGTATGCATTTAAAAATCAGCAACCAAAGCTGCTGGAGTGGGGTTGGATGAATTGTGTGGGTCAGTTCCAGTTACTGCACCGAACGGTTCGCTCTATCTTTATAGAGCTTTGAGCATGAAGGGTTGTTGTGTTCCATTTATAAAGTCAAATTTTTATTATATGTTCTTGTTATCCATGTCAATCAAAATCCAAAATGGTGACACAAAGTTGGAAGATCACTGCTGTCTAAAACATCAAGATCATCCACAAAAGAGGCACAGACATGACGTATCTTTGTCCATAATTATCAACTGTTTGTTGTCTGAGATTAGGATGTCATAGTCATTTAGACAGACTGCATCGTCCCATCATCGTCTTCAGTTTCATGGAAATACTCTGCTATTATCACCTCCTGCCTTCTCTCATCAATTATCCATCACAGCTACAGTTCACCGACCTGCCACGCTGCCAGTATGGCTCCATGTGTACTTATATTTTCTTGACATGAAGTCCCCACGAGGATGAACTTGTGAGGTTTAGGATTAAGTTTTAAATAAGTACTGGTTATGATCATGGGAGTTCTCCATGAAATTAATATGCCAATGTAAACGTGCATCTCTGAAGTGATGGACACACATGTTGTTTGTGTTTGAGGCACCGTGTTCTGTATTTGCTCTCTGCTGTACTTCGATAAAACCTGCTTTCATGTTCTCTCTGATTTAAACTCTTAACTGCTGGTCAGAATAAAAAGATCAAAGCTGGACATTATATCTGGACATGACTCATCCACACTACTTTTTAAAAATTTGATTAAGTTTGTACAGCTGTCAAATGAATTCAACGCTTTATAACGGCGGGAAATAACGCTATAAGGATCTTGTTGTTTATGTGTTTATGTCAGGAGAAATTGCTTGAGTGATTAAAATATAGTTATCAGTTGCTTTTCAGGACAAACGCTATTGTTGTTATTTAACTGATATAAATCATTAATGCTTCAGCTTCGTGCTGCTCTGCTGCTCTAGCAGTAAAATGCTACTGTGGTTATAAACAGAAAAGAAAAGCTTCTGCCACGTGAAATATTCATGGCTGCTATCCATTTCTATCTTGTGTTGTGTCTCTTTCTAGCTGTTCTGTTTACATATAAATCCCAAGGGCCCCCAAGAATGTAACCATTTGGCCAATTCAGTAATCAATAGTTAAATAGTAATGCATTCAGAACAGCAGCAGTTTTTGTGCTCTGTAATCTCAAATGAAGTGCAAATGAAGTGCAATACTCTTTTCTGGCATCGTTGTATTATACTCAATTGTATATAGCATTTGTATTCTATTCTATTCTATTCTATTCTATTGTGTACAGTTGTGTACAGTATCTATTGATATCTTATTCCAGTGTTTTTCTTTTTTCTAATTTTCCATGTAACTTTGGATTGTCCACTGCTGTAACAAAATTTCCCACACGTGGGACTAATAAAGGTTATCTTATCTTATCTTATCTTATCTTATCTTATCTTATCTTATCTTATCTTATCTTATCTTATCTTATCTTATCTTATCTTATCTTATCTTATCTTATCTTATCTTATCTTATCTTATCTTATCTTAATTAATCTCATCATTATTTTTTGCAGTTGGTTACATCACAGTTCTGGTTCATCTTGAACCAGCATTTTGAGTTTTGTGCCTTTTTTGTATTATGTTCTAACTTGTGTTTAAGTCTCCCTTGTCCTTTGTGTGTCTTCGTCATGTCTTTGTCTCCCTCTCTCCTGTGTCCCCTCGACCCCGATATAAACATTTAAATGGCCCTTCATATAAAAAAGGTTCCCCACCCCTGTCGTAGGGGGTCATCTGATTTTGGGGGTTTCTGTTTTCTCTATATTATTGAATTTTTACCCTAAAATATAAAATCACCTTGAGACAACTGTTGTTATCATTTTGCACTATATAAATGAAATTTGATTGAACGGAACAGATTTTCTTTAGTCATTAATAAATATGTGGCGGGGCGTGGCCTGCGGTGCCGTGCAGAGGAGGCGGACGCACCTGCACGGCATCCGCAATCACGCCCCACCGATATAAATATTGTACTGGGTCCTGTGGTGGGGGGGTGGTGATAATGTTGAGCGGGCAGCGGGAGAGCTGCAGCTCTGTGAACATTGTGAACAGCAACTGTGAGAGCCAATAAAGTATGCTGCAAAGCATGAATTTGCACCCGGGTCTGCCGTGGTTGTTTACAAAATTATTGTCAAACTATTTTGTATTTAGCTAAACTTCTTCTCTGGAACTAGTTTTTGACCCTTCTTAAGGTTGGTTCGCCATGTTTACATTAAAATCACGACTACAGTCCTAGTTAAAAGTTCAAAGTTTCAAAGCTCAACGTTGGTGATGTAATGGATACTTCATGAACTGCATTATGTTGAAAACATCTGTTCACAAACTGATACAAAGACTCAAAATCACCTTTTGTGTGTGTCACAGCAGACTTGGTCTGGACTCCTTGGCATAAAATTTGTAAGCACTCAACACGTAGCATAACTATTCAACAAACCACAATCTCTGTCTGAATGTATTGTGTTCACCTTACAAAATCTGGTAATATAGCAAACAGAAACACTTCACATATTTCATGAAAAACCCCCAAATTTATTTAATTTCAAAGAAAATGTGAATAAACCTACAAAAATATAAATGTTTCCCCACCCGATCCTTTCTTTAGTCAGCTGAGAGCAGAACAATAATATTAATCGAAAGGTTTTCATTAAAGGACAAAGTTATCCCAATAATAAAGATGAGAAGGAGTAAAGGACCCATGGGAACCTGAAATTAATCACTGATAAATTAATTATCACATTAATTTAAACTAAATATGTCAAATATTATTTTCATGGAGTAGCAGAATGATCATTCAAGTGATAAGTTCACTCCTCGCCAAATGATATCAAGTGTTCTGATCAGCAAATAAAAGTGACGCTAAGTTAATGTGTAGCTCGTCTCTCTAGTCCTTCAGTCTTTCTAGTTAAGCTGGCTCGCTCAGTCTTGCAGGGCAGTGATAAATCTTTTTATGTCTGCTATACAATCATTCTGTTCCTATCCTGGTTATTCTTTATTTTGGCGTTCTGACATTTCTATATAATGAGAGCTCGAGTAGTGATTGTGAACACTTTGGGGTCCTTAGGGACTAAGCAAAGCGCTATACAAATACAGGCCATTTACCATTTACCAAAACAGCCACAACATTAAAACTACTGACATATACGTAGCATTGATTATTTTACTACAAAGCAAACATTGTCAACTTAAAAATGTTTGCAAAATGAGAACTATTCAAAATGGCAAATGAAATCTGAAACTAATCTAAGGTGTTAATCTCAGACCCCATTATTCCTGGGATAAGGAGTGCATTCCAGTGCTTGGCATCCCAGCACATTCACAAATATCCAGTTCCTACACGCTGTGTGGCCCCTGGTTTTAATCTTGTGGCTGTAAGTAGTGATGCTGTGTTATGGTATTCTGGACGTTAACAGTAGACATGAGGCAGTGTGAGGCACAGTGAGATCCAGATTGTCTTTCATTTAGCAGAGGGAAACGCCAGATCAGTAACTTGACAGTCTTCATCACCAAGCTACTAGAAAGATTTCCATCGGATGGCAGACAGGATTGTGTGGACGAAGTAGAGAAGAGTGGCTACATATGAGAAAACCTGCAAAGACAGAGAACATCAGGAGGTCAGAAGGTCATCAACACCTTAAATGATCTTTGAACCACTGAAACTTAAAGCCTTAAAGAAATCCAAACCAACACAGTATCAGATTTTAAGCATTGTTAACAGCAACATATAACATTTCCTCCTGGTGTTACTGAAGCTAAATTGTTCATAATATCCATCTTTGATTAGAAGTCATGTGTTGAGAGTAAATCTTGTATGATAGAGCTAAATGTTAAAGCAGATCTGCTGGTGCTGCTGCAATGCAATGAACTATTTGCCCTGGAGAAAGAGGTTTTAGAATAGTCTCCACTTCACCACCTCGAGTGCACTAAAAGTTTCATATTTTAAAAAATCGGCTGGCTTCAGTTTCAAAGCCGTTGTTGACAATGTGCCAAACATTCTCTTTTTTGTTGAGACTTAACATTCAGATTAAAACCACTTTAGCCTAGCTTAGTGTAAAGACAAAAAACAAGTTTATTAACAAGAAATAATAGAATATAATGACTACAAAGACATAGAACATTAATGCAAATAGACACAAAACAATTACAAATGGATAGAAAACCACTAGCGACAAAAATGTCTACTAAGCGAGTCGATACTTAGAAAGCAGAAGTAAAGCAGGTGAGATTTCAAAGTTATTTTTAGTATTTTGGGATCATTTTACCAGGTAATGATAGCCTCCTATGTTTTTTTTTAAGTTAGGGCTATGGAGTTGATCAAATATTACATCCATGACAGACAGAAATTCATGAAGATCTGTGCAAATATTCTACTGACTTGATTTCTTCTGATTCTTCCTATTTTTTCTCATTAAAAGATCCAAAGAAAACAACTAATCAGAACATGATCTAAAATAGGTTAAATACCTCAAAACAAAAACGGAAAGTAAAGTAAAAAAATCAGTACATTTAAAGTAAAATTAAAAATGACACCTGAAAGAGTTAATGCAATATAAATTATTTGGTATTTTTATGTTTGCCTCACTGAAATATACGACTACCTCTTGTTTCACTATTTCAACTCACTGAGAGCCAACTCTGAAAGAAAACTGCAACTGGTGTGTAATTCTCCGTGGGCTTTATTTCATTAGCTTTATAATCATTCATTTCTTTGTGTCACCCAAGTAACAGCAAGTAACAACTCGCTGAACAGCCTGACTCACCACGGCAGAGACGTCCAACTTGTAGTTGCGTTGTTCTGTAGTTGTGCTGTTGCCCTGTTTTCCGCTCAGATCCAGCGTCACTTTGGCCAACGCCACTGAAGCACTGAGGTAGAAGAATGCAGCAATGCCATGATACAAAAAGTCCTGACAGAGTAGGAGGAAAAAGAGCGAGACAAGACATTCATTGTTATGTGGTGATGTCTTCAAAATAATGACTGCCTGCATTGGCATAGAGTCGAAACACACACATAGTTGCAAAATCCTGTCAAACACTGGCATGTAAAGCTATTGTGTTGTGTGTGTTGGCATCAAAAAGCTTGTTTTGTAGCTGCAAATTCTTAAATATCAGGTGTCAGAGCACCACGGAAAGCAACCGAAGAAGATTGTCACGATCCAGTGTTTTGAGTTTAGTTTATTTGGATGTTTATATGATTAAGCTCATGAGTTTTTCTAGTTCTTTGTTATTAGATTCCCCTTGTGTCTTCCAACCCCTGTTAAGTCTCCCCTGCTCTTCATGTGTTTCATGTCTGTGTCTTATGTTGTCAAGTTCTGGTTGTCATGTCTGTGTCTCATTATGTTTCCTATTTTATTTTGAAGAGATCTTGTGTTTTTATATTATGGATTATGTTTTGAGTCCTTCGTTGTACTGTTTCTTGTTTCCCTAGATTTCAGTTATGGTTATCATAGGTTTAGTTCTTTGGCTTTGTAATATGGCTTCCCTGTGTTCAATGTTGTGTCTACTGTGACCTTTTTGTACCATGTTTCTGTCCCTATGTTCTGTCTTCTCAGTTGCTGTTAAGTTTGCATGTTTAGAGTTCAGTCAGTGTGTTTCCTGTTTTACTTTGAAGGTCCATGTCTCATGTGAGTGTTTCTAGTTTTGCTTCCCTTGTCTTGTCCAGCCTGATTACTCCCAGCTGTGCTCTCCTTCTGTGTCTCATTCCCTTGTTATCCCTCTGTGTATTTAAGCCCTGTGTTTCTCTTTGTCAGTGTCGTAGTCTCCCTCATGGCTGTGTTTCCTTGCGTTTCAGTTTACCCATGTCCCAGTTTAGTTTTCCATGCCATTCTGCAATAAAGCAGCTTTTTGAGTTTAATTTCATTGTCGTGAGTTTTGCGTTTGGGTCCTTCTCCTGCCTGTACACAGCCGAAACATGACAAAGATTGTCAAAGCAATCTTGCACTGATGCTCGTCATTTAACCACTGCAGAAGAAAAGTTCAGAACAATGATATAGAATGGACACAAGCTCAAGAAGGAAAAGTAAAGTGGATTAAACATTAAACAACATTTAATTGTGGTTTATATATAATTATATGTACTATATGTATATTATATAGAATTATAAGGAAGGTTGCGTTTTCCTTAAAAATCTCTGTTTGTCTCTTTTTTACCTCTAAAGTGAGACATGTGTCAGGGTTGATGATGAAGGTAGATGCTGTATATCTACCATCATTTAACTGCATTTATTTGCAATTAGAACTATCCGTGTTTCTCTGAAGCAACCATATTAATATTGTTCGCTGTATTATACTACAGTTTATAACAGACAAAACAACGAGGTAGGACTTCAGGCTGGTCAATTTCTATTGCGTATAAGTTGGATCCTCTATCTGCCAGGGGTACTTCCTGCTACTGGAGTCAAGAAAGGTATGATAGAGCTACATAAACAGGAATGAAACACACTTCAAGTCAGTTTTATTTATATAGCACCAAATCAAGAACAATAGCCTCAAGATGCTTTATAACTACTTTTATAACAAAAATAGAGATAAAAGTTCAACAATCAGACAGCTGCCGAGCAGCAAGGACAAGTGAAAGTGTGTGCGATATGATTTGTGGAGGACTTACTGCTGCTGCCCAGCTGGCTTTATTATGATGTGTCCCACAGGCGAACACCACCATCCAGATAAAAGTCATCACAAAGCAGAAGACAGAGACAAACATGACCCAGCCCTGAGGATTGTGTGGCACTACCAGTGTGCATGCCACCAAGATCCACACCAGACCACCAAAAACCTGCAACAACATGTGTACATGAGAAGAGCTGGAACATGTGAAACATCTCCACAAGCCTTAGTTAGATCTGGGACTATCATAATGCTTTAGTTTAAGGAAATTATATGTTTCCACAACGTGTGTTGCAGTTATTTGTAGAACCTGTACTTCTACTTGAGCATGCAGGACAGGCGTGACTGCCTTCGTTTACTCTACACCTTTAATGATTGACAGACTGCATTATTCAGGGAGCCTGACCCTCCTCCACCGTATGCCATCACTGTCTGAACTCCACCTGTTCGCACAATTCATGTGAAAACACCTGCTACATTCCTCCACTGCTGACATTTCCTTAAGTTAAATGTGGCGTATCAAAACATTTTTTTCTTTTCATATCTGTTTCCCTCCACTGACAATGATGAGTCATCATAGGAATCCAACCTGCTCGGTCTGTCCTCCGCCTATTGTGATGTTTGGCTCATGACATATTCACTTGAATATAATTAATTGTAATATTGCTCATGTAGGAAGATTATCCTAATCCTAACACACCTACATCATTAACCCTCAGTCAGCATAAATTTCAGTTATCAGTAGGGTGAAGCCAACTTAAATTAGGCACAGGAGAGCACAAAAACGTTTGGAACCACGTTCTCTGCAAAGTGGCTGTAAATCAGCTCCTCTTACTTCTGCTGCGAACAGGAAGTGAGAAGGTTAACCTTATTTGTAACTTACTTTTATACTATACCTACTATATAAATATATTTTGAACCACAGGTTAACCAGAAATGAAACAATTTTGTCCTTCTGTTTCAGTCACTGAAATAAAAAGTAGAAAATGGTTAAAAGTTATTTTCTTTCTTTTCTTTTCTTTTTTTAAATTATTTTTAAGGGCTTTCAATCTGAACTTCTCTGGATAAGAAAGTTTCTGCATGTTTTGTAAGTAAAAACTGTGTGACAGAGAAAAGTTCCTACAATTTCTTACCAGTTCTGGGAGGTACAGGATGTCGGGGAGGGTGGAACATATTCCGAACCCACTGGGAAGGTTTGCCATAGTCCTAGAGGCCATCCTGCTGCTGCTGCTGCTGCTGTTAGACTAAATCGGATTCAAACCCGCTCCGGTTTAAAGCAGGTGGAGCAGGCTGCAAAAAAACCGGAATCTCCATCAGCACAGTGCAGACACGCCTGCTAATTGGGGCGTAGTCAGAGCGAATTTAACGAATATGGAGATGCCTTTGATGGAGCATCAGTGTGGGACAGACGTCAGTGTTTGGACACTGGCTCATTTATCACCATGACAACGGGCAGCAGCTCCGCTTTCAAGAACATCAAACAACAAAAAACTCAAGAGCGTCAATAGCAATAACTCTGCTGGACTTTTTATTTATTTACATTTTCCTCTTCAATTTTTTATTATTATTATTATTATTTATTTATTTTTTATTTTTTTTTAGCGCAAATTCAGTTCCTAGTTACAGAACGTCATAAACTTGGCAGAAGGATGCATGAACGTCTCTTAACAGTTAATAAAGGAGTGCTTCACTTCCCCGTCATTCTCAGAATACGTTTGCTTCAGATTGTTGATTTTAGCATGTGCACCACGCGTGCAGACCTCAGCAACAACTATAGGTGGGACAAAATTTATGGAACCTAAACTGATAAGGGGGCCACATTAAAATTTGTGAGTGCAGGGCTCGATTTGGCAGAGTAATGCAGAGGTCTCCAGCAGCAGTTTGCATGAATGGAAATAAAGACATATGAAGACATTTTTTATTTGCTGCCAGCTGAACTCAGGTCTGTTTGTGAGCTTGCAGCTTTTCACACTACCCACTGTAAACAACAGTTCCAAGGAAACATAAAGGTGGCAAGCTTGGTCATCTGGGTAAGTGAGCTGTTGCGCAAACACCTCTGATAATTGACGTGCTGGATCTGGTTTCCTGCACCTGTCACACTATCTAACCTACTCCTGGCTTCGTAAGTAAAGCCAAGAAACCCAAGAAAAGAAACAACAACAACAACAACAACAACAAAACAAACAGAAAATAATTGGTCAAGCAGAAACCGAAATTCTTTAATGATTCTCCAAATAAAGTTCCTTTGAACTTGTAGTCACCGTGACAGAACCTTGCAGCTGTTCCTGATTCTATAAAATTGCAATACAGTCAAAGCATTTTGAAATAATTTGTTGGCAGAAAGAGAACAATTAAAATTAAGCCAGGAAACACAAACTTCTATATAGTTCATAGTGTAATACCAAGCATTCTGTTGCAGTGAAATGCTTTCACTAGCCCATATATATCATACCATCTTAAATCAACTTAACACTTAACACTGATATTCATAAAAAATGTTAAAAACATGAACATTTATATATCAAGTTTTTCAATTTTTCAATATTTATATATTTTTGAAATATATGAATAATAATATATGGAAAAAAGTCCCATATTTGAGCACTAATAAAACACTTCAAATTTGAAAAGTGGCTAGTTTCTGAAGGTATGTCAGAATCAGAATAGCTTTATTGTCCCTGTAACGAGTACAATGAAATTAGGTGCTGTCCCTGTGGTACTGAGAAGAACAAAAATAAATATGAAAAGGAATGGAAGAGAGAATCTATAAAAGGATATTTAAGAAGGTAAAGAATATATACTAATACAAAAAATTTAAATAAAGTACATTAGTCACACAAAAAAGCTGTACCTAATGCCCGAGATTGTAATAAGCAGTTAGGTGGTATTTAATATTCTATAACACAAAGTTTTCCATGGTCAGTCTGTGTCGGTGTATGCCTGGGCTTGGGTCTGGGGTTTGCTGACCCTTGGCTCAGTGGGACATGGAGGGTGGATCGCCCCTTCCTACCACTTCCCATTGGACATTGCATGTGGATAATACTACTACTTCTGGACATGTTTTGGTGTGGTTTCCTTGCCTGTTTGAAAGTTGACAGATGTACCATTCCACAAATGCCCCCCACAAAGATATTTGAAGGTAAAATTTCATAGCAATCATTATAAATGTTAAAATCAGTTTTTTTAGCTTTACTGTTGGGTTAGCATAACAGCCATCAAAACACAATGGATTTTCCATTTAACATCCCAGTTTAAAAGAATGTAACGTGGCAAGCAGTGAAATGAATAACATCAGTAGTTATGTCTAACAATAAATTCATCACCCCACAGAAGGGATCTTAATTAATGTCCAATATTTCTTCTGATTTATACTCAAATTAATACACAACAACCGTCCGTTTTGTTTTTTTAAATACTGAGTGCTAAGTAGGTTTCCATTTCCAGTTCAGCAAAGAAACTTCCCTGGGGACCAACAACCTTTTGACAACCTAGTTGCATTTCCACCAGGTACTAAAGAAAGGTCCAGGATAACTGTTTTAGCCTCCAAAATGATCTGGGGTGGAGGATAATGGAGCAGTGATGAATGTAGCTGATTTTACAATAATCAAGGGCGACCAATCCAAAGAGATTTTTCAAAGTGTTCTTTGTCAGCACAGTTGATACACTGTACAGTAATCTGAGCCACAATATGAGAACTGAGTTTTTGTAATAACCAGTAAACCAGCCCAGCAGGTGTCTTACAGTTGTGGAGTTGTGGGGGTTGGCAGGGTTTGTCCAGGTATGTCATAACATAATACGTGTCACCACAGGGGTGTTACCTGACTCTTTCTCCTGTAAATTAATGGACCTCTGTCGGTTGAAGCTTGTGTACAAGACTGAATTTTGCTTCCAAAAATATAAAATCCCCCAAATTACCAGAAGACCATTTTGGATATTCAAAGCTGGTGAACACAGAAACCAGGGGAGAGTCTAAGTCCAAAACTTTTAAATGTTAAATGCTACCATTTGTATCATATGCTATTGGAAATCACACAAAGCATCCATAAAATCTATGTGAATTATGTGAAAAATAATTGCTTTTCCATTTAACTCTCTGCAAATTTGCTCACCTGGCTCTTCCTGCTGTCATACAATTCCTTTGTCCTCTCTTACTTTATTCTCCTCAAACCTTTGTACTGACAATCACACATAAACATACTCAGCTAAAAATGAAGAAAAATATAATCTTACGGTAATCACTTTAACAGCAGGTTGTTGATCTACATTCGTTTTGTGAAATCATCATCAATGAATGCAGGCAAGACAGAAGCTTTATAACGTTTTGTTGACTTTGGCTACGTGTCCTATCTTACCTGTTTCTTTTAACTTTCTCTCTCTTTGCTTTCTTCATACTACCCTCTCCCTTTCTCTCTCTCCCCCCCCCCCCCCCCCCCATCCTCCTCTCTCTGTGTTTGTGCTGTCACTCAAAAGTTAAATGTAACAGAGAAATACAATTTGCAACCTAATAAAAAGCATAAACTGATCAATATTAAAGGTGAATATGGTCTACTCTTACCTGTCAATGTTGGCCATTGACAGTAAATGTTAATTTGACTTGCTTTTACTGAAGCTGAACTATAAACTAATATCAATAAAAAATCTTTACCCAATAAATATAATAAAGTGCATCAGCTTCTTGGCTGGCAATTACCAATATAACACCAGACTTGTATCTCTGAAAGTTCTGAAAATCTCTGAAATTTTTGTGATCTAATCTACATTAGCTAATGTTTTTTATGCTAGAAAGAAATAATAAAAATAAGCAGCTACTTTCTAAGTCATAGCAGCATCCCTTGGAGGCCCCAGCATCCACGACCCCATAAAAGCATTGAAAACCTGAGGCCACACATCCCAATGACACATGTGCGTCCACCCAATGTAGCTTGCCATTGCCAGTGTGTGAATGGGTGGATGACTGAATGTAGTGTGAAGCGCTTTGGGGTCCTTAGGGACTAGAAAAGTGCTATACAAATGCAGGCCATTTACCATTTTTTGCGTTCCTTGATCCCTTCATCTTTATGTAGTTTAACTGGATTTGAGGAGTGGCACATTTGATCACAATCAGGGATTGGCCCTTTCAAAAAGAAATGAGATCACAGTTTTTAGCCTGTAAACCTCATTGTTTTGTGAGTCAGTGACTTGGACCTCCTCCTTCCTTGAAAGCTCTTTTGCAATATTGCATTTAAACAGCAGGTTTTCATTTCCAGGCTGTTAAAAACCAGTAAAGCAGCCCAGCGTGTTTCTTACAGGCGTGGAGTCATTAAGGGAATGAAAACTAATAGTCTTTTTCTTTCTTAGGCTAGGCTTGGCAGTGTCTAGCATGCCATGGCATAATGAGCAAAGCGTCACTATGCTGGTGTTACCTCACTCTTCTTCCTGTAAGCTGGTGGATCTCTGTCAGCTGAGACTTACATACAGAATCTGTCACTGAACACAGGAATAAACATTAAAGGTTAACAAACTGTTAACAAATCATTTACCTACTGTTTACCTTAACTGCTTCTTGACAAATAACCTAGCAGCACTTGCCAAATCTGTAGGTAGACATAAATTAAAATAATTTCTTACTAACCACCTTGGGCAACATGTGTAGTGTAAAGAGGATGGAAGTGTGAAGAAAACTGCTAATAACACTACACTAGCAAGTCTTGATGAGATGGCAGCTCTTCTCATGCCCAGGCTAACAAAACTTGTAAGTGGCTACCTGTAGCTCATTAGGTAGGTAAGAACTAATTGGAAACTTGGTGGTTCAGTCCCACGCTGCTCCAGTGTAGATGCCAAATATCCATCGGCAAGATGCTCGACCAAAGTTGTCTCTAACGCATCCATCAGAGTATAAATGTGTGAATGTCTGTCTCTCTTCCACAGCATGTCTTTATCCTGTCTTCCTTCTCTCACCCCAACCGGTCGCAGCAGATGGCCCCGCCCCTCCCTGAGCCTGGTTCTGCCGGAGGTTTCTTCCTGTAAAAGGGAGTTTTTCCTTCCCACTGTCGCCAAAGTGCTTGGTCATAGGGGTCATATGATTGTTGGGTTTTTCTCTGTATCTATGAAGCGCCTTGAGGCCACTTTTGTTGTGATTTGGCGCTATATAAATAAAATTGAATTGAATTGAATGACGTACTTGTTGCATGCCATATAAGAACCAGTCCATTTACTAAGTTGACCAAGTGCAGGTGTAACAGTTGTTTGCCAACAGTCGATCTTTATTATTCATTAATATTTTTAATCCCCTGCAGATTGACAGTTAACCATGTCACACACTCAAGGCTTGTGTTTCTGAGCTCATGAATAACTGTTTTAGGGGTTTTAAAAAATATATTTTTCTTTAGACTTGTGGTCCTCACAGGGCAACCACTAAAAATACACCATCTATAGAATATGATACTTTATATATATAAAAATATATATATATTTATTAAACAGAATATAAAGTTCTTAAATGAGCTCAACCTTAAACACATGCATCAGTACTATTAATCAATTTAACACTGATGGCAAACATTAATCTGCAGAAAAAATATTCTTACTTTTTACACTTTTTGCATAGCAGGGTGTTTTATTACTGTTTCATTGCGACTTTTCTTAAAGTAAGGGTTTTTAAAAGTTCTTCCACCACTTGTCATTTCAGCAGACTCAGCTAATAGTCTTCTGAAATGTAAACCTTGTGCCAGTTTCCCTGTACGGTGACAATAAAGGAATCTTTGATAATAGATGATAAATAACTTTTGGTAGTATAGAAGAAATTTGTTTACTCTTTAACAGGAAGGAGTGCAGAAAAGTGAAGATGTTCACGTATGTTTTAATCTGATTCAGTTTATGTTGTTAAATCATTGAATAGTGGATGAAATATGTTTGTTTGTATGTTTGTGTGTGTGTATGTGTGTGTCACTTATGGCTAAGCTGTTCCTTTTGCAGTGTTTATTGTGTGCAGTATTATGATTATGACACTCAACTCTGTGTCCCTGATAAGTGTTTAAAATGTTTTTGAGAGTTTTCTGCTGTTGTGAACAAGGGAGAAGCGGAAGGTAGCTTTCATTAGTGAGAACACAGAAAAAAAGACCCCTCCTCTATGCATTTCTTGTGTCAGGTGGCGCCACCTGCCGACCAGGAGCAGTATGCACCTCTGCGACTGTGTTCTCAGTAATACGGTATTTTACTGCGGGTCACTTGCCGTATCTTAGGGGAGGTTGCTGTGATGTTCGGTCATGTTAGCGAGGAACGGGAATCGACCGCAAGTAAGTGTAAGTGTTATTTATTTGTTTGTCTGCCGTGTTTTCTCTCAGAGTGTCTGAATTGAGGCCCTCCTCATTCCCGGATGGTTCACCGGCGTAACGGTGATCTTTGATCCGTATTTCACAGCGCTGGGACGGCGCGAGCAACAGAATTTAATCTGGCACGTTAAGCGCAAACAATCCTGTGTTGGGTGTTTTTACTAACTTTGACTGATCCACGGTGTTACCCGGAGCTTAGAGAGAGTGTTGTTTACACACAGACCGTGTTTCTTGCCGTGTGGTGTCACCTGTTATTCACTTTTAATAAATAAAGCTACCACAGCGAAAAAAGCACAGTAACATTTCTTGAGTTTATTTTTACTTTACGGCTGACGTCACCGCTTTGTTGGCACACGCGCGGAGTTTGTAAATGCTAAACCGCGATATAGTTTATTATCTAAAAATAGCGACATAACGACGTTAACGCGCATATTATGTGACCCACACTTCCTTTACGGAAGATTTCAGTGTTTCCCTGATTGCTGGCTCCTTACTGTTAGCAAACGTTTACTCGGGCTACCGTCTAGTCACGGGGCTTATCGCAACACGTAGATTTCTAGAATCATAATTTCCTAAAGTCCGATGTAATCGCTCAGTGTGGGGAAAAGAATCACAACTCACAATAATTTCTGTTGAGAGCTCCAGCAGATGTTCTTAATGTACAGGCTGTTATCAGCTACCAGCTGCTCTCTGTGGATGTACACACTTGAATTCAGCCAGCAGACGTTTCATAAGTTGTCTTGGCTGATTTCCATCCTCACACTGACAGGACACTGCTTGTACTAACTTTTTACTCGGCAGCCACTGTGCACCAGTCACACACTGTTCTTTACTTTAAATCCATCACAGTGCAGCAAGCTAACCTGTTTATCCAGCACTAACCTGCAGAGCAACCTTATTAGAGCAAACAAGAATATTATCGCTAAAAATCAACCTGATTTTATACACTAACACTATCACTGGGTGAAATCCACCCCAAACCTACTTTACCCTTTCTCACTATTGCCTGGTGACAATCACCCGAACACATGACTGTAGGAAAAAGCGGGCTTTGGGGTAGGGAAACACCCAAAGACACTTCAAAGACGTCAAAGACAATGCTGAAGCTACACAGGGACCCATGACACTCAGAGAAACGCAACTTATTAAAAATCATGTAAATGCAAGTTAGTCTGTCTCAGTTTGTTGTGCAGCATGTTTCACAATTTAAAAAAAAGCGATGTCACATGTACAGACCCTATCTGATTTAAAAACATGAGGACTTGCATGTTAGTTTCAAATTTCCAGTTTTTCCAGCTGAACTGAGCAGTCCTTCTCTTTAAATCTAACCTCTCTTCTTCTTCTCCTGCCTTTCTCATCTTTCCCCATCTCTGAGTGAAGTTAGCTCTTTTCTTTCTCTGTGAAATACAACAGTTGGACCTTTAGCTAGCAACACACTGTGCTACAAACAGTTTGAGCGTTTGCTAATGTTTGTTGAGCTTATAGTTGCATTTGAAATAACCTGCCACAACATGTTACACCTTTATTGTTGCTCCTCTTCTGTATGGCTAGCTAGATGCTGAAGTAGCACAACAGCAACTTGTGGGTACCGGCAGTCTTTCCGGAGTTGTGCTGAAAAAAACAAAACAAGAAAAATAACAAAAAACGGCCCACTTTACCCCCAGACTATGGCACACGTCATTTCTTTTTATGCAACATCCTCAGGCGATCAATACTTGAACTCATTTGTCACTGTCTAGACTCAAATCGGTTTGATGTTTGAAGTCTCGTATTGACGTGAAATAATAACTCCTCTCAAATACGTCAAACCAAAAGTAATGAGCCTGTTTTGAAAATGTACAGAGTAAAAAGTACAGATATTTGTTTAAAAATATAGGGAGTAAAAGTAAAAAGTTGTCAGAAAAATAAATACTTAAGTAATGTACAGATACCTGAAAATTCTATGTAAGTATTTGTACTTTGTTACTTGATACTCACATTTTTAACATGTTTAAATTAACTAATGGTTTTGTATCCACCACCACAGTGAAGGAGGAGTTCAGTATGATCAATACCTCTCTCACTTTACTTAGGTGGTGTGAGCAATGTCAACATTCTGGCATTTAGGGTTATTTTTAAGGGTCATTCCATATAACATAAGCTAAATCTGAGAAGACTGTTATTTGTTTATTTATTTGTATAAGAACTTTATACCAGGTATGTGTGAAGTAACAGAAATAAGCATTGATTTCATGGATGTTTTCTTTGTTTTCTGACAGCTCAGAAATCTTCAAAAGCGCTTTTGGGGTAGATTTAATGGGTCGTATCACCAAGTGGTCAGAACAGTCTAAAAGATGTCCTTTCTATCTATATTTTATACCAGGCTCAACATCTAGGTGTGATTCCTTAAGGATAAAATCTTTTTCAAATTCATGTTTGCTAATGCTTGATTAAGAAAGTGCAAGGAGGGAGTAAAAATGGGCCAGCATTACACACTGACAAAACAAGAATTTGAAGGTTTGACAAACAATCACTTAAGAACTCCGATTTCATTGTTTTTAAATAGAAATGACTATTTTTGAAAATGAACTTAGATCCTGACTGGAAATTGAGCCTAAAATCAACATGTAGATAAAAAGATGCTATAATTTAAGACAAGCTAATTATATTATATATCTTAATTCAGAATGCACCAGTTTTCTCAAGTGAGTTATCAGAAAACACAAACCGAATGCTTATTTCTGCTCCTCAACATTATCAACAATAAATAGGTTGACTTTTGCTGTTTTGTTTTATATATCCTAAGATTTTTGGCTTCTGTTTTTAGCCCTGTCTATCCCCTGTTTTTTAAATGTTATGAAAGATTTGCTGAGAAAAATAAAACTTAATGTCCTTGGGATTCCCATACACTTCTTTGCCATAAACCTGGGGTCATTTTTGATCTGAGGAAAACACAAGGGTTAAGCATGCTATATTTCAACCAGCCCCATGTAAGTTTTAGGGCCTGTAACTCAGTTATACTGTCTATAGTTATACATCATACAGTAATGATATGATGGTAAAATGTTGCATGCCTTGTGGGCGATCGTGGCTCAAGAGTTGGGAGTTCGCCTTGTAATCGGAAGGTTGCCGGCTCAAGCCCCGGCTCGGACAGTCTCGGTCGTTGTGTCCTTGGGCAAGACACTTCACCCGTTGCCTACTGGTGGTGGTCAGAGGGCCCGGTGGCGCCAGTGTCCGGCAGCCTCGTCAGTGCGCCCCAGGGCAGCTGTGGCTACAATGTAGCTGCCATCACCAGTGTGTGTGAATGGGTGTGTAAAGCGCTTTGGGGTCCTTAGGGACTAGTAAAGTGCTATACAAATACAGCCCATTTTACCATTTACCTTCACTGTATAAGCGAACATAAAAAAACAAATTGCTGATTCCAAGCGGTTCACATGGCATGCACTCACTAATTTATCATGGAATAATCCGATGACGTAATGCCTTTTAAAAAGAAGAAAACTTTTATCCTTGAAAATTCATATTCATTATTTGTATATCATTAAATATGCAAAGAAATTATTTAACAAAAATCTGGTACAAACTAGAAAAAGAGAATGTTTGCTTCAAAATAAAATGTTGTGCCACCACTGCAATACATTTGAAAAGGTTTCAAATTTTTACTTGAATGTTATTGTGCTCCATTTCCAGTTTATGTCAAACTTTCCACATGAACTACCACTAGCAAGTAGTTTTCTAATGTAGGATCTAAAGCAGTGGTTCTTAACCTGAGTTCGATCGAACCCTGGGGGTTCGGTGAGTCGGATTTTAGGGGTTCAGCAGAGCCTCCGCCGTGACATGCATGGCTCATTTTGTGCACCAATAAAAAACATATCTATGTCTTGAATTTGAAAAAAATCACATTTTATTTTTCACTAAAGAGGGGTTCAGTGAATGCGCATATGAAACTGGTGGGGTTTGGTACCTCCAACAAGGTTAAGAACCACTGATCTAAAGAATAGCTGAAAACTATAACTGAGAAATACCTTGTCTCTCTCTACAGACATCAGTGGAGAAACAGACCACAAGGACTGAGCTGAAACTCTTACCACTCTGTGGACAAGAAGAAGAGCCAATCGCTGACTCATTTTCCACAAGGCTATCAGATCACAGCCATTTATTCAGCCACAGTCATTACGTTTCACTGCTGTGGTGCTAGTGGACGGCTGTATCATATTGGGACACTTTAAATGTTGACCTAAATCCTCCAGGGCAGATTCTTTTTGACTTTTTTTTGTCATCACATGACTGTACTTGGCAAATTCCCCAATGCCTCGATGGAAAGTGTTCTTGAGCCAGTACCTGCGATGGTCCAGCACAGTCACTCAAGCCTTCGCCCTGTCCATCATCACATTTTGTGTCATATTTCCTCTGTGCTGCCATCGTCTGCTGTACTCTTACTACTTCATTAAGTCCATGTACCTCGATTCTATGAGTGAAGTGGTGCTGCGGGAAAGCCTAGATCGAGGTCAGGAGGCTCTGCACTTCTGGCAGAGCTCTTCAACTACAGCAACGTCCAGATTCAACAACTTCACTCAGCATCCTGAACTGCTGGTCACTGTGGTAACAGCCAGGCGGAAGGAGGCACGGGACTACCACTACCTGCTCCAGGTAATGCTGCAGCTGAGTAACATTGTGGGAAGCTGTGGCGAGCAGAAGTGCGCGGAGGTGCTGGTCTGTGACGTGGAGAGTGGCCCGCAAGAAAACCAAGATGCCAAGGTGCTGGAGAGCCACTTCAGGGTGGTCCGGCGTTCACCTCAGGAGCAGCAGAGCATACAGGAGCGAATGAATACCTTTGAAAAGGAGAAGAGGGATTATGTCTTCTGTCTCCGCAGAGGCTGGGAGCTGGTGAAGCCTAAAAATATTGTCGTTCTAGAAGATGATGCTTTGCCAAGAAATGACTTTTTCATTGTTATAAAGGATTTGTTGTCACGTAGGTTTGCTCTTCACACTCTTTACATCAAGCTATATCACCCTGAAAGGCTACAACGCTACTGGAACCCTGAGCCATACCGCATTCTGGAGTGGGTGGGGCTCGGATTGGTTGGCGCAACAGCTCTCCTCCTCAGCTTTCCTTACTGGAACCCTTGTTCTTTCTCGTTCACCCTGTCCGCTACCCATCTCCTCTTTTTCACTCTGTACTTTATGACCGTTGCAGAGTTGTTGGGGCGGCATTACCTTCTAGAAGTCCGGAGAATTTCCCCACAGCTGTATGCCGTCTCGCCAGCTACCGAGTGCTGCACCCCAGCCATGTTGTTCCCTGGCAATGCCTCATTAAGGGTGGCTGAGTATCTAGACAGTTCATTCTGCTACAAAGGGCATGCTAAAGACATTGTTCTGTATCAGATGGCCAGGACAGTCCCTGGGCAGAGGTCCCATAGTGTAGAACCCAACCTCATCAGTCACATTGGGGCTTATTCCTCAGTCAGAGCTAACCCATCCAGGCCCAAGCTCCTCTAACAGAAGAAGAAGAACTTCTGACTGCAAGGTTCACTTTAATCTCGTTTCTCCTTCCTGGGTTTTGCTTTTTTACCATCTTCTAGACTCTTTAGAAATCGTAACAAATTACTCAGTGAATGTTGGTTTGGTGATTTGCATTGAAAACTATCAAGGGATGAGATCGATATATTAGTAGATGTCTACGTTCCAGCTTGTAGACGCACATGTGTTTTGTGTAAAAGGTGGTGATGGTTTTTCTTCAGAAGAGGTTGAAAACCACACAAACTAATGCAGGAAAATAGCATGTCCTAAATTATTTTATATAGAAATGTTAGATGGCAGAAAATGTTATTTTGACCCATACCTTGAAAGCCTCTGCCACTTCTTTATTGCCAAATCATCTAACCCACTCTCACTGAGCTGTGTGGGACCCTTCTGGAAAAAACAATGTAAACGGTTCTCTTCTTTGTTTACCTTTTTTAAAAAAAGAAGCCAGATGCTGCCAGAATGCCTCATTGTTTTTCCTTTGTCTGTTTTTATATACAATAATCACAGTAAAGAGACCAATTCACCAGACTATGCCTAAAGTTTCTAAAATTAAGTTACAGTGGAACTGGTGTGTGAGAGCGATAGCGGATTTAGTCGCCTGTTGTGTTTACATATTTACATTAACCTTTTGCAAATATGAAAGTGGGTAGAGCCATTGGCTGTTGTACTCTTAGATTGAAATAGGTTTTAATATTGTATAAAAGCTTAACATATCCACTAGGGCTGGGCGATATGGCCTAAAATCCATATCGCGATGTAATTTGAAGCATGTGCGGTAACGATATATATCACAATATATTCTTTTCTTCTGTATAACGTATTTTCCACACTATAAGGCGCACTTAAAATCCTTTAATTTTCTCAAAAATTGAGAGTGTGCCTTATTCTGGTTGTGCTTACTGACCTCGAACCAATTTGGGCAGAAATCTGTTAAAAAATGTTTTAGTACAACTTTGGTAAGCCGCACTGCTTGATGGATTGTCAGAGCATTACGGCTGCCGTAGTGAGGAGCTTCGCGGAGTAATCTGGGTCCAAAACTCCGTCTCCTTCAGGTCCCAAAGTCAAACAAACACAGTTAAAAACAGTCTAAATTCTTTCATCTTTAATAAAATCATCAGCGTTGCTGCTTTACCAGGTGTAACAATTAAATTTAACATCCAGGCATCCATGAAATAACTTTAACGGAGTTACAAGTTAGCAGGAAGTTAGCTCGCTAGTTTCCACCTAAACATGACGTACCATGTTCTGACTGAGAGATTTTTGAAACTAATTAAAACGTTTTTGGCTTTCCCCATCTTTTAAAAGTGCTTCATCTCTTTGCTATGACTGTCGGCGTAATTTGCAGATGATAATGGTTGTAGCCGCTGCGATGCTTTTGACCAAAACAGGCGCAGCTTGATGACATCATCAACACGCGCTATCGCGATAGAGCGGTATAGTCAAAATCTCTATCATTGGCCAAATTTATATCGTTTATATCGCCCACCCCTAATATCCACGTATTTTGCCACCTGGGATTTTCCTCCAAAATGGTACGAGCATTCAGAAGTCAACTCTAATTGCTGTTTGCTGCAGATTTTCTTTTCAGTTGTCTCACACTTGCTTTCTTCCTCTAGTTATGCCTGTGTGTGTCTCTGCATGTCGTGATGAAACATGAGTCCTGGCTCATGAAAGACTAATGTCTGAGGACACCATTCCTGGTTTGGGTGTGGATTCCTTTGTTTTAATTTAACAGGTTTAGTGATGTAACAGAACTAGTGGCTGTTCACTCACAATGAACAGTCTAAAATTTTGGTTTCAGCTCAGGCCTGCTCTTTGATTTGATTTGACATACCTTTATTAGTCCCACCAGGGAAAATTTCATAACGCTGCCAACCTAGTGCACGCAATGGCGGCGCCATCTTACCCTCCGACCATACATACATTACACAAACATCACATGGGGAAGACAGGTCAGAGAGGTATAACAATGGAAAATTGCACCACATGAGGAAAGATAAGGAGAGAAAAATAACTTCCCTCAGACTGAGCTCCAACAGGGAGATCTCCCTGTTGGAGCTCAGTCTGAGGGAAGTTATTTTTTTTCTGTTTGAGAACAGAAAAAAAAAACACCTGCACATGAAAAAACTCTTAATACACCAAAGAAACACATGACAAGCAACAGGGGAGGGTAAAGGGTGAGAGACAGCTGAGTACATCCGGGCCTGCGTTCGCTGGTGTCCTTGATCCCCGTCAGCATCGTATTTCTTAGTTACTGCTATTAACCTTTTGCATGTGACTCCTATAAAGCTTACACTGATAAGAGCACATTTATCATTGAAGTGCACAGTCTGTGTTGACACACTGCCCATGAGTTCATTCAGTAGACAGAAACGCCTTCTGTTTTGTGATCCAGTGCCGAGCTGGTTGAGCAAACACTCCTTCCTGCTGATTCTGAAACAAAAACCGCCTGCTCTTCCTAAAAACACTGAAATTCTGTTTTACTGACTGAAGCTCGTTACAGAGTATCAAAGTAAATCTTGGCCAGAAACGGGAAAATGAGAAATTCGCCAAATGTACACATCACATACATCACAAATTTGCCTTATTTTAATCTTCATTTTTTTTCTAAATTTGAGTGAATGTTAGCAATTCATTAAGGACTGAAATATTCGAAAGCACAAAATGTCTTATTTATATTATTTTGTGTTGACAAGACATAATTTATTTGGTAAAGGGCTAAACCGGATTTATCTACAAGCGTTATATTTTATAATTTGATTTGAGTAAATGCCATTATCTATGATTACTGGTCTGATTTTTTTCTTTACCTATAAAGAACACTTTAAAAATTAATACACACCACACACATTTAGAACATAAATGAAAATATGACAGAATATCAGTTTTAAATAAAAAAAAATGATTAAAATCAAATCATTGATTTGGAAAAATTATCATTAATATTTTGTTTAAAAGAAGATAGATGTTCACTTTAGCTGTGGCTGTACAAGAGAAGCTATCAGAGCTGACTGCTTCGGTTTTTATTTGGGTTATTTGGCTTTCTCATATATACATTGGATGTATTTCATTTCTAAATCATCAATATTGATGTGACTGTTCACTGCCATAAATATTTAATTTGAGTTAAAATTGTGTGAGATTTAAATTATTTTCTCTTTCCTAAATTGTTCATCACAGTACAAACTGTATGGATATTGGTCAGAATTATTGAATGACCTGAACTGAGTGATACGTTTAACTACTTCTGCTGTTTGTTTTTTGTTTTCAAGCACTGATATTTTTACTGTAGTAAGCTGAAAAATTGTATTTAAATTTTCACGTCTGATTTGGATTTTCACATCTTGTTTTCACTGTGATTCTTTTACTGATTTTACAATTAATACAATAAATCTTTTGAGTTTTGAGTTACTTGTCTCTCTGCGTGTTTGTGTACAAGCACCATCTTTGTTACTGTTCAGGATAAACCCAATAAGGTGCTGGGTGGGATTTTATTTATTTATCTGGACTTCATTGCACACGGTGAGACAAACATTGAAGCTGAACCATCCAAGCTGTTGCCATGAGCCGGTGCTGAGCTGAGCTTTGGTGTCCCCGAGATTAGCAGTGTCCTTCAGAGAGCTCATAATTCTTCCCAAAACATCAGATCCCTTGTTCTTGTTCTTGGGTTAGAATCTCTGACCTTTGGATGCTGAAGGTGTTTTTTTGTCAGATTCATCAATTGGATTGATGAAGTCATCATGATTACATCGTCCATGAACTCTCGGCAGGCAGGATGTCTTGTGCTGTCACCTGATGTCACCTCTGCACTGCATCCCTCCACCTCAAGCAGTGGATTCACTGTGGTGATGAACAAAAACAGTATCCATGCCATTTAGTGGGGTTCTTTCCTTATCACTCGCCTTCAGCCACCTTTTCTTGAGCGTTCATCGTTTTTCCTTTATCCTGTGATCTGTTGCTGGTGTCTGATTAAAGCGTTTAAACTCCAGGTCATCCAAACAATTTCATCCCCTCTCTCTGTGCTCTGAACAAAATGAGCTGAGAGGTCTGGAGCACTGTGGTGCGCCTCCTGGCTCTGGTCCTCTGCTGAGCATAGCTAATATACTGCTCAGGCATAACAATCATTGCTTTGTCTTACTGCCTTACTTTATTCACACCCTCTCTTAACACGCACAAGTAACAAGCACAAAGAAATTGAAGACAAATAGGAAAAAAGAAGAAAATATAATAATGATAGAGTACAAATAGAAATACAAATATACAAATCAACAATCTCCTTGTGTTTTGTGTGTGAGTGAGAGAGATGATGTGTATGTCGAAGCACAGGTCGAGGGGGCGGTTTGGCAGCAATTTTTCACACCAGTCTATTAATTAATGAAAGACCAAGACAGACTTTTAATTCATTTGAAAGCCTGATGCTTAACATTGTCCACCCCAGCTGTGAAACTCAGAAACCAGTCTTACTTGTTATCATCTATCGTCCACCTGGGCCTTACACAGAGTTTCTGTCTGATTTCTCAGACTTTATATCTAATTTAGTTCTGAGCTCAGATAAAATAATTATTGTGGGTGATTTTAACATCCATGTTGATGCTAAAAATGACAGCCTCAACATGGCATTTAATCTGTTGTTAGACTCAATTGGTTTCTCTCAAAATGTAAAAGAACCCACCCACCACTTTAATCACACTCTAGATCTTGTTTTAACATATGGCATAGAAACTGAACATTTAACAGTGTTTCCTGAAAACCCTCTCCTGTCTGATCATTTCTTGATAACATTTACATTTACAATAATTGATTACGCAGCAGTGGAGAGTGGACTTTATCAAAGTAGATGTCTTTCTGAAAGCGCTGTAACTAAGTTTAAGAATATAATCCAGCCACTGTTATCATTGTCAATGCCCTGTACCAACACAGAGCAGAGCAGCTATCTGAACGCTACCCCAACAGAGGTCGATTATCTTGTTAATAATTTCACCTCCTCACTACGTACGACTCTGGATACTGTAGCTCCAGTGAAAACTAAGGTCTCTAATCAGAAGTACCTGACCCCGTGGTATAATTCTCAAACACGTACCCTAAAGCAGATGACTCGTAATCTGGAGAGGAAATGGCGTGTCACAAATTTAGAGGATCATCATTTAGCCTGGAGAAATAGTTTGTTGCTTTATAAGAAAGCCCTCCGCAAAGCCAGAACAGCTTACTATTCATCACTGATTGAAGAAAATAAGAACAACCCCAGGTTTCTCTTCAGCACTGTAGCCAGGCTGACAAAAAGTCAGAGCTCTTTTGAGCCAACCATCCCTTTAACGTTAACTAGTGATGACTTCATGAACTTCTTCACAAATAAAATTTTTATCATTAGAGAAAAAATTACCAATAATCATCCCACAGATGTAATATTATCTACAGCTACTCTTAGTTCCATTGATGTTAAGTTAGACTCTTTTTCTCCAATCGATCTTTCTGAGTTAACTTCAATAATTACTTCCTCCAAACCATCAACGTGTCTTTTAGACCCCATTCCTACAAAACTGCTCAAAGAAGTCCTGCCATTGATTAATTCTTCGATCTTATATATGATCAACCTATCTCTAATAATCGGCTATGTACCACAGGCCTTCAAGGTGGCTGCAGTTAAACCTTTACTCAAAAAGCCATCTCTAGACCCAGCAGTCTTAGCTAATTATAGGCCAATCTCCAACCTTCCTTTCATATCAAAAATCCTTGAAAGAGTAGTTGTCAAACAGCTAACAGATCATCTGCAGAGGAATGGTTTATTTGAAGAGTTTCAGTCAGGTTTCAGAGCTCATCACAGCACAGAAACAGCTTTAGTGAAGGTTACAAATCATCTTCTTATGGCCTCTGACAGTGGACTCATCTCTGTGCTTGTCCTTCTTGACCTTAGTGCAGCATTCGATACTGTTGACCATAATATCCTGTTAGAGCGATTAGAACATGCTGTAGGTATTACAGGTATTGCACTGCAGTGGTTTGTATCATATCTATCTAATAGACTCCAATTTGTGCATGTAAATGGAGAGTCCTCTTCACACACTGAGGTTAATTATGGAGTTCCACAGGGTTCAGTGCTAGGACCAATTCTGTTTACATTATACATGCTTCCCCTAGGCAGCATCATTAGAAGACATAGCATACATTTTCACTGCTATGCAGATGACACCCAACTCTATCTGTCCATGAAGCCAGATAACACACACCAATTAGTTAAACTGCAGGAATGTCTTAAAGACGTAAAGACTTGGATGGCCACTAACTTTCTGCTTCTTAACTCAGATAAAACTGAGGTCATTGTACTCGGCGCTGAAAAGCTTAGAAATATGGTATCTAACCAGATTCTTACTCTGGATGGCATTACCTTGGCCTCCAGTAACACTGTGAGGAACCTTGGAGTCATTTTTGACCAGGATATGTCCTTCAACGCACATATTAAACAAATATGTAAGACTGCGTTCTTCCATTTGCGCAACATCTCTAAAATTAGAAATATCCTGTCTCAGAGTGATGCTGAAAAACTAGTTCATGCATTTATTACTTCCAGGCTGGACTACTGCAATTCATTATTATCAGGATGTCCAAAAAACTCACTGAAAAACCTTCAGCTAATCCAAAATGCTGCAGCAAGAGTACTGACAGGGACTAGAAAGAGAGAGCATATTTCTCCTGTTTTGGCTTCCCTTCATTGGCTTCCTGTTAAATCCAGAATTGAATTCAAAATCCTGCTCCTCACATACAAGGTCTTAAATAATCAGGCCCCATCTTATCTTAATGACCTTGTAGTACCATATTACCCTATTAGAGCACTTCGCTCCCGCTCTGCAGGCCTACTTGTTGTTCCTAGAGTATTTAAAAGTAGAATGGGAGGCAGAGCCTTCAGTTTTCAGGCCCCTCTTCTGTGGAACCAGCTTCCAGTTTGGATTCGGGAGACAGACACTATCTCTACTTTTAAGATTAGGCTTAAAACTTTCCTTTTTGCTAAAGCATATAGTTAGGGCTGGACCAGGTGACCCTGAATCCTCCCTTAGTTATGCTGCAATAGATGTAGGCTGCCGGGGGATTCCCATGATACATTGAGTTTTTCCTTTCCAGTCACCTTTCTCACTCACTATGTATTAATAGACCTCTCTGCATTGAATCATATCTGTTATTAATCTCTGTCTCTCTTCCACAGCATGTCTTTTATCCTGTCTTCCTTCTCTCACCCCAACCGGTCGCAGCAGATGGCCGCCCCTCCCTGAGCCTGGTTCTGCCGGAGGTTTCTTCCTGTTAAAAGGGAGTTTTTCCTTCCCACTGTCGCCAAAGTGCTTGCTCATAGGGGGTCATATGATTGTTGGGCTTTTCTCTGTATCTATGAAGCGCCTTGAGGCGACTTTTGTTGTGATTTGGCGCTATATAAATAAAATTGAATTGAATTGAATTGAAAAGAAGAAAACTAAATGGAGTGGTTGTGTGTATGTCCTTCTCCCTCTGACAGCAGGTGTTTCCACTCATAATCAGGGTCACGGTGTATAAACAGGAAGAAGATGGGGGCAAACAGGGTTGTTGGGCCATTTCAGCCATTGTTTGCACTGTGTGTGACTGGGAGAGAGGGCGTTATGACTCTCACTGGGAGCGACAGAATTTGGCTACTGGCACTGAATCTGGTGCCAGTAGGATTAGCTTTTTCTTGTTACTGTTAATCTCCTTTATACTATTTCCTTCCTCTCAGAAAGGATTTTATCTTCAGGTTGAAGATTGTTTTGTTCTAATTATAATTAGATGATATTGTTATAATAACCACCGTTATCTGTTTATGTTAACTCTGGATTCTGACTTCTTCTTTGAATCCTGTTATTTATTTATTTATTTATTTGCAAAGTATACATTACCCTCTCATCCCTTAGACCAGACCTTCCCAAAGTGTGGGGCCTGCCCCCTAGAGGGGGCGCAGAGCCATTGCAGGGGGGGCGCAGCATGAAAAGGGAAAAAAACAAAAAAAATGGAGGGACAGTAGCTGCGTGTTTATATGTAAGCATGTAAAACCTGAAGATAGAGATAAAATACTGTTAATCTGACTATCTGCCATTCTGCAATTCCTCTCATGTAAACAATAACGTGCACACAGCGTGACGTGGAAGAAGGCACACACCTTTGACGTTGCGTGACGAACTCTGTATTCCTCATCCACACATAAACGCAAAAAATGAGTTCTCCGTTTTCGGTGATTCGAAACGCCGTTTACGTGTGGACGAAACAGCTGCGTGTTCAAAAATACCCGTGTAGGTGCAGACGTAGCGTAAAAGAGTTAGTAGTTTACTTTCTTACTACCTGCAGATTACTTGTATTTGCTTAATTGTTTACTAAATGTTTGAGGTATGAAAAAAACCGCAATTGAGCAAAATATGGGCGTGTGTGGTTGGAGGATGTGTTAGTGCGTTCATGTACGCGCAAGGGAGGGGGCGCGAACATTTTTCTGTAAAACAAAGGGGGGCCCAGCAAAAAACGTTTGGGAACCACTGCCTTAGACCTAGAATGATTGAGTCTGGAAACTTTGTGGCACCATCATCTGTGAAGAGAACCACCAGTGGCAGATCTCCCAGTTCTGACGTTATCAGTGAAATGCTAAAGCCGCTTGGCTGTAAGCACAGGCTCCACTAGTTAATCTCAGGCAACCCTCATGGAGCATGTTTGGTCAGAAACATACGTGACTGTTGGAGGTCATTTTGTCGGGGGCTAGTGGTACTCCTATTCTTCCTTGCACAAAGTAGCAAATAATGGTCCTACTGCTGGGTGGAAAACCTGGACAGTCTGAGGGGCAGGTTCACAGTGCTGGGTGAACTGAAACATAATATCCCAGAGGTGTTTTGTTGGCTGTAGGTCAGTTATTAATTCCTTCATTATCCAGAAGCTCCCTGCGTACTCTTGCTGCAGGCATTGATGTGTAACAGGAGGAACCCAGGACCCTCTGCAGCAGTCATGTGTCTGACAATGGGTCCAGGGATTTAATCCAGACACCTACTGGCAGTCAGGGTGCCATTGTTCAGCATTTATAGGTCTGTGCATGCCTCCATAAATATGTCCCCCTAAATTGCATGACTTCTCCAGACCCTTTGATCTTCTGTGACATGGCGAACAATGAAAAGCACAGGGCGCCAGTGGCTGACCTGCCAATTCTGGTATTCTATGGCAAATGTCAATTAGACATCATGGTGGTGGGCAGTGGGCACAGGGCCCACTAGAGGACTCGGGCTCTCAGACCACCCTCATGAAGTTTGTTTCTGATTGTTCAGTGACTTTCACAAGCAAGAAATCAGATTACTTTGACACTCTGGTGCATCACAAAAACACATGCCTCAGACCAGATAACGTGAAAGCTGGAATGTAAATTGAGTCTTACTAACCTTCACATGACCCGGAGAAGTTTAAGCACACTTACACTTGTAGTTTGCTTCTCATAAACAAACAAAGCACGTCTTGCTTGGAGGAGGGCCTGGTGTAGACCCAGGACACACGGGCTTACTGCTTACCGACTGGTTTGCATCAGTCAATGAGTTTAATCAGTCATATTAACCCCCCAACCCCCCCCCCCCCCCCCAAAAAAAAAAACAAAAACCAACAAGACAAAACAAAAAACAAAAACAAAAACAAACATAGATGTGTCATTGCATATGCTCTGTAGTTTGCATTGTAAAGGTATTTTGCTGTTAGTAAAATGGTCAATGTAATTCAACAGAGGACCAATTAGTTGGCTGATGGGATGAACATGAGACTCTTAAAGTACACAGGTTTTTGCTTTCCTTTTTAAAACAAAAAAACACACAATATCTGTATATATTATCTTTAATTTCAATGTTTAGTCTAGTCTTTAGCTGGAGGCTGAAACAGAACCTTTTTTGTCTGGTTGGCTAACTTAACAACCCTTTCACACACACACACACACACACACACACACACACACACACACACACACACACACACACACACACACACAGATATAATTTCCCTCCTGCCCCTGTGGGCGGTCTATCCTTCAAGCTCGGGTCCAGAGGCCTGGCAGCTTGAGGGTCCTGTGCAGTATCTTAGCTGTTCCCAGGACTGCACTCATCTGGACAGAGATCTCTGGTGTTGTTCCCGGGATCTGCTGGAGCCACTTGCCTAGCAGTTGCCTAGGTAACTGCACCTAGTGCTCCGTTTACTATTCATGTAACCCCTTCCGCCGAGTTTACTTGCGTAGTACCCTGCCAACAGCGCCCTATTTTCATCTGTTTCCCACCGATGATGTCTTGTTTCAATAGCCCACTTCTCATCAGGGTGTCCTGGTCCCTCAACACCTATCGCAGATCTTGTTAATTCAGGCAACGTCTGAGCCGGCATGGCTTCATATTTAAGTCTCTTGCTCATGTCTGAGGTAGGCTTGGTTAGCATGGGGGTCTATCCTAGGACCCTTACTGGAATCGGGAATCAAACCTTTGACTCCCATTGCAAAGGTGCGCGCGCGCACACACACACACACACACACACACACACACACACACACACACAGGCAGGGCTAGCAGATTAGGGTTCATAGAAAAGGGAAGAGTAAAAGGCAGGTTCAGAGTGGCGGCTTCGGTAGCGAAGAGTGATGTCATTGATCATGTGCTTTCTTCTAATGTGAGGTGGTGGAGTAGAGTCACTTTCTAACAATCTTCGGTGGCACCAGTTTATCACCATCTCCCTAACCAAAAAACCTGGAGACAGCGAGACGGTCAGACAGGAAAAAAGGCAGTCACCGATGCAGACATGAAGACAAGGAGACACGTACCCAGTGACCTCTTGCTGACCACACTCCCGCTGACCAATGGGACGACCAAACCAAACTTGCTGGTGGTGTTTTCACTGACGTGGATTCGGTAGAGTCCAGTTTTCAGAGGATGTATAAAAATCAGCTGGATTGTGGATATACTAACAGATTGATGGACAAAAGTGTGTTTGCACATTTTAAGAGTTTTCATAGTCTTAAAGTGTGAGAATGATGAGAGTTTTACCTGATCTCTGTTTGTGACCTGGTATGTGACAGGAGACCAGACACAGGGAAATTCTCTGAAACACAAAAACACGTTTATCCTCCATTCACGGCATAGACAGATTAGATCAAGATCACCTACATTAATAGTTAATCTGCCACATTAAGGCCATTAAGATTCCAGAGCCTGTGTTTAAACATGTAGTGAACTGTGTGAGTAGTATAACACTTTGTCTTTGAGCTGAGTTGATCACTCTACGTGTCTCAGTCTCTTCAGGAAACTCTTCTGAATTTAAGACATCTCTCACTGGTAGTCTCTTTGTCTGTGTGATCTGTAATGTCACCATGGACTTTAAATTTGCACAGAGCAAGCATGAACTTCTGTTTTCAGAAAAATGAATCATAGTTACCAATGTCCTCGAACCGTTCGACCCAGACTATCATCAAGTTGCATTCAGAGCTGTTACATGGCATCATTGCTGGATAACTCTGCACAGACATGAAAGATCAAGAGACAAGTAAGAAACGAGCACGTAAGATACAAATTAGAGGAACAAGGAAAAAAGTCTTTTATTTTGAAAGTCCATACATTGGATTTAGAGTGACATGGTAGGTTGAGTGGTGACTCAGCAGGTGGGGACAACACCTCTGAACTCTTTGACGAGCCATCTAGTTCAAAGAACACAAAATGGGTCAAATAAAATGTATTCATACAAAATTTATAAATCACTCACAACCTTATATGGTGACATGTATTCTTAAAATCATAGTAAATGTTAGATTTCACACTATTATGTTTTAGCAGAAATATTCAATATTTAATGTAAATATTAATTCAAAAGTTTCACTTATGAATGATTTTCTGTTTTATTGACACTCAGATTTGAAGATTGGGCGAGTCATAGGTGAAGCTCTTTCTTGTTCCCAACTAGATCACATCAGGTTTAGCCATGTTACCATGATACCATATTTCTAGCTTAGAAATATGGTATCTAACCAGATTCTTACTCTGGATGGCATTACCTTGGCCTCCAGTAACACTGTGAGGAACCTTGGAGTCATTTTTGACCAGGATATGTCCTTCAACACACATATTAAACAAATATGTAAGACTGCGTTCTTTCATTTGTGCAACATCTCTAAAATTAGAAATATCCTGTCTCAGAGTGACGCTGAACAACTCGTTCATGCATTTATTACTTCCAGGCTGGACTACTGCAATTCATTATTATCAGGATGTCCTAAAAACTCCTTGAAAAACCTTCAGCTAATCCAAAATGCTGCAGCAAGAGTCCTGACAGGGACTAGAAAGAGAGAGCAGATTTCTCCTGTTTTGGCTTCCCTTCATTGGCTTCCTGTTAAATCCAGAATTGAATTCAAAATCCTGCTCCTCACATACAAAGTCTTAAATAATCAGGCCCCATCTTATCTTAATGACCTTGTAGTACCATATCACCCTATTAGAGAACTTCGCTCTCGCTCTGCAGGCCTACTTGTTGTTCCTAGAGTATTTAAAAGTAGAATGGGAGGCAGAGCCTTCAGTTTTCAGGCCCCTCTTCTGTGGAACCAGCTTCCAGTTTGGATTCGGGAGACAGACACTATCTCTACTTTTAAGATTAGGCTTAAAACTTTCCTTTTTGCTAAAGCATATAGTTAGGGCTGGACCAGGTGACCCTGAATCCTCCCTTAGTTATGCTGCAATAGATGTAGGCTGCCGGGGGATTCCCATGATGCATTGAGTTTTTCCTTTCCAGCCACCTTTCTCGCTCACTATGTATTAACAGACCTCTCTGCATTGAATCATATCTGTTATTAACCTCTGTCTCTCTTCCACAGCATGTCTTTATCCTGTCTTCCTTCTCTCACCCCAACCGGTCGCAGCAGATGGCCCCGCCCCTCCCTGAGCCTGGTTCTGCTGGAGGTTTCTTCCTGTTAAAAGGGTGTTTTTCCTTCCCACTGTCACCAAAGTGCTTGCTCATAGGGGGTCATATGATTGTTGGGTTTTTCTCTGTATCTATGAAGCGCCTTGAGGCGACTTTGTTGTGATTTGGCGCTATATAAATAAAATTGAATTGAAAGTTTCAGTGTTTCATGTTATTTGAATCATCTTATTTTTAACAACTTTGCTTAATGTGGTTTCATTATTACATGAGTGATTACAGGAGTGTTGATTTGAATACAAAAAAAGACATAAAACTTGCATCTCAAACACTAACATGCTTCCTCAAGTCACATACCACACAAACCCTCTGGGTTTCACTAGTGTACATTATGTGTTACCATGACTGTGTAACAGTGACGGGACAATGAAGGTGAGCTCTGTCAGACTGTCTGTGAACATCAGGATGAACCGCTTCCCGTCAAACACACTCCCTCCGCTGTCACCCAGCACAGAAGAAAATTCTGGTAGAAAGAAAATAACCAATCAGCAACAAAAGCCTTAAGAGTGTTCTGTGAATGGCCCAATCAGCAACACATACCGCATCTGCTAGTGCCGACCCTGCCCACCTGTCCCACCTCCACCGGCCAACCAAGAGATGACAGGAAGTCAAGGAAGTGTGAATGGACAGTGCAGGCCGACTCCACATTCTTCAGGATCTATACACAAACAGATAATAAAATCAACACAACAAGAGCAACAGTTTCAAAAAACATTACAACAATTCGCAAATAATTGTATCTAGATCTGACAGTGTGTCATTTTCCACACAAAATGACACTGAAAGAGAAGAAAACAACCTTAACCAATCTAAAACTATATACAAAATATATTTAATTGAAACAAATGTTGAACGCAGTCAGCTGCTCATTGAAAACTCTATTTAGGTTGCCTCAGCCTCTGTCCTCTGTCCTGCTCCCATGTAGAAGATAAAGGTGGAATCGTAGATTCTTGATGGCTGCTGGTCCAAATTTCTCAGGCTGTCAAAGAAACCAGGAAGAGATGAGTCGAGTGCCACAAGCGGAGCTGGAACACCACTGATACCTGGATCCTACAGAGAGACACAGATAAGCACACTTACACTTGTAAATACAACCAGGTACATACGTTTTTGGACAGTGACGACATTTTGCCAATTATGCCTCTGATTTTGATTTTAAATCAAACAATTAACATGGTATTGAAGTGCAGACATTCAGCTTTAAGTCAAAAGTATTACATCAACTGTTTAGCAGTTACTTAGACTTAGACCCTCCCACGCCGATCAGCGCATCGGGCGACAAGAGAACGCCATCGAACTCGGTCTATCGCGGCAGTTGTTGCTTCATCCCATGACAGTTCGACTGAACGTAAATCTTCAAGGAAAGCCCTCCTCCATGTTATTTTAGGTCTTCCTCTCCGTCTCTTTCCATTCTTCGGGTTCCACAGAACCGCGACACGGGCAGGTCTCGGGTCCGGTAGCTGAAGGATGTGACCGGCAAATCTGAACCGACGCTTGGTGACTTGGACATGGAGCGGCTCTACTCCCGCACGGCGATATACTTCTTCATTGGTAACGCGATCCCGATATGTGATCTTGAGCAGCCGTCGAAGACAACGTTGTTGGAAGACGTCAAGATGGCGGTTGATCTTTGCAGTTGATTTCCAAGTCTCCGCTGCATACAGTGCCGTCAGTATAACGATGGTCTTCAGGAGCCGCAACTTGGTTGATGAAGGCAGTACGATGGTCATCCATATAGGTCGTAATCGTTGAAAGGCTGCCCATGCTTTCCCAATTCTGCACTTAACGTCATGCTCCACGTCCCCGTCACTGCTAAAAGTGCAACCCAGGTACATAAACCTGTCCACCTCTTCTAGCTGCTGCTGCTGCTTCACAGTAACCGCTGTGTTTGATGGTGTAGCGTAACCAACTCGCATAATCTTCGACTTCTCACCGCTGATCCTGAGTCCTATCGGTGCTGCTTCGCTTTCCAAAGATGAGGTTGTTTTCTGAAGAGCCCGGAGTGTTGGTGCAAGTAAGGCTATATCGTCCGCAAAGTCCAAATCTGTGAACTGCTGCAGGGGATCACGTCCGGCGATGCCCATCGTGTTCGGTCCAATTGCTCGGCACATGACATAGTCAATGGCGATGTTGAAGAGGAATGGCGATAGGACGCAGCCTTGTCGCACACCAGTATCGATGTTAAAATATTCCGTGATGCCGTTGTCTGTTCGGACGCAGCAACTAGAGTTGCGGTACAACGCTTGGAACGCGGTAACGAAGCAGTCGGGTACGCCGTAAGACTTGATGATTTTCCATCACCCGGAAATCATCAAGTCTCAAAATTACAATTACAGTCTAGCAATTACAGCAATTTTTATACATCATATCGTCAGAGGCTCAAAAGTAATTTTACTTAAGTTACATTTTATTTATATAGGGCCAAATTGCAACAACAGTTGCCTCAAGACGCTTTATATTGTAAGGTAAAGGCCCACAGTAAGGCAGTGAAGACCCCAACAACCAGGCGACCGCCTACGAGCACCTCTTTACCTTTACACTCTCAGGTGTCAGCAGGCCCAAGTGGGACAGGAACAGTCTTGCCGCCTGGAAATGGGTGACAGGTGGAGGAGGTTTACAGGTCATCGGGACAGCCGAACGACTGCTCGCTTGTGGTCGAGCCTCGACTTGCTGCTGTCTCTTTAAAGCTGTTCGCAGATGTTCTAGTTGCTGCTGCACCTGGCCAGTAAAAGGTTACACCTGGATTTACACTGTAATTACAACTGTCACACACCTGTCACACCTAACCAGTTCAATGTACTCAGGAAATTGTTTCAGTTTTGGCTTAACTATACCTAACAACCACAATCATCAGTCCAGATTTTCTCAGTCTCTATTTGACTGCATCATCATATAAAGTAACCATTCAATCAACGTGTTTAGAAGAACATACCAAGTTTTAAGGAGAGAAAACATTAATTACTGAGGAGCTGCCTGGGTCATAAACAGCAAAAAAAAAAAGGACTGTCATCATCTTTTTGATTTTCACTGCTATGCAGATGACACCCAGCTCTATCTGTCCATGAAGCCAGATAACACACACCAATTAGTTAAACTGCAGGAATGTCTTAAAGACATAAAGACCTGGATGTCTTCAAACTTTCTGCTTCTTAATTCAGATCAAACTGAGGTCATTGTACTCGGCCCTGAAAATCTTAGAAATATGGTATCTAAGCAGATTCTTACTCTGGATGGCATTACCTTGGCCTCCAGTAACACTGTGAGGAACCTTGGAGTCATTTTTGACCAGGATATGTCCTTCAACGCACATATTAAACAAATATGTAAGACTGCTTTCTTCCATTTGCGCAGCATATCTTAATGACCTTGTAGTACCATATCACCCTATTAGAGCACTTCGCTCTCGCTCTGCAGGCCTACTTGTTGTTCCTAGAGTATTTAAAAGTAGAATGGGAGGCAGAGCCTTCAGTTTTCAGGCCCCTCTTCTGTGGAACCAGCTTCCAGTTTGGATTCAGGAGACAGACACTATCTCTACTTTTAAGATTAGGCTTAAAACTTTCCTTTTTGCTAAAGCATATAGTTAGGGCTGGACCAGGTGACCCTGAATCCTCCCTTAGTTATGCTGCAATAGATGTAGGCTGCCGGGGATTCCCATGATGCATTGAGTTTTTCCTTTCCAGTCACCTTTCTTATGTATTAATAGACCTTCGGTTTAAAGAAGGAGCATATACTAATATACTGGGTTTCATCCAACTTGGTTCTTACCTCCTCAGTAATGGTCTCATGCAGAGCTGGAATACTATGATCTGCTTTAACTGATGGAACTGCATCAAAACTTTCAGAAAGCAGCTGCTGTTTGATAACAGTTTGTATTCTGGCATCTTCCTGGGCCATGCTGTGCTGTTCTGGTATCAGGGGTTCCTGAAAACAATCATCAGGTAAGAGAGAGAAGAAATGACTGACCTAACCTGAAAAAAGTACTACAAAATATGACTTCACAAACTAATGGAAGACATCTAAGTGGCTGCGTACATCTTTTGTATAATCTATTGTAAGCTATGATAAAGTCCTCTGAAGGAATGCACAACATGTACTGAATCATACTGCATCAGCTTGGAAGTGGCCACCTGTGTGTCAGCTTGTCCCTCGTGAGGCTTCGGACAAAGCTCTAGACTCCAGGTGTGGCGTCCTGACGCTCCCCTGATCACCATGATGAGTGATGGATACTGTGCTGCATTCACCATTGAAAAGCAAAAACACAATCAAAACTATCAACGGGCAGCTTTGAACCTCCCAAAGATTCGTTTTATGTGGAACAGTAGAAGCTGAAATCTAAAATATCTATTAAATATTACAGTAGTGTCGAGTACTGCCTGCGTTCCTGTTGTGCCAGGATCAGTGTGAGTATGTGATAAGCCTGTGAATGCTGGAAAGATCAAAGGTTTCTACTGTGACTCTAGTAATACCAGACACATGTGGCAGGGGATTCAGGCAGTAACAGATTATAAGGTGGTGTGACAACAACACCTTCTTAATGAACATTTTTAATGAGCACCCCTGTAATAAAAGCCATCCTTCACTTTGATGAGAAAGTAGTAAATCTCACCGTGGCTGATGGCTGTAAGAACCTGAGGAGAGTGAAAATAAAGAAGGCAGCAGGCTGCAACAACATTTTGAGACAGAATGTTGTTTGTCAGCTCAGCATTCAAAACAACCATCTCCCACAGCCACTCACACCCTCATCAACAGACTGCAGTCAATGTAGGTAACAGGATCTCCATCTTTCTGTTCCATGACTGTATCTTTAGGGTTCAGTTTCATGTCTGGAAGGATGCATGTACACTGGTTTTCTGCTGCTATTGTTGCTGTGCAATATATTTATTTCCTAATATCCTGTACAGTTTTCCTTAATTATGTAAATAGAAAAACATTAGCTTCTATTCTTTTGTGTACACATCCCAGATTCCTTTTTATCAGTTTCAGAATTAGTTGTATCAGGACTTACCCTGTTCACCTCCCAGTGTTTGCTCCAAAAAGGCTAGGATCGTGGAGCTTTCCACCACAAAATATCTGAACTTCTCAAGACTGCTGTCACTCTGACAGGAAGAGCGAACCAGAACGTCCTCAGTGAGGATACCACTGACGAAAGGGAATGCCTCTGAAACCTGCATAACACTGAGACAAATACAGACCACATCCTTAAAGCTAGAGATGCCCCAGTCTGATAGTTGGATGTTTGGTGGCAACAAACCAAGCTACAGCTCATCCATTCAGTATGTTTACCATGGAGCAGGTCAGCAGTTGTACGCTATGTTGCCAAAAGTTTTTGCTCATCCGCCTTCACATGCATGTGAACCTGAGTGACATGCCATGTCGGCACACCCTTTACTTCGTCTGGAAGGTTTTCCATAAGGTTTAGAAGTGTGTTTATGGGAATTGTTGACCATTTTTCCAGATGCACATTTGTGAGGTAAGACACTGTAAAGTCTCTCCTCCAATTCGTCCAAAAGGTGAAGTTCTGTTGTGTTAAAGTCGGGACTCTGTGGGTAGGGTCTTGACATTACAATGTAAAGAACCTTGAGGAAACTGTTGTTCTGATTTGGTGCTATATAAATAATATTTAATTGATTGTATAGAGCACTGGTGCACAAAGGAATTAGAGGAAACCAACAGCAAAGTACAGATATTTCACTATAGTTACACAGGGTAACTTTTGATAGTTTGCAGTAACTTTAATTTGACTACAAACTCTGATGACTAAAAGGCTGTAAAGATGACAATGCTCTTTCTTTCTGTGTCATTTCAACTCAAATCAAATCACCTCAAATCTTTAGAACATTTTCTGTTCAAAGAAGTCAGAGGTGGAACATTTTGATTTCTGTGAAATTTTAGTTTCACATATTAAAATACTTCTCTTGATATTTTTTATTTTTAAAGAGGCCCGTTCACCTACTTTTTGGGAGACAATGTTTTAACATGAATATCCTAAAACATTTAAGGTTAAAAGCCAAAAAGTTTGGACCAATGCACTAATTAAATCTCTTAGCATGGCCGATTTGAAATACAAAAAACAAACAAAAAAGAGAAGCAGTACTGTAAAGTCCCACATTGCAATAAAAAATAGAATGTGAGTTCTGTAAAAAAAAAAAAAAAACAACCCAAAGAAATACCCCCCCCCCCTTTTTTTTAACCGAAACAATTTGTACAAACGATTTTTAAAAAAGGATTAATTAGCGCATTTCATAGTTTTGCAAGACCAAGTTTGGCCACATTTCCGTGATCAGTTGTTCAATACAGCACCCTACCCCCCACCCCTAACCCCCTAATACTAACACTAATACCATGGCACAACCAAGCATGGATCAGGCTTCCGGCGTGCTAAGTTGCAGAATGAAAATGCTACATTGTTGCATTTTTAATGCGTCTCTTTTATCCAGGTTAATATGCATACATGCAGGTTTGTTACACACATATTTGTCATGGTTCTGGGTAATTTCCTGTCTTACTTTAAAGGTACCTCGTCTCATGTGTTTTATGTTCAGTTTAGCTTCCTCTGTCTCATCCTGTCTGATTAGCTCCGCTGTGTTTCCCTCCTGTTTCTCGTTCCCTCGTGATTCCTTGTGTGTTTAAGCCCTCTGTTTCCCTCTGTCCTGATCTTCCTCATTCCTGGCTTTGTGTTTCTGTGTCTGCTTAGATTATTCCCAGTATTCCCAGTTTAGGCTAGTTTTGTATTTCTTTGACATTCCAGCAATAAAGCTGTGTTATTGTGTTAAGTCCTGCCTAACGAGTCTGCATTTGGGTCTGATCCTGCCTGCTCCACACAGCTAATTTATGATACATATATAGAGATAGACATAGAGACAGGGATAGTAGGGTAGGACAAATACACCAATTAAGGGTCTTTACCTTACAGTATGCGTGTCGTTGTGATTTGGCGCTATATAAATAAAACTGAATTGAACTCAATATGACTGAACTTGTAGTAAAATAATGCATTGTTGCCAGCTTCATGAACATTATTTGACTCATTTGTCTCCATTGCATCTGTGTCATGTGTGTGAAGAGCAATAAAAGGAGATTCAGTCAGACTGAAAGTATATCCAGGATCAGAAAGCTTTCTACGATGAAATGTTTAAACAATAACCGTTTTTGGAGCTGACAGTCCATCCATCCATCCATTCGCTTCCAGTTATCCTTTTCAGGGTCACAGGGAGCGCTGGAGCCTATCCCAGCTGTCATAGGGCGAGAGGCAGGGTACACCCTGGACAGGTCGCCAGTCTGTCGCAGGGCCAACACACAGGGACAGACAACCATTCACACTCACATTCATTCGCACATTCACACCTAGTGACAATTTGGATTATCCAATTAACCTATCCTCACAAGCTGCATGTCTTTGGACGGTGGGAGGAAGCCGGAGTACCCGGAGGGAACCCACGCAAACACGGGGAGAACATGCAAACTCCACACAGAAAGACCCCGGCCTGATGGTGGAATTGAACTCAGGACCTTCTTGCTGTGCGGCAACAGTGCTAACCACCGTGCCACCGTGCTGCTGACAGTCTTCTACCACACCTTTGATGAACAGTAACAGATTTTTGAAATGACATAAATCCTCGAAGCAATTCATGTCAAAATTCTGTTTTTGTTCCTGTTGCTTGTTAAGAAGCAACCAAAATGCATGATATAAACTAAGTCAGATCTTATATGCAAAATGATTGGTTTCTATAATCTCTACAATCTTAATGTTATTGTTACTGTGATGCTCACCAGCTAAGTGTGGCCTCAGCTGCCTCCTTCACCCTCAGAGAGGCTGGGTTTTGGTCTTTCTCCTCTTTACATCTCACTTTTTGTTCCTGTCTAGACTTACTGCCTGAAATCCCAAGTTCCACGATCTCCAGGACCTCCAACAAACACTCCTGAATAAAGTCAAATAAAACACACACTAAATAAAGCGCACGGATGTTCACCTGCTGGTCAGTCATCTGGCAGTTAGATATCTCTTTGATACATAGTGATTAGTTGGGCTGGTCAGTTACCTTATGGCCAAGCAGTGTGGGATGTTGTGTTAACCAGACATTGAGACACTGGAAGGCAGCAACAATGATGGAGTGCAGATCTCTGGAGTGAAGAGGAGGAGGACGACTGCACTGAAAAACAATGTAGGTGCAGACTGAACTGACGACTCGCATCCTCTCTGACTCCTCCACTCGCGCTTCCACCTGCAGGGGGATAGGTACAGGATCATAGTGGAAGACAATACTGAGTTTCCCTGTATAATTTTGAGAGATCAAGAGCTTCACATGTAAAGGATGCCTGTAATAATTTGGTTCAGTATAAATAACATTGATTTAAATGTAAGGTTTTCTTGTTGGCTATGTTATTTACCAAGTTTGAAAAATTAGACTCTTATAAAGGTCTGGGTTAAACCATTAGAATCTTGAATCAGATTAGAAGTTTTTTTGGAACTGCCAGACACATCTGTACAGACGCCAATATGTTTTAATCAGGATTTTATGCCCCCTTGGCAAGATAAGACTTATCATGTCTGGAGAGAAAAGGGCTTTATATTAAGGATATGTATATTGATGATACATTTTCTTCATTTGGTCAACTAAAAGGGAAATATAATCTGCCACATTCACACTTTTATAGATATCTGCAGGTCAGTCATTACATCCAATCCAAGTTTAAAGATTTTGCAACTCTACCAGAGTAGGAGTCGGAGCACGGGATCTACGAAATACTCAAGAGCCAACCTGATTCCAGACATCTTATCACAAAAATTGTACAGTTACTCAGTGACTCTATTGTAGTGCATACCGTTGGGATTAGGCAGGCTTGGGGAAAAGAATTGGGGATGAAAGTGCCTGACTCTATGTGGAGTAAGTGTCTGTCTAAAATCCATTTCTTCTCCATAAACAGCAGACACCAATTAATTCAATAATTAATTATAATCAAAACTTTAACCAGATTGGGCGAAACTCTGTAAACTCTCATCAACTTCAGCTTTTTGTATTCTTCTTGTATTGTGAAGTGCAAGTTTGTTTGCATTAATTGTTTTTTCTGTATGCATCTGAGGCTACGTCCACACGTACCCAGGTATTTTTGAAAACGCAGATTTTTCTATGCGTTTGCACCTTTCGTCCACACGTAAACGGCGTTTTCGGTCACTGAAAACGGAGATTTTTTAAAAACGCCGGCCAGGGTGGATATTTTCTAAAACTCAGTTTTTACATTTACGTGTGGACAAGAAAAACGGAGAAAACGCAGAAAACGCAGCATCAAAGGTGTGCGCCTTTTTGACGTCACACTGTGCGCCACGTTATTGTTTCGGTGAAATGAATTTCTACAATACTGTTACTGTTAATTGTCTCTGCAGTGTTTAAATGCTTACATATACACACACAGTTACTGTCCCTCCACACATACGACTCGTTCTGCTTCTATGCCCCAGCTTTGTTTACTTTTTCCCACCGAGGCTTCTAGACTTCTGATTGGCCAACATTTCTACACGGTTAGGAATATATCGCCACCTGCTGCTTTGGCATGTTCCTAGCAGCGTTTTCCTTCATTTCTGCGTTTACGTGTGGACGGGATTATTTTTTAAAACGAAAACGGAAAATCTCCGTTTTCAAAAATACCCGTGTACGTGTGGACGTAGCCTGAGCCTGTCTGTGTTTGTCTTTGTTTGTTCTGTGTTTGTCTTTGTTTTATATTTTGAAAATTTAAAATAAAATTGTCAAAAAAAAGTAAGGTTTTCTTGATCTCGCTGAGTGTGTGTGTGTGTGTGTGTGTGTGTGTGTGTGTCTCCACCTTGGCCAGTCCTCCCAGTACTTCCAGGGCAGAAAGACAAACTGCTGAATCATTCCTCCACTGAGACGTCAGACGCTGAGTGAGCAAACGTAGAGATTGAACCCACAAAACTGCCACTGCATCTGATTGGACGCACATTACTGCAGTTAGATTCTTCAGATGTGAGGGATTGATAATATAAAACAAATTTAACTGAATTGAATTTGTAATTACTCGATCCTCTGGTCCATCGGTTTGTACTGGTCCGACTTGCTCCCAAAGCCTGTTTGAGTTTACTGGTCCCAGTAAGCAGGGGCTCAGTTTCCTGAAAGCAAAAGCAAAGAAAACTGTTTTTGTCTCATAAAATGAAGGCAAATGTAAGTACATATCCCTAGATATCAGTAAACTCACGTGTTGAGTTCGTCCTGCAGGCTCTGACACAGCTGAATCCTGAATCAGATTCAACATGGCCGCTATGCAAACACCAGATCAGAAGTGATTACAATGGAAAAATCTTTCACATCAAACACTCAGACATGAACTTCTGTTAACTGGCTCAAAAACTGACCAATAATTGGAAAAGAATCAGTAACTAACCCAGGAGGAGCTGTATGTTACAGGTGTCTGCCTCTGTCTGCAGAGCTCCAATCAGGACACTGATAAGGCGTGGCTTCAGCAACAGGAGGGTACCTGTTGCAGCATCAGCGCTTAACTTCCTATCCAGTAACTCCTAAGCAGCAAAGTGAACACAACTGCTACAGTGATCCGGCTCAGCTCTGCTCAGGCAAGGGTACGTTTTTAAGCAAGCGCATGATAAGTTACCTCTAACTGGACTGATCCAAAGTGCGTAGGGATGGGCAGCAGGGAAAGCAGGACAAGGATGGAGGCTCGCCTTAAATCCACCAGAGTGACAAAATTCTTAAACTTCAGCAGCTCTCTGAGTGAGAGAGAGTATGAGAGAAGCCTTTAGTTTAGTAATATTTACCGTCGTTGAGATTCAGGTGAACAACAAAATCCAACAGCCTGAAATCCTGGTAGGTAATAGCATCTATCAGCATCCATGAGCTCATGACTCAGCCTCCAATCAACTCGCCAAATTCCATAGATGAATTTTACCAATTGACAATTCCAATTTTAAGTTGTTCTGGGCTGAAAGATGCTTTACAACCCATTCTTCCTCTGAGTTAACGTCTAACATTACTAATGTCAGCTTTATTCTGCTATTTTAAAAAAAACTAAAATAAACTTTTCTCATTGAACAATTACAGTATTTGCAGTACTTGCACCTGTCAAGCAGCACATTTTCCAGAGCTGAGATAAAGGGAGGTAGCAGTATGTTGACTCCTCTTAGGTCACAGCAGAACAGAGAGGTGGAGTTCAGCAGAATGGAGGCCAGAACAGGGGAACTGGCCTTCTCTGACACTTGAAGACCCTGTATCAAAACCAGGTAGAACCTTGCAGAATAAGAGATGGAGAACCATAATCATTACACTGCTCAAAGATGGGTGGATAGCTCTGAACAGGTGAACAGACAGGTACCTGGACAGGTAGACAGACAGAATGTCCTCTGCCGTCTTCCTGCAGCTGAAGATCCTGCAAAGTGTCCCGCAAGCCTCAGCTCGACCTGCCGCCCATCCATTTGACATCACAGCAACATCACCCTGCCCAGCTAGAGAAGACAGTTCAGTAAGTAAAATATGGAAGCACAGCAAGACTACACAATGTCCTACTATGTGTACGTGTAGTATGTGTTTTTCGTAAACAATACTGCAGAGACAAACCAGAGTCTCTGCTGATTAGTGCAGCATCAAACAGCCAGCAACCAAACAGATGTAGAAGGGAGTCCACATTACACCTGAGGGGTGAGGGAGAGGGTCTGAGAGACGAACAAAACAGGGAGGAGAAGGAAGGAAGCTGGGAGAAAGATTTCCAATGGGATGATGGAATCTGAAAGAAAGGAACAAGCAATAAGTTAAAGAGATCAAGAAGTGCTACATGACAAATGAAAAAGAAGTACTGTGGTACCGTGGGAGTCTTGGTGGTTGTCTTGGAAAAATTTGCTGCTGTCACTTGTCTGTTGTATGGAGGGGAGGAACTGGTTGAGGAAGTGGAGCTTGGCATGCTCAGTACATTCACTGGTGTGGGTGGTGCACTGCCAGAGCGAGGCCGGGAGATACCTGAGAAAAAAAGGAATAGGGGCACTTGAGCACCATTTTGCTGATATTTACAAAAAGAAAAAAAAATGTGCAAGTGGCTTTAATCTTCTCTCATTGGAGTATCAGAGTTGTAAGTGGGGATTTGGAAAGGTCAGAGTTTCACTTGTGAACAAAATAGACTAGGCCTAATTCAATTTGACAAAGACTTTAAGGAAGACAATAGCAGCCCATCAAGTGGTAGCTCTGTTGAGGAGAGAATGGAATATGTCTTTATGCAATATATGTAATCTTTCAGGAAGCCTGATGGCCACAAGCTTTTTAGCTTGTTTTCCAAGTAATATCCATTCATCCTGCTATTATCTTGTGCTTAAGTTGGGTCGTGGGCGCAGCGATGATCCTTCCAGAAGTCCTGCAATAGTGAAAATCTGCTCCACTGTTTCGTGCCCAGAACAAAATCTGGTCAGTGCCTCATTTCAGCACCATCGAATAAACTTTCTCCAGAAGGCTGAGAATGGTAATAACCCAATAATTGGAGCAAACCACCACCCCACCAACATAGCAAACCATCACCCTGATCTGTCACTCTACAGTGAAACTGAACTGAACTGAAGTCAGTGGTTATCTGTGGAGCTTACCATAGGAGGGCAGACGGTCTCTGAACGGGCTTTTGGTCACAGAAATAGCTAGGAGGAAAAAAGAAAAAGAATTACCAAGCTGAAATAGTTAAACCAAAGCATCGTTGCCAATTTGGCCTAACAAAACATACATAAATAAACAATAAAACAATAATAATAATAATAATAATGATAAAATCTCTAGAATATTTATACATTGTCGATCTAATAAAGGTTTGGGTCGGGTTGTACTTCATGGTGCTAAACTAAATTAAGTGAAATTAAGCATGGACAGGTCTACTGACAACCAGTGTTGGGTATGATGCGTTACAAAGTAACACATTACTGTAATCACATTGCATTTTTAAGTAACACATTAATGTAACATGTTACTGCCATTATTCAGTAATTACAATGATCAATTACAATATCAAGAGAATTACAATTATCTTGTTACTTGCATTACAAAAGGTTCTTCATTTATCTCCATGACCAGCTCACAGAAAGAAAATAAAAACATCAAACATACATGCTTTGTCATTGTTACGACCTGGCTCAAAAGCCGCAACATAAAAAAGGAGATGAATACCAGAGTATGGGTGAGAAGAGGTTTTATCTTAAAATGGAAAACCAGGTTGGCTAATATGGCTGATGCCACCAAGGCAAAGACAAGTTTATCGAGTCCATCAGGAATTGAGCGGTGCTCCAAGTGGCAAAGGAGTACCAGTCAAGAGCAAGGACGGCCGCCTCTTAACAACGGTGGAGGAACAAGACCGATGATGGGTCCAACATTTCGAGGAAATCCTGAATCAACTGGCACCTATGTGGATGATACCCATAGACGCCTTCTGCCCCCTGGATAACCTTCCAGTTAACGTTTGTCCAATTACCGTTGCAGAGACAAAAGCCGTGATTCAGTCAATGAAGGCTGGTCCCGGGGTTGGACGAGATTTTGGTTGAAAAATGGCGGCGACCTTATAGTCGATAAACTTATGGCCCTGCTCAATCACTGCTGGGAGACAGTTCTGAAAGATTGGAGGAAGGATGTCATCATGAAACTGCCGAAGAAGGGTGATCTTGCTGATTGTAACAACTGGCGTGGGATAAGTCTCCTTTCCGTTCCAGGAAAGGTTCTGTGCTCCGTGCTTGTCACGGTTGACGCTGGCCAACCGTGGGGATGTGAGGAAGGAGGACCCAGGCATGGAGATCTGAATATAAGCAGTGCGTGAATGGAAAAATAACAATAATTCCTCAGTACATTCCCGACTCCCGTGTCATGTCCTCTTCCCAGTGCTAGTGTTCCTTGTCTCCGCTCCTCAGTGTCTGAGCACCCAGTCCTTGCTGCCCTCTCGTCTCCACGCTTCTCGTGAAGTCACTCAATGATCCAGTGTCGGAGGGAGCTCCATTGCACTCTTAAGTAGCTCCTCTGACGAGGCTTGATCAGCTGTGTGATGGTCTCCAGGTGTGGCCAACCACCTGGCAGGGCCACACCCACCAGGCCTGAAGGTGCCTGTAAACAGGTGCTCTCAGAAACTCCAGCATCCACACACACACACACACACACACACACATATACCTGCAAGAAGGGAGAACGAGGGACAGCACACCAAAAATACACATGTCCATAATTGCTTAGGGACCCTGGTGCGCTCAGACCCAGGACACTGACAGTGCTACTCTGACGTCTTTTTGTGCTACGGACAATAATCGATCAAAGTGCCGAGCTACAGCAACGACTGTCAATCAATTTCATAGACTTTACAAAAGCGTTCGACAGCGTGCATCAAGAAACGATCTGGAGAATTGCCAGGTCCTACGGCATACCGGAGAGGTTCGTTAGCCTCCTGAGAAACATCTACCACGAGTCAAGCTGCTGCTGATTTCGGACTCGTTCGAGATCAAGACGGGAGTCCGACAAGGCTCGGTTATATCGCCGTTTCTGTTTGTACTGGCTGTGGATTTCATTTTGCGGCATACCCTGCGGGACAGGGAGCATGGAGTCCAAGGACACGACGGACGACAAATTGCAGATCTTGATTTTGCGGACGACATTGTGCTGCTTAGATCTACTCAACGCTCCATTTGTAATTTGACCACCATGCTGGAAAATGAAGCGTCAAAGATTGGCTTGCGGATCAGCGCTGCCAAAAAGCAAAGTCATGCGGATCGGTTAGGCCAGAGCAAATACTCCGGTACTCGTTGGCCACCGCCTGCTTGATGAAGTCAATCAGTTCACTTTTCTGGGCAGCGTGAAAACACCGAACAGCGGCTCAGACAAGGACGTCGCCTGTCGGCTTGAAAAGGCAGCATCAGCCATGCGCAACTTTGGAGATCGACCGCCATCTCGATATCATCCAAAGTCCATTTGTTCAATACGATACGACGGCAACAATTACCCGACGACTGAATGTTTTCCAACAGCATGGCCTCTGACAGATTCTCAAAATTTCATATCGAGATCAAGATCATCATCATCATCATCACCAACGAGGAGGTCCTTCAGCGCACTGCCTCACAACAGCTAGCAGACGTGGCATTGGAGCGACGATTTCGTTTCGCCATCATGTTCTTCGCCAACATCCAAAATGATTACCGAAGATAGCCATGTCATGGAGACCTGTCACGGAGCTGCGGACGACCAAAACAGACGTGGAGACGGTCATTCATTGAGGGCCTGAAAGCGGTCGATCTTTCATGGGATGAGGCTGAAGATGTGGCTGCAAACCAAACTCATTGGCGAGCCCTTGTGGCCCAATGCGCCATCCGTCGCAGGAGGAACTAAGTCTAAGTAGAACAAGGAGCGGTCTACAGTGGAGCTATGGAGATATAGACTTTACTATTACACAAAATAGTAAGGCAGATGTTGAAGTGGAGGATGCCATCCTGTACCTCCTACATAGAGCCCACTCACACCTGGACAAGGGGAAAAGCACGGTCAGGATCCTGTTTCTTGACCTTTCAAGTGCCTTTAATACCATCCGGCCGTCTGCTTCAGGAAAAACTAAACAGGATGCAGGTGGACTCCTGCCTGGTCGCTTGGATCTTAATCTACCTCACCAACAGGCCACAGTACGACAGGCTGAAGGACATCACGTCTGACACTGTGGTCAGCAGAGAGCAGGTCCACTGCCAGTTCAGATAGAGGGAGAGGAGGTGGAGGTGGTCAACACATACAAGTACCTCGGGCTGTGGGTGGACAATAAACTGGACTGGTCATGCAACACAGAGCACCTGTATAAAAAAGGCCAAAGCCGACTGTACTTCCTCAGGAGGCTGAGGTCTTTTAACATCTGCAGGAAGCTCCTGAGGATGTTTTACCAGTTGGTGGTTGCAGGAGTACTTTTCTATGCTGTGGGGAGCAGCACAGCAAAGAAGGACTCATCCAGGCTGGAAAAACTAATCAGGAAGGCTGGCTCTGTGGTCGGCATGAAGCTGGACACTCTGGTGCCAGTGGCAAAGAAAAGGACACTAAAGAAACTGCTGGACATTATGGACAATGCTGGGCATCCTCTGCACACAACCATAAACAACCAGAGGAGCCTGTTCAGTGACAGGTTGCTTCTCCCAAAGACAAGAACCAACAGACTTAAAAACTCCTTTGTCCCACACGCCATCAGACTGTTTAACTCCTCTCTGGAGGGGAGAGGGAGGGGAGACAGGAGGACAAAGGAGAAGGGAGCAACTAAGCTGTAGTGCCTTTTCACTGTGCAATACTTAATATCCAACGGTGCAATAGACTCAAAATACTTGAAATGTGCAAATCCCTTGTATTCTTACTTGTATTTATTTTATTTATCCCTTGTGTATACTCTGTATTTATATATGTCTCTGTATTTATATATATGGTATATTTCTGCTCACTTCTGTCGGTGCTGTGCTATTGGAAACCGAATTTCCTGGAGGAACCCACCCAAGGGATTAATAAAGTTTTATCTAATCTAATCTAAAAGACAAAAGAGCGATCAAAGTTACACATTATAGTTCTAACAGAATTGCCACTCTGTAAGCATCTGCAAGGCTAACACAAAGAATCTAGGGCTGTCATGGTCTGGGTGTGTGGCTGTAAAATTCCATTGAAGGTCTGGACCTCCCTGGTATCCACCCATGGGCAGGGCCTACAGCCCCCCTCACCTGAAGCTGATTGAGGCAATCAGGTTGGAGATTTAAGCTGCTTGCTGACACTGCTTCCTCGCCAGTTTGTCAACTACCCTATGTTGGTAACCAGGCCTCACGCTTCATGTTCATGAATCTCAAGTGCTCTACTAACCTTGTAATCTCGTGTTCTAGTTACTCCAGGAAAACTCCATCATACTGAACCACTCATCTTGGAAATCTGGTTAACCCGCCAACTCTCGGAATCATCTCCTTGCCTCACCTGCCTGCCCTCCTGCCCTTACACCACCTCGGGAGCTTCACCACTCAGGACAGCTGCCACACACCACCTAACCCACCTGGACCGCACCACCTCTCCCTCAACACTTCCATCTCCCACCTGCACAGTAAGACGAAGATTTTCATAGCTTCCACTCTCTCCAGAACTCCTCATTGGCTACCGCTCTAACACTGCTCTCCTCTCTTCCAGTACTTACCTAATCACCAGCAGCTGCCGTTGCTTTCTTGGACCTGTCCCCTTGCTTGTCCCTCTCCCCTGGCCAAGACCCTCACGCCCCATATATCAAGCCTTAAATCAAGTACTAATGTGAACGTCATTTTGGTGTTAGTTAATAAACCTTTGTTAAACCCTTTACTCTGCCTCCGCCTTGGGTTTCCTGCACGTGGGTTTGATTTTCGGTGGTCGGCCTTCGGCCGTTTTGTGACAAGGGCAATGATAAAGCTGGTTATGCTGACCGCAGCCCATCAGTCTGACCCTGACAGATAACCAAGGCAATGACGAGCCATCAAGCTTGCTTGATGGTCATATTTCTACGGTAGAATCACTCTGGCCATCACTTTAAGATCTGCTTGGGTTGGTTTTGAACAACGCTTTGTGTTGTTGGCTTTGTGTTCATATGTAAATACTGAAAGACAGACTCCTAATAATTATGTCATAGGTAATTATGTCAATTTTATGAAATAACACACAAGTAATGTAACCAGTAGTGTTACTTTTCTTGAGTAGTGACCCCAACAAAACTATAAAAACAAGTACACATTTGATATCACTATATTAAGTATTATGGAACAGTGCAACTACTCTAAGATTGCTGTCAGCAGGAAATAAGCAGAGATTAAACATTACATTTGTATTCACTCACTCGTCCAAATAAAAATGATTGAATTTAGGTGTTCATATTACTTCGATGGCCACAGATGTTTAAAATATCAAAAAAAGATCTAGGTGCTTCTGCAAACATTTGTGAAAGAATAGGTTTCTCTCATGAGCTCAGTGAATTCCAGCGTTCTACTATGATAGGATGTCACCTGTGCAACATGTTCAGTTGTGAAATGTCCTCGCTATTCAACAGACTGTTAGTTGTATTATAACAACAGCAGCTCAGCTATGAAGTGGTAGGCCACCTGGATCAGCAAATGCTGGGAATAGTATGTAGTAGTTATGTTCAACATATGATTTCATATGTTGAACATAACAAGCTAGGAGCATAGCATGCAGCTATGCAGCATAGGTTACCATGACAGTGTATCCCAGTAAGAGGTGAATAACCACTGAACAACACTGAAAACTCACTGGTAAACCTAAAATTACCTTGCTAGTTGTTGCTAATCTTGTTTTGTTCTCTCAAATGACTCTAGGTCTAATTTAATTAGTTAACTGACTGGTTTAATCTGATCAGTTTGGGTTACCAAAAGAAGGCAGCCGGTCTCTGAAGTGCAGTTTTGTTGTCATTCCTGAAAAAACACAGAAACAAAGCCAGAAAACTATGAATAAAAATGCTTCATAAAAGTGATATAATATTTTTGTTAAGGGCTGTGCATTAAAGCTGAATGACTGTATTTCTTTACAGTGGAGTTTAAGTTAAACAATCAAGGTGTGATTAAAGTGCAGACTTTTATCTTTAATTCAAGGGGTTTAAAAGAAATATTTTATTGACTATTCAGGCATTACAGCCATTTTTATCCACAGGCCCAGATTTTAAGAGCCTCTAATGCTGAATGAAAAACAGTTTCATAAGCAGTTTCAAGGCCTGTTCTCTTGTTGTTGCGTGAAAAATTAAGATAAAAGATCTAGACGTCACTTCAAGTGTTTCACTTGTATTTGCTATGTTTTTACTGGAACTTAATTAATACAAGTGAAGGAGGAACATGTCAGACTGACAAAATAAAATCACTAGTGTTTATGATGATGTGACTGGTGATACGAGTAGCAGAATGAACTCTGAAGTCTCTGAAGCTCTACTCTGTGCACTGATTCTGCAAAACGCTGCAAAACTGATCAGATGGGGATCTAGTTAGCCCAACGTCTTTTGACCCAATGAACATGGTGCACTGTTTATAGAATGGCTGCAATTCATGCAGAGTTCATGCAAAACTCCTTAAATTAAAGCTGTGCTTCAATCACATCTAGATTTTTTGATTTGGCAGTAGTACAAAATCAGAGATTGCACAAATATTTACGATGTAACTGAATTTGTAATGTGTCCTGCATGTAAAGTAGAATGCATGGGTGTGATGGGTTTGTATCAGTTCACGGAGTGTATTGTGTGTATACCAGTGTTTGGAAGGAGTTGTTCTATTGTTTCTTTATTTTCCACAGTCACACCTATAAAAAAAAACTTGGTTATCATTGTTAAGTCACAACTATAATTTCATTTTGGTATTTTTAGAATTTATCTCTATTGTGTGATTAATGAAAAGAGAAATCAGTTAATGTAAAAACTTGGCAGCAGATAGTGCCACCAGGGAGATGCCTATACAAAGAGGTTAATGTGTAAAGTAAAGGTCAGCGTACCCAGGAAGGCGTCGACAAGGATACCAACTCCACTCATGGCTTTAAAGAAGATGTTTGGTAGCTGACTGTCACCTCTTCTCAACACCTCCCCCTGTGAAACTTGCGATGGAACAACAGCTGCTGTGCGACTGAGCTCCACCGGATTACTGGGGGTCAACAAAAAGACATGTCACGTGCCAAGTTAAAAACATCTGACCATGTTTCTGAAGCAATTGTTACCTAAATAAGTGCAGGAACCTGAACCAGGTCTGGGGGATTCGCTTATCATCCATGTCCTCAGGGATCAGGGCAGCATCTTCTTCTGGGACTTTAAAGTGAGGGAATGATGGCCCGAAAGTCAGCTGCAGCAACCTGAGCACATTACAACAATGCAATTATGGACAAAAAACCAAAGGAGTCTACTCAGTGACGGGTGCTTCTCCCCAAGTCTAGGACCAACAGACATAAAAACTTCTTTGTCCCACATGCCATCAAACTATTTAACTCCTCGCTGGAGGGAAACAGGAGGATAAAGGAAGGTGGGGACAACTAAGCTTTAGTGTTTGCACAAGCTAAACACTAAATAAGAACTAATCACGTGCAATAGACTCACAACAGTTGCAATACTATGCAACAGACATTTGGCTGCTACATCTCATTAATGAGCATATTTCATTGCATATTCATATTTTATATTCATATCTATCTATCTATCTATCTATCTATCTATCTATCTATCCATCCATCCATCCATCTATTTATCCATCCATCCATCCATCTATCTATCTATCTAGACAACATAGCACCAATAATCCAACAAACAAACAATACAATATAGTTCCCCAACAACAACAATAAAAACATCTCCCCATGAGTATTTTGTGGCTGCTGCCGGACAGAACTCAGTCACAGTTTGTGATGTTTCTGAACCTGGAGGTTAAGGCTGCAACAACTCTGCACCACTGTTCCACAACTGCAGGCTGATGTCTCCAGCTGCTCAACATCTGTCTGCATGTCTGCCATAGTGAGCGAGATGGAAAACATCGAGAGCAAGACAGCAGCCACACTTCAAGAAGCACTGCCATCAACATGTCTGATACACCACCTACAGAAACACAAGGACAGGTGAAGAAAGACCGGTGAGACGCAGACAGGAGACATGGACAGGAGAGACAAGTAAAGATACAGGGGGTTAGGATAACTATCACCTGCAGCAGTTGCTGGAGACAGCATGGCATGGTTGATGCGAAGCAGGAAGTGCAACAGAGTCTCCCAGGTGTCTCTGCTCATCATGGTACTCTCTTTAGCCAGTACTTGGACAGCACACAGAACCTGCTGATAGAGAGGCAGGTAGACCAGATTTACCTGGTCAGACCTGAGTGCAGAGTCAAGAAGAGAAGAGTTCAGAAAAAAACAGTAACAAGTACAAACACATTGATCTGCATGACACCACACTAATGGCTAGTCGTTGGATATAATAATAATGATGGATTGCATTTATATAGCGCTTTTCGAGAACCTCAAAGCGCTGTACAATTCCACTATTCATTCACTCTCGCATTCACACACTGGTGGAGGCAGCTACAGTTGTAGCCACAGTCACCCTGGGACAGACTGACAGAAGCGAGGCTGCCATATTGCGCCATTGGCCCCTCTGGCCAACACCAGTAGGCGGTAGGTGAAGTGTCTTGCCCAAGGACACAACGACCGAAACTGTCCAAGCTGGGGCTCGAACCGGCAACCTTCCGATTACAAGACGAACTGCCAACTCTTGAGCCACAATATGATTAATAGAAGAATTTTATCTTTAATAATCACTGTCTCAACTGGTTTTGGTCTGGTAGGTGTCACTAAATAGAACAGCTTTGTGCAACATAAGGCAGAAGAAACATCAACTACATCAATCTGACCTGACCGATACTCATCAGCCAGTAAAATAAGTATTGATAACTGTTAACACGTATGTTGTTTTAACAACATGAATATAATATATGGCTTAATTCAAAGAAGGGCTGAGTTGCATCTAAAATCATCAGGTATTCAAAACTAACAAGGTCCTTAAAGGTCAATGGTTCCTTAGTGGATCCCTGTATGGGATCAGTAAATCAGGGTAATCAGGTCTAGATTGTCTACCTGGGCAAGAACAGATTGAACAGATGTCGGAGGATCTTCTGGACATACAGGTTGGGGTCTCTGCTGATTGGTGGAGGAGTGGAGTCTCTTGGGGAAACCAGGGCCATTAGCCAATCAGTGTAGATGTCCACGCAGAGTTTGACGGTATCTCCTTCTAGTGGGAGAGTGAGGCCATAACACAAGACCTCCATTGTCCACTTTACCTGCATATTCAGATTATTATTATTATTATTATTATTATTATTATTATTATTATTATTATTATTATTATTATTATTATTATTATTATTATGTTTCTGTCCTCAGTGATTAGGATTGAGATTAAGATTCAGATATTTCTTTTGTATTTTTATGATGATCAGTTTTATTTATGTGGGTTAAATCACAACAGCAGTCACCTCATGAGTACTCCAGTAAAGCTAAGAGAGCTGTACAGAGGTTTGGAGGTTACATATACTGTCATAGATACGACTTATGTTTCAAAGAAAATTTACATGTCAAACAGAAAAAGACGTCCAGACCTGTCATCCACTGAAAATATTTGGTGAATTATTAAACAAAAAAAATACATCAAAGGAGGCCTTTGTATCTAGGTTTTAATGGTTGGTAAAAGGCTACATTCTCTGTTTATTAATATTTTGCACAGCCCCTCCACATTCTTGGTAACAGGGTCTGACTGTATCCAACTTGCTTTGCAGTAAACTGGTCTGGGCTTCAAGTCATTCTTCACTTCCTGCTGTGTTGTCTACCCCCACTGTGTGTTTGGCTTTAGTTAGAGGTCACACTCACCTGTTTGTCTGTGCATAGCAAGCTACGGGTGCCAGGGTTTCCAAGGCCAGCTCCCAGGGGTTTCACCACAGCAACAGCAATATCTCTGCCTACAGAAGGCGGGAAACAGCTGAGCACGCTCACTTGACCCCGCCCACCAGACAGCGATTGGTCCATGGTTGGAAATTCAGAGCTCAACTGCATAACAGACACGCAGAGTTTCTTATCGTGTGAACTGCTTAACAGGCCCTTGGCATGGCAGTTAAAGTGTAACTGCAGCTACATTAAACAGATATCAGCAGCTGTAATCTTCCCTTTTTGCATTTTGTGTTGTTTATTCTGCAGTCAAGTTCACATGAAGTTGGAAAATCTTTCATCGTTGATGCCTTGTTGTCAGTTTAACACATTTACACTGACAACTGAATTGCAACATGAATCTCTAACATGTGAGCCTGAAAGTATTCAGCTAAAATTATCTAAACTATTATAAGGTACAATTACGCAAATGCAGTCTGAGGTTAATGTCATACCGTACAATACAATTTGTTATACAATCTAAAAATTCAACTGATACAGGATAAAGTGGTTGTTTGTTATTTTGAGTTCATCTAATTTGAAAATATCTCTTCACAGTGTCCATATACAGTCCTTCTCTTAAGAAGAATGGACAGTGGTTAGATGGAGAGAGAAAAGCAGATAATAAAAGAAAGTGAAGGACACAAAGTAAATTGAAGAATAAGATGTGCTGTTGGAAGACATTTGATCACCAAGATCAGAGTGTTTAAATAAAAGTAAATAAATAAAGTTAAGTAAATAAATAAGTCCAGCTTGTATTGAAATAGTACTGCAGTAAATATACTTCCAGAGAAATGAAATACTGATTACAACAGTTCAACATTTCTAACAGCAGATTCCACATTAAACTGAAGTATCATACCTGCACAGGTGAGTCCAGCTGAACGGTTTGCAAGTGAAATTCTGCGCTACCACCTGTTGACACCAACAGTGAAATCAAATCAGTTACTCTAAGGCAAAACTTTAAGCTTCAAGTCACCTTCTGCTGCTGCCTTCAGGGTCAGTTAGGAAATGTGACATTTCAGTCAGAACCGGTTTAACTAGAGGTGTACCTCTCGAGCTGTTATTGCCAGAGTGCAGCAAAGCACAGAGACAGTTTTTAGCTTACATTAAACAGATGGGTTTAGTATCAACATGTAGGACCTTCCCGATAGGTTGGGGTCATGTAACGACTCTGTTTGTTTTACTGAAAACGCTCCATGTGTTAGAGTCCAAACCAGTAATTATCTACTGCTATTCATGCAGATGCTGCTCTCAGCAGTAGTTGGTTGCTCAAAATGTTCCCTAAGAACATCTTGATGCTCAATCATCCAGGTAAGGAAATTCCAAAAAGTTGATTCTGTTCATCTGGTCGTAGCGTTTTCAGTGGGAGAGACATTTAGTCACTCATCCAAGTCTCAGCTGACTGCAGGTTTCCCCAACCTTATAAACAGAACCTTTTCACAAAGACTGAAACTAGCGCTGCTGAATGAACAATGGGCTGTGAGGTCAGTTGCTTGAACTTTAACTGTCATGACCATTGATCAACAACCACTGATCAAAGACCATGAGTACCATTCACAGAGATTTGGGGAATGGCTGCAATCACAGCATTGTAAGATGGTGAAAAACGTACCCTTAGTCCCCCTCCACGATTCAGAGATGGTCTTTCCCTTTCCACATTAATGGCCTCCTCCTCTTTCAATTATGATGTTGAAAGAGTGTCCACTGGCCTGTAGGTGTAAATAGATTGTGGAGTCCTGGCCTGATGTTAGCTCTTCTGTTTTGTGCCATTGGCTTCGCCAGAGGTTGTTTAGTTTCACCGATGTATAAATAAGGTAATATAGATCTTTATTGTCATTGTTACCAGAACAATGAAACATAGTTTGGCATCGAGATAAATAAAGATCAAAATACGTTTACGAGGTAATGCACACGTTATATACAGAAACAAAATATATAGAAATATCTACAGGTACAGTGTAAGGAGTAGGATCAGTGCAGTATAAAGTGTGATGTGATTGGTTGTATTGCACTTTGAGTAAGGGGTAGGAATGCTGGTTGCTATTGTACAGTTATATAATAGAGGTATAAAATCACAGCAATTCTCCAGGCACTTAATGGTCGACAATATATATCTCTATTTGTGTGGAGGGACCCGATCTTTGGCGCAGCGTGTTTTGGGGTTTAAAAGCCGCAGAGACACAGAAAATGGGTCTCAGCTGTTCCGATACTTATGAGACATAAGGGATCACTAAGGGTTTTCGCTTAGGCAGCAGTTGTCCTTTTTTTCTGGATCGGCTGGAGCTTTCTTTAGGCGCTTTCCCAGCTTTGACAAATGTCCAGCTGGGATAGCTATTTAATCAGGGCCTTCTTGATGTGACGTTCTTCTGCTTCCCTGGCCGCTGTGTCTGTTGGGATGTGTTCGCTCTGTGTTGTAGCGTCCTGATGACACCCAGTTTCTGCTCCTGTGGATGATGAGAGTCAAACCTTAAATACTGATTCCACAGCATGTCTTTTATCCTGTTTTCCTTCTCTCACCCCAACCAATCACAGCAGATGGCCCCGCCCCTCCCTGAGCCTGGTTCTGCCGGAGGTTTCTTCCTGTTAAAAGGGAGTTTTTCCTTCCCACTGTTGCCAAAGTGCTGCTCATAGGGGGTCATATGATTGTTGGGTTTTTCTCTGTATCTATGAAGCGCCTTGAGGCAACTTTTGTTGTGATTTGGCGCTATATAAATAAAATTGAATTGAATTGATCCGTATGCGTAGGTTTCTGGTACACATCAGCTTTCAGATGTCCTCCATTACTGATGGAAATCTCAGAGTCTAAGAAGGCTAACCTGTCATTTTTCACATCCTCCCTGGTGGACCGAGTTAATGTGATCAGTGAATTGTGGTATGTTCTAACATTTGATTTTCACCCATCCATATACCTGAACCAATAGCTTGGTGGTGTTCCAGGGTAGGATAACCAAGCCCTCTTTTCCATTTCTTCCATTACAGTTTGGCCACAGTGGGTGAAACTGGGGAACCCATGGCACAGCCATGTTTCTGCCTGTAGTACTGACCTTTGTGTGTGAAATTTACAAAAGAAGGTTAGCAAGGAAAAATCTGACTATTTTACCCCCCAAAACAAAATGTAATCATAGTTCTGGGAATGTGAATTCTGTTCATTTGATCTAAAATAAGGTCAGATAATTGTCACAACTGTCACATCCAAAAGTTCTCCGGTATTGTATGAAAAGCAAAAAATCGAATGGTTTTGAATTACACAACATCTCAGTGAGTACACCCCTCACATTTTTGTAAATATTTTTTTATATCTTTTCATTGGACAACACTGAAAATGACACTTTGATCAAATGCAAAGTAGTCAGTGTGCAGCTTGTATAACAGTGTAAATTTTCAATCACCGACCGTAACAGAAACACTTTCTAGACACAAATAACTTTCTGCATCAAATTAATATCATCTAAATACAGATGAGAGGAACTGATAACTAGCTCCAAGTGTTACCATTTTATTAGCCACCAGCCACTAGCTTAATAAGAGATAGCCAGTATGGGCTACAAACAGTGACTAACATTAGCGTGTGCCTTGGACAGGTTCACATTTAAACAGGTCAGTATTTCAATGTTGTTGAAACCGGGCTTCACGAGGATGTCAGTTAGTAAGATGCTTCACCAAGTTTTTCCCACTATTGTTCATGTGTTCAGCAATTATTATGGGAGGGGGAGGGGCTTTTTGCCTAACTGTGTGCACCAGTGTCCTGCCAACTTGTTTGGCAGCTGGAAGCAGAGTTGGCATCATTGCAAATGAGTATCTAGCCAAACGGTTAACCCTACTCAGAACATATACGACCTACTGTACTCACATATAAAATACAGTTGTTTTAAGAATTCTGAAGTCAATGGGTACTGCAAGTAATGCATGATATTTTCACTGCATAGAAAAGGCTATTAGAGTGCAGGAAAAGGACATTGTTCATGTTAAAAAGCACTTTCTACTAAACCATGTACAAATGAAGATCAAAGACACTTAAATACATCACTTTATTGATTATTAACAAGTACGTGTTTTATAGATTTGACACAATGATACAATGTCCTGCGTTTGATAGCTCAAGTATCAATGGATGAAAGAAAGTTCAGATATCTGAACATAAATGCACTGAAAGCATCAAATCATAGCGACTGAGTCAGAGTCCCCAGCAGCTTCGCCAGCTGAGACGCTCAGCTCCAGCTTGTTTAGGCCCTGAGGATGCCTGCCAGACTGATGCATGAAGGGTTTTCTATCAGAAGAATCTTTTAAATGATTTGACAGTTTTTAATGACACTTGACGCCTTAGACGGCCTTCTTGCTCTGCAGCTGTTTGGGCAGCTTTCTGCGGTCCTTCATGGCGTTCCTCTTCCTCTTCTTGCTCAGGAAGTTGTCCAGTTTGCTGCTCTTCTTCAGCTCTTGGTATTTTTCAGCCAGCTGCAGCTTTTTCATGTCAGCTAGAAGCAAGAATAATTGAAAGAACAGTTATTAAAACTTCCACTACCTTCACAGATGCTGTCACTGTTTATTTTTTACAGAAATTTAAAAAAAAAATCATATCAACGTTTCTTTTTTTCATGACCATCTTAAATCAGAATCAGAATACTTTAATAATCCATAAGGAAATAGTCTAAGTCACAGTTGGGACCACAGGTCAGTGTATTCCTAATGTCAGTCCCAAGTGTGAATAAATGGGAAGGACTGCATCAGGAACTGAAGATGTCATTTTGGAGCGCTGGGGCCAAATAGTGAATCAATAGATGTCACATTGAAAATAAGCATTCCGAGATCTATTGATGATCTTCTTACATTTCTTGAAGAAGAATGGTTTTCCACCCTCGCTGGCTCTCTCTCTCTGCTGTCTCTTGAACTGCAGCTCTCTCTCTCTCTGCTGCTCTTTGCTCTTCCTTGCTTGGTCTTGGTTTTCCTGCACAAAGTCAAAATTGACATTAAAAAGACCTCCGAATAGAACCATGCAAAGTAATTGTAATTGTTTCCATTAATGTTGCTGCTGCCGCACACACACACACACACACACACACACACACACACTATAACCTATACAAAGAACAAAAAACACACCCCTGAAAATCGCCAGTTACACAGACTGGAGTGAAAATCACTGAATAAAGCAGCAAATGTTTAAAGAAAACCTTTGAAAGAGAGCCTGGAGAACTGAATATCAAACAGAATATTGATGCTGCACTGCCAATTTGATGTTTGATGACCTCATGCAATGCATTACTATAACATGTAAAGTCAAATTTATTTATACAGCACATTTAAAACAACAACTGTTGACCAAGGTGCTGTACATTTAAGACAAAAGAGATAAAACATAGGAAGACATGATACAAATTTAAGGAAGAAGAATAAAATGAGAAGATCTGTGGGGCGATCATGGCTCAAGAGTTGGGCGTTCGTCTTGTAATCGGAAGGTTGCCGGCTCCGACAGTTTCGGTCGTTGTGTCCTTGGACACTTCACCCGTTGCCTACTGGTGGTGGTCAGAGGGCCTGGTGGCGCCAGTGTCCGGCAGCCTCGCCTCTGTCAGTGCGCCCCAGGGCGGCTGTGGCTACAATGTAGCTGCCATCACCAGTGTGTGAATGGGTGGATGATTGTGTATAGTCTAAAGCGCTTTGGGGTCCTTAGGAACAAGTAAAAGCGCTATACAAATGCAGACCATTTACCATTTACCAAGATCTGGGTAAGAAATAAGACCAAAGTAATGCAAACTCACTCTGAGTTAAAAGGCAAGGAATAAAAGTGGGTTTTCAGATTTCAGGTTTTGAAAGTGTCCAATGTCGAGGAGGTCTTGAAATGAAGGGGACGTTTGTTCCACGATTTAGGAGCCGTCACAGCAAACAGAGGTCTCCTCTGTGCTTTAATCTTGACCTCAGGGCAGCTAGGAGCATTTGATCTGCACACAGTGATCTTGCAGGAGTATGAGGGTGCTAACCTCTGCAACATGCAAAAATGAATAATAAAATCTTAAAATCAATTTGAAAACTAACTGACAGCCAGTGTAAGGACGCCAGTGTGGGAGAAATGTGCTCTCGCTTGCGTGTGGCAGTTAGTAACCACGGTTACTGCTGCAGCAGCTTTGTTTTTATTTTTTTAAATTGCAAAGTACTTTTACACATACTGCTGAAAATGCTGTTTGCCAACTACAAGCAATAGATTGCTTGCTGGTTCAGCCCTTTAAGAGGTCTGTAGCAACAAGAGGTTGATGATGCACGCTCCTTATATTGCACCTGCTCCTCTGCATGGTACATATAACTGGTATATATCTGGCAGAAACTTATGTTACGATGTATATTCCCTGTGTGTCGTTAGCTCTATTTTTTGGCTTCTCTTTTTTCCTTATTCTACACGCTGCTAACGGAGAGATGCCAAACTGTGTGTCACTGTTCTTGTAACAGTGACAATAAAGATCTATTCTACTCTATTCTCTTCTATGATTTCATAAACCAACAAACTGAAATCGTTTTCGAGGAAGATGCTTAAATTGTAAAACTATTAATGCGTTTCTAGTTTTTCTTGATAAAAACGAACAAACTGAATAATTAAAAGTGAATGAAAGGCAGCAAAGACTCACCATCCTCTTCAAAAGGAACTGCAGTTTCTCCTTCTTCTGGCTGTTTTTCTTTATTCTCTTCAGCTTTTTCTGAACAATCTGCAAATAACCAAAATGGTGCCACTGTTACTCTTCTCACACTAACTGAAACAAACACGTTTTACAACTGTTATCATCTTAGATTTTTCAGCCTACAGTTAAAAATGTCTTTTTTGTTTCTCTTTACATTCAGCACATTGTCGTTCATTTTCTCACCTCCTTCTCTTTGTGTCGGATGTCATTAATGAACTTATATGTCTTCTCAAAGATCTCTGGTTTGTATTCTCCAGACAAGTCATCAAATCGAGGATCTCTCAGCGTCTGGAGGACAGAACAAAAAACAAATCTGTATATACATGAGTGCTTGTGCATTGAACTCAACACTGGAGATTTTCTCCACTCACTGGTTTCTTGACGGGGATGACCTGTCGGAGGAATGGTGCTGGTTTCTTGGCTGAGAGTTCCACTGGCCTGAAATTACAAGCAGACCGTAAAGCCCTGCAGGATTCAGATGAGGAAAGTCTAACAGTTGTCTGAGCAGGCTGAGAACGTTCACCTGTTCTTGTTTAGTCGTTTCTTCTTGCTGGACTCGTGACTCCTGTTGCTGCCATAGGCGACCGTGTTGTAAACTTTGGTTCCCACCTGGTTCTGCAGTTTTACAATGTTCTCAAATGACATGTTGGACAGCTCTGGGAGGGTTGAAGAAGACAGAAGGGGAGACACTGCAATTAGTTATCACACGCAATTATACATTCAGCACTATATTGGGTTTGTGGCAGAAAAAACAAACAAAGGGGGAAAATCTTGAAAAAAAACCAAAAACTGTAGAGCAGCTGGAAGACAAAAATATGAAAACGCACAGAAACACAAATCAACAATCTGTGTTTGTGTGTCTGTCATGAAATGTACTTGAAAATGAGGGTGGGAACTAGGGCTGCACGATTAATCGTTAGAAAATCGCGATCTCAATTCATACTTATGTGTGATCTCATTTCCAAATGACAATAATTTAAAACAAAAAAAAAAGACGACGATTGTACCGCATTTTGATCCGGGACGTAATCTGCATGAAAACAAGCGCTCACTCTTCCTGCTCAACAAATGACAAGGGCGGAGCCTTATACCACGTGATACAGCAGCTGGCTGCTAAAATTGGCAGGGAAAAAACAACGGAGAGCACGTCAGGGATGACGAGAAAGTGACAGGAGAAACATCAATAACGGGAACCTTATACAGCGCTTCCCTATACCCGTCGAACTCCCGCAGGCACAAAGAAATTACGGAGGCTATCACTTATCACCTGACCAAAGATATGGCTCCATCAACACTGTGCAAAACGAGGGATTTAGGAAAATGATCAACACCCTAGACAAACGCTACACAGTGCCGTCCTGCAACTATTTTTCTATTGTTGCACTACCTGCTCTATACACGCAGTGTCGAGCAACGGTGGAGACAGAATTTCAAGCAGTACAACATTTTGCGGCAACGACAAAACGTGAGACATTTATTGTTTTTGTTTATTTATTGTTTTTATGTTCAGTCTCAACTGTTACGAAGTTGATGTGCAGTTAATAAGTGCAATAAATATTTATACTGGAAAAGAAAATCATGAGAGAATCGTGATCTCAATTCTAAGCAAAAAAATCGTGATTCTCATTTTATGCAAAATCGTGCAGCCCTAGTGGGAACCCTATGCTGGTCAAAATCCTATTTGTCAGGGCAGTTAAATGAGGAGCACCACAACAGGTGGTGGCCAGTGAGAACACAAGACGAAAAGCACTGTGTTTGCTAGGTAATTCGCCTGCACTGAAAGCATGCTCAGATTGTAGGTGGCTAAAAAAACAAACAAAATAACAACAACAAATGGATGTTAAAAAAGTCACAATGGTTTACACTAGGGCTGTTCGATATAACGATATATATCGGATAACAATATAAAAACGTCTATGTTTCATTTTACGCTATCGTTTGTTTCGTGGTGTCGCAAAATAAACTGTTTACAGCAATATTTTTTCATCGTTTTGATGTCACTGTAGTGGCTATATTCATTTAAATTAAGTTCTCTCTTTCTCTTATATATAATATAACCACACTACGGACGGACAAGCGCCTGTTTTTATGCGTTGTCGTTAGCAACAATGACGGTAACACCATTGCGTGTCCGCTTGTTTATGTTCCACATGAACCTTTCACAATAAAGCTCAAGATCCTGTTGAGACTTTTCAAAATAAACCGAATCACGTGAAAGAGCAGATTATTTACGGATGAGAAGTAAAAAAGAGCCGCCAGGTCGAGATTCACAGAATTTACAGAAAATGTTACATTTTTGTGATTTATATCGTTACCGGGACGATGGAATTCTTATATCGGGATATGAGACTTTGGTCATATCGCACAGCCCTAGTTTACACTTCCTAACTGAACAGAATAATATCCTCTATACAAACAACATACATACAAACAGTTTTGTGGCCAATCGCACAAACAGGGCTTACGTCAGCACTTAAAGGTAACGTGGTTGTAATTCTAGCTGCACCACCCAAACTTAACTAGCTGTCCTGCTACGACATTTATACCCACTTTAAAAATGGCAGATGTAACCTGCAGGTCACGCTTCACCAGTTTGACATCGTTCATATTCTTGAGCTGCAGACACACTCACCCTTTCTGATGTCTTCTTTTGTTTGGACTTCATTGCTGCCACCAGCATCTTCTGGGTCATCATCACTGTTACCATCCTCTTCATCTCCCTCTTGTTCTTCATCATTATCAGATTCCATCTCATCGCTGCTATCTGATCGTTCCTCATCTTCATCAGTCTTTTCCTCTCCTATTTTGTAGCACTGATCTTCCTCCTCAGTCCCTTTTCTCTCAGTAATCAGTGCAAAGTTCCTCTCCACATCAGACGACTCCCCATCGCTGCTGCTTTCTAACCCTTTCTTCTTTGAGCTCGGCAGCTGTTTCTGCTTCTTCATCATCTTTGTTTATGAGGTTGTAGTAGACGCAGAGACTGGAAATAAAACAAATATGAACAATTTTACGTGGTGCTGAGTTTGTCGTAATTATTCAACCCTACAAAGAAAAAAGCGTTCTTAGGCTACGTTCACACTGCAGGCGAAAGCGCATCAAATCCGACTTTTTTGACCCTATGCGACCCATATCCGATCTTGGTGTGACAGTGTGAACGGCACAAATCCGATATTTTCAAATCCGATCTGGGTCACTTTCGTATGTGGTACTGAATCCGATACATATCTGATGTTTTAGAAAGCGACTGCTGTTTGAATGGTCAGGTCGCATTAAATCCGTCTTTTACATCACCGACACAAGACAGACGCCAATTATCAGTGCCGGAGAAGACATCGCGAACACTTCCTGGCCATCCGGTGAAACTGCTGGGAAGACAACGTTGGAGAAACGTGAACATTTTATTTGTTCTGTATAATCTGCAGATTCTGACAGAAATCTGCAACTATCCTTGAAGCACCGCTCCTCTAAAACAGCAATAAGGATCATTATTAGGCCAAATGTAAATAACAAAATAACTTTACAACTTAAAGCAAAAATTGGGAAATGTAAAGTCCGAAACAAGTCTTTATATTAAGGGCCATCAGTCAAACAATACTGTTCGGTCTGGGTCTAAACAGAGCGCGTTGTGTGTGACGTCTTCTTTTGCGCATGCGGGCCGCTTTGAGCGTTCACACTAGAGCGTGTTTGCTGTCACATTTTATCTGTAGTGTGAACAAGCAGACGGAAAAATTGGATTCTATCAAAAAATCAGAATTGAGCATTAAGACCTGCAGTGTGAACGTAGCCTAAGAGTTCCAATCTTTCTAATGACGCTTTCCGCCAAGCGCACTGAGCAGGCAGGTACTAGTGTCTGCCAAAAACTGATTTCCAGTATTTGCCAAAAACTGATTGCTCGTATTTAAACTGCTATAAGTAACTTGTTGGGCTATAATATGTGAAACATATGTCAAATGCATCCCTCATGGATGACATAAAGTCATCTTGAGCCACAAACAACATTCGTGTAACAAGGTAGAAGCCTCAATCAGTTTTTGGCCGTGACTTTTATATAACCTTTAATTATGCAGTTTAAAAAAAACCTCATTAACATACAAATGTGTGTAAGAGTAAGTTGGCCAGTAGGACAGCAGAAATGGCAGCAAATATTACAATAGTTCTGTAAAAATATTTTAAGTGGGGATAAAGGATTGGTTATAATGTAAGTACAATAACACAGAGTTGTAAAGATACATGAAACAACAGATATTTTTTTAATTCTATATATAACCCCCTTATAAACGCTGTTTACCGACATACGTAAGGATATTACACAAAAAAAAAAAATACACGGAAACATTGAAAATCGCTTTTTGGCACAACACCGGTCTGTGCGCCATCTTGCATCAGATGTGTTACACATCTAATAAATACGCTTCTCCTGTCTCCATTGGCACAAGTGGATTTTCTTTTTATTAAAACCTGACCTGACATCAACGTGGGCGCTCCTGAAATGTCTCTTAAATTTTTCCAGTTCTTTGGGGTTTTTGTACTTTCAAGATGCATAACTTTAAAAGCGCAGATTGACGGAAATAACCACACACCATATAGCAACTAGCAACTCGGTGCTAGCTAATGATCGATGCCGCTGGATGAAAATGTGATCTTGAAAACTAACGAATATTAATATCAGTACTTTCTATTAATCCTAGCAAATCTTTCCGAAGACTAAAATGTAAGTTTTCACTGGTTCATAAGGACTACGGTTACCTAACAGAGCAAATAACTGCATGGGGAATCGCATACATAATGTATCTTGTGAACTGTATTCGCATTAGCTTGTCTAACACATGAATGAGGACTTTACGGCAGATTTATTCGGCTTTGATGAGAGCTGAACTCTGATTCGGGTTATATGGAGCAACAATAATAATTCTCAGGACAGTCATCGGTATTTTACCCACGGAAATGGCGTCATCTCGTGTTCAGTGTTTACTTTCAGGAGGCTTGTTAGGTGTAACATTCACAAGCAGGATTAACAGTTAGTACATGGGGAAACAAACGAAAACGTCATCCATCAAGCTTATTAAGTCTGCTCTTTCCTGTATGTCGTATAAAATAAACGTCAACACACCTGGATATAGAGCCGCTGTTAAGTCGTCTTTTCCTAAGTTCCAAACACACGTGTGTCGCTATAGCGTACCCCCATCACTCCAGGAAGCTAAACAAAACACTTCCTGTTTCAAATTAAAAGTTTCACTGAGAATTTTTGTTACGAAAAACACCAACCTTCAGTGTTTGATATAATTACTGCCCAGGACACCAATTGTGTTAAAGGAAAATAAGAGCTAAATTTAACCCGTGTTAAGCTCATGATAATTGTAACTCATGATAAAATAAATGTTTCTGGCACATGCTCAACTCATGCTCCAAATTCGGCCACTCTTGGCTCCAAAATAAAATGGAAAACAAACAAACAAAGAAAAAATAATCATAAAACTAGGACATTTAATATTCATTACTGCCTGAAGAAAATAAGAATAACCCAGGTTAAACTCAGGGTTCTTGCCAGGCTAACAGAGAGTCACATGTCTACTGAGCCAAGCCTTCCTTTAACCTTACCTACTAATGAATTAGCAAGTTTCTTTAAAAAATAAATGAAATTGTATTAACAAATTAAATTTTCACCATTAGAGGAAAAACATTTCCAACCACCCCACAGATCATTATGTACAGCTGATATTCGTTTAGATTCTCTCTCCAATCTTTCTGTGTTAACTTCAATAATAACTTCCACCAAACCATCAATGTGTCTGGTTCTGCTGGAGGCTTCTTCCATTTAAAAGGGAGTTATCCTTTTCACTGTCACCAAGAGGAGCTCAGAGGAGGTCATTTGATTGTTGGAGTTTTTCCTCTATTATTGTAGTCTTTACCTCACAGTATAAAGCACCTTGTGGTGACTGTTGTTGCAATTTCGTGATATATAAATAAAACTGAATCGATTCAGAATTCACTGTACACAAACAGCATTAATGAAGGTTACAAATGTGGCCTCAGACAGTAGACTTACCTCTGTACTGCTAGACAGTGTAGTGTTTGACACTGTTGACCACACTTTTTATTACAGTTGTTAGAACATGTCATAGATATTAAAGGTACTGTGGCACAGTGGTTTAAGTCATATCTGTCTAATGGACTCCAATTTTCTCATGTGTGAGGTAACTTAAAGCAGACAGAGTTAATTAGAGCGTTGTATGTATGTATTTGTCCATCACCTCAGGTTCCAGTTCATTCATGAAAGATTAAAACAAAATCCCCTGATTAGCCTGTTTCTCTGTAACACAGAGAGACAGAGAACCTTTCACACTCACTCATGGACAATTTAGATTCCCAGTTAACCTAATCCAGTGCAGAGAGAGCCCACGTAAGGAATATGCAAACTCCACACTGGCCAGATGATGGATTCGGACCACGAACCTTGAACCAAGACACTGAACGATTCAATTTGTATTCATCTTTTCAATTCTCATTTCTTCCTGTATTTTTCTGTATTATTATTATTGTGCTTGATTTGTAGGCTAATATTGTATGCTGTTATTCTTTTCTGCCATTTCTTTTTTCTATTTAGTAGTGTGCTGTCTAGTGTAGTGTGAGTTTTTCCACCCACCCTCCAAAAATAAAAAAAAATCAAATCCAACATTAGCACAACTCATTAGCATAGACCTCTCTGCTGAATCACTCTTGTTATTAACCTCTGTCTCTCTTCCACAGCATGTCTTTATCCTGTCTTCCTTCTCTCACCCCAACCGGTCGCAGCAGATGGCCCCGCCCCTCCCTGAGCCTGGTTCTGCTGGAGGTTTCTTCCTGTTAAAAGGGAGTTTTTCCTTCCCACTGTCGCCAAAGTGCTTACTCATAGGGGGTCATATGATTGTTGTTGTTTTTTTCTCTGTATGTATTATTGTGGGGTCTACCTTCCGATATAAAGTGCCTTGAGGTGACTGTTGTTGTGACTTGGTGCTATATAAAAAAATGAATTGAACTGAACAACTCTCCATCTTTTTTAACACTTCTGCACTTAAATGTCCCATATAATTTAACAATTACAACAAGTCAACTCAAACTCATTCAGCTTTCAAACAACATTTTCTTGGAAATGTATTCTCTAGTATTATTATGTGTAAATTTCTTTTCTCAGAGCAAAGTGAATATTTATCACTGATGCTCTATTATTTATTTATTTATTTTCTTTTGCTAGAATTTTAATTTTTTCATAACTCTGTGTATTACTTAGTATCACGGTGGTTTAAATCTCTGATCCCCAGAAATCGAAAATGTACATGTTAAAAACATACTCTGGAGAAAGAGTCGCTTTAATTCTGAAAAGATTTGACCGGAAGTGCTGTTCCTGTGTAATGATCGAGTAAGTCCAAAACCAAGCCTCGTTAGTGAGATGCTGGGAGCTGAGTAGGATTAGGAGCGCAGCAGGAGAGCAGCAGCTCGGCTCTCCGCGCTTTGTTTTCTGCTCAGATCATCAAGAGCTGCAGTCTGGTGTGGAAACGCTGCGTGTAGTTCTTCTCTCTGAAAGCGACCTGCCTTTTTTCTCCAGAGGACATCCCACCGTACCCATTGCAACAGGTCGAGCAGGAGGTGAAATCTAAAACAATATATATAGATGTGATGTGACAGTAAAGCGCAGAGAGAGAGGCGGGCAGCAGAGGAGGTTGACGGTGTAAGCTTTGATGGTTTCAGCTGCAGTGGATGCGACAGAGCGGGGAACTGCCAACATGATGCCGGTGAGTGGAAAATCACATTCTGCCTTAATGACCCATTCATGCACAACTGTCATCACCATCTGAGGGGAAACTCCGAGTTCAACTTTCTACCACACATCCTTACATAGCTGCATCACGAATTTAATTTATAGGACCACGCACTGAGATCTTCGTGGAATCCCTTTAAAGCATTTTTTAAATAAGAATGTGTCTCGAAATAACACGTCATGTTTTATAAATTAAACTTTTTTGTCGCACTAATCTTTTTCGTTGTACTTGGCTTCCTCTGACTTTGTAATGTAATGATAAATACTACATATAACACAATTAATATTTAATCACATATTTTTTTATGTTTGAAAATAAAGATATTAGGTGTAGTTTTAATTTGTGTTAATGTGCAAACGTTCAGCTTTAAATCATGGCTATGATTGTTCTTAGCGGTTTGCTTTGTGTTGATATTGTGTCTTTGCGTTGGGTGCAGTTTGCACAGTGCTGTCATGCCTGTCATGCAATGAAAATTAAAGTAACTTTAACATTCACACTCCTTAGAAATTGTAAAGTGTTCTCACATTTTCTCCTTGATCAACACAAACTGAAATCAACTCGATCAGTAACATTACTATGACTGTTAAATGTATTACAGTACTCTGTTACAGTATATCATTTTAACCCCATTCCTCACACTGTATCTAGCAGATATCTGCTGAATACAATGTGAGGAAGCTTAAACAGAGAAACAGGATCAGTTAGACAACAGATGCCAGTGTGGTGGAATCAGACAGAATAGGGATTACGTGTTCCTCTCATCACGGACCAACTGCAGGTGACACAGAGGATTTGAAGTTGTCTGGTGTCTGTCTGCAGTGACTCAAACACAGCAGACTTCTCTGTTGCACCAACCAGTGTCACAACCAGATGTGAGCAGGCCAGCTGTGGATCTACTAATAATAGATTAACACCATTGTTTTCATGTGGAATGATGGTAATCTTCTGGTTTATGAGAATAAAAAAAGACCTGTTTGTGCATGCTACATCCTCAGTCTTACTTCTGCTGAACAGTTTGACATTTCAGGCTGTGGTGTTCTGGTACTTGTCACGTGTCAGACGTCCCACTCTTCACTGGTGTCCCGTGTCTGGGAACCACCAAAGTGTCATTATTTCACTGAAATTCAGATAACTGACACGTTGACTGGTTGGATTTAAGTGTGTTTCAGCTACAGTTATCTGCATTAATGATTGGGGGGGTGGGGGGGTTTGCACACTAATGGATGGCAGACAAAAGAGGAACTTTATAGACTCTGTTGAAGGAAACAGAATCTATCAATGAGGAAATGGTGAGATGAACTTCTCATTTATTGTTCTATAGACAGTAACTTCTACTCTTGACTTCATTATTTCTACATAGGTTGTTTGGAGGAAGCTCTTATAAAACAACCAGTTTACTCACAACTTGTCTTAAATAAAGGTGTAAAGGTGACACATATTATACTCTATGCTGCTGCTAAATGTAGCTTTTTTGATTCACACTTCAAAATAATCTTTATTTTTATAAAAATGACAAGTTGAAAAAACAAATCAAAAAACAAAAATAAATTTTTTATCAATGCCAAATATTACTGAACTCTGTAAAAGTGCAATGTACCATTGATTAACCGCAAATGAGATTCTGTGCACTCATCTTTGACATATTTTACCTTACCGACAAAAAGCAGGTGTAACAGATGTATAGAACAAAGTGTCAGGTACTTGCATCATTTTCTAGTCTGACTGTAAATTCAGCAGATCGCAGGATATCGACCTGTTTCTCTTGTTCACTCATCTTTATAATTTCTCTTCTAACTGCTTTGATCTTTTTAAACCTCACCTAGACCGCTGGCTTGCGCTGTGGCAGTCGAGCTCCTTGTGGCTTAAGCTACGTTACCTTTGTTAACTTCCTTAAAATATCCATGTTCAGCTGGGTGAAGACGATTTATGATTAAGTTTTCATGGAGCTCCACCTACAGTTTATTTTGAACTGTTTGACTTCACTCATAGTGAAGAGCTTCCATGTTAATGACATGTTGTATGTGTTCATGTGACTGTTAGCTCATAACTGAACATGGTGACCAGACAGGATCAAGAATGCTGGAACCAATCGAGCCCCTGGTCAGCTGATTTGTACAACTTTACTTGATTGGCTGCCCTCATTAACAACATAATGAACAGCAGATGGGTGGAGCTTCTATGCTCTCATTCAGAGCAATGTGTCCTCCAACACAGCAACTACAGGTTTCTGGATGTTCATGAACAAATGTTGATTGGTTGACAAAGTGGGTGGCTGTAGCTCAGGAGGTGGAACCACCAACCAATCTGTAGGTTGGTTGGTGGTTCGCGATGTCTTCTCCGGCGCTGATAAGTGGCGTCTGTCTTGTGTCAGTGACGTAAAAGACAGATTTAATGCGACATGACCATCAAACAGCAGTCGCTTTCTAAAACATTGGATATGTATCGGATTCAGTACCACATACGAAAGGGACCCAGATCGGATTTGTGCCGTTCACACTGTCATAGCATGATCGGATATGGGTCGCATAGGGTCAGAAAAATCGGATTTGATGCGCTTTTGCCTGCAGTGTGAACGTAGCCTAACTGATGCATCCATTGGAATGTGAATGTTAGACAGAAAGCACTTAAGCATAGAAAAAGTGCTCGGATGAATCAGTGAATGAGTGCTTTGAGTGCTCAGGCTGAGTAGAAAGCCGCTGTTTAAGAACCCTTACAACTGAAACAAGGGCAGAGAGTCAGGAATGAGAGAAGTGTGAAAAGAAACAGCAAAGATGCAACACACAGCAGTCACTGTTTTTAACACTTGGTTTTACTTGAGCTCTTTTGCATGTTAACGCCGTCTTCTCTGGCAGCCTGATAGAGACCCACAAGCAAGAGTAGCCCCAGATCCGTTACACCACATTGTACACTGCCTCCATCAACAACAGGCCCACTCTGCAGGTAGACAGGGTGTCCACTGACTGCTAATACGCTACCACTGCTGAAACATGATTTCAGAATAAGTGGGAGAAATCTTAATTAAAAGTATGAGATTTGAAAGTATTTCCACTGCAGTTAGAAGAGTTCAAGAAAACCACAGAGCTCTATTTTTAAATAGTGGAAGTTGTCAGTATTGTTTCTGCTGAGACAGTCACTGTGGCTCACAAAACAAAAAAACCCCAAAACAAAACGTTTGTCAGTCTTTTTTTGTTCGTTTTTCATATTAACTTTGACGTCCAGACTGCAAGAAAAAGAAGGAAACAGGTGGAGGACCAGGATCAGATTATCTGTTAACCAGACAGGAAAACCTTACTGCAATGGGGGGAAAAAGAGACGTCAGTATTTTCCAGCAGAAGATAAGGAATATAATATTATGTTTAAAATAAAAGGTTCAACCTGATACTTTTGGTAATATTTTGTTTTCTTTACAAGCATATGTTTTCATTTATTACAGTATATTTAAATCTGACCATTTTGTGATTTACAATGTTTTGGAGAACTGTAATAACATTATTATACATATAATTTAGAAACCAGATTTTTTTTAAAAGTCTAAAGTGAAACATTGAGAGCAGCCTGTAGAGATTACCTGAACATTTGCTGACCTTTGTATCTAAGACTTTGTCCTTGTCTACTTAAACCTCCAACACTATAAAAGCATACACATATACTATGTTTGTGTATATGTATATAAGAGGGAAAAAAAAACAGAAAAGCATAAAAGGACCAGTTCTTGTGATTCAAGATAGTGAAGCAAGCCTTAAATGTTACATAAAAGCTGCCTTTAAAAAGGCAGCACACCCTATTCATTAAACTGCATCCTCATAATCTTCCAGGCTGAGCTCAGTGGAGCTCATTGTGCTGCTTGGTAACTGTTGCCACAGTGACCAGAAATTAACACTAGCACACTCACTAACACACACACGCGATTCAAGGTCATATGGGAACACTCTTTATTTAATATTCCTTAGGCGATGAGGCGCTAAAGCATTTGTAGCCTTCATGTTAGTTTGCAGCATCACCCTGGTGCTGATATTCAGGTCTCAAAGGTGACGATAAAGTCAGACTCGTCCCGCTCTGGCTTTGTTTACATCTTTAGGCAGAAGCATTTTGACAGTGAGAGTACTTCCATTCTTTCATGTTCAATGTATAAAATTGCGCTAAACATTCAAATGTAGAAAAGTCACCTTCTTGTTGACATCCTCTGACAGACATCAGTAAGAAAATTGGTTTTCACCATATATGTTGGCCAATATGCTAACGTGTTTAAATAAGTATATAATCAGCTAATCAGATGGCAGCAACTCAGTGCATTGATCTATTTAGGTATGTAGACATGGACAAGACGAGTGGCTGAAGTGCAAACTGAGAGATAGCGTAAGGAGGAAAGGTGATTTAAGTGACATTGCATGTTGGCGCCAGACAAACTAGCCTGAGCATTTCCAGAAACTCCTGGGATTATGTTTAGGTTGACAGAAAACTGTCTGAAAAACAGAAAGTATCCAGTGAGCAGCAGACCTCTGGTGTAATATCCCTTGTTGATGCCAGAGGTCAGAGGAAAATGGCCAGACTGCTTTGAGCTGAAAGCTCAGCTCAGCTATACATGTACACATATATACACACTGCATGTTTATAAGCACAAACAATGCTAAACACTGCTGATGACAGGCGTTACTAGGTAGGTAGATTTTATTAATAGTGTGTAGTGTAATATTATAAGTTGGTAGGTGGGTTACAGACACCAATAGCATCATAACATACACTTTATCAAAAGGTATGACTTTATAGATGATTAGTCAGCAGGTGGGACATCTCCCAATATAATCTAACAAAACAGTGCCAGTCAAGGAAGACAATGTGAACAACAGATGTCTGGAAGCATTCTGCGTTTATACTGCTCACTGTGGGAGCGTCCTAGACAATGGGGTCGTGTGTATTGTTTATCCAATATTGGCATGTCATGTGATGCTGGTAGCCATATGGCTACAGCCCTCCACAGTGCCTACAAAACATTTGGGATGTGACCTGCAGTGTGGCAGCTGTCAGCATGTTGCCCTGAGCAGAAACAGGACAGATACTGAATGAGTGAATGAAAACAGTCGGCACATTGACAGCGAAATGTGTTTTCAGTCAGTTTAGTTGTGATTTAACACTCTGTTATAAATAAAGCACGCTGAGATCAAAACCAATATTCTTTGACCTTTGGTTTTCCCCGGTCTCGTCTGATAATGTTTCAAATTAGCTTCAGTTTTGAGCTTCTGATCTCAGGATTTCAGATCTACAGAAATATTTGACAGAATTTCCTAATTTGTCTAGTTAATTATAATAATCAAATGATTTAATTAAATCAGTGATCTACTGTGTTAAATGTTTAGATTTATTAACTGTCACATTTGTAGTCATTGGTGCTTTCATAGAAATCTACATCAGCACCAGTATTAAAAAAAATAAAATAAAAATGTTTGCAGTTGTAATCTGAGTAGCAACAAAAACAGCTTAAAATGTTTTTAATTTGCTAAAATTATGTAATACGTTTCTTTTGTTGATTAAAGCTGAACTATATGTATCCATGTGTGTTTGTCTGCTTCTGTTGTGACGTCTCAATTGTTGGCGAGTCAATAACAGGATTACGAGGTGACTCCATTTTGATCATTGTTAAGACGAAGCTGTTGACCTCTTTCAGACAGTAGATGGATCGTTAATTTCATCCCACACAGCAGTGGGGGGTTGTGGTAGTATTAAGCAGCGTGATGCAGCTCTAATTCCTGGCTGGATTAGGAGCTGAGGCCACAGGACTTTAAGGCTCGCCGCCTGTTGACTAGCAGGTTCACTCTTCGGGGCTTTTTAATATTTCAGCTTTCACACGTTTCCACTTTCAGCTACTATGGGTGCAGCAGTGTTTCCAGGATTTCACAGGGTTTTTTCCTCCATGATTGAAATTAATGATGTTCAATTCAATTCAATTCAATTTTATTTATATAGCGCCAAATCACAACAAATGTCGCCTCAAGGCGCTTCATAGATACAGAGAAAAACCCAACAATCATATGACCCCCTATGAGCAAGCACTTTGGCGACAGTGGGAAGGAAAAACTCCCTTTTAACAGGAAGAAACCTCCGGCAGAACCAGGCTCAGGGAGGGGCGGGGCCATCTGCTGCGACCGGTTGGGGTGAGAGAAGGAAGACAGGATAAAAGACATGCTGTGGAAGAGAGACAGAGGTTAATAACCGATACGATTCAATACAGAGAGGTCTGATTGAACTCTTTTCAGCAAAATTTTCAGCCTTTTCACCTCTTATCAGCACAAATCCCAGCTGTTTTTAGAAAAAACTCTTTTGAGCAGAAATTCTGCTGATTGAACTCTTTTCAGCAGAATTTTACATTTTTTCACTACTTTTCAGCACAAATCCCAGCTTTTTCAGCTGTTTTCAGCAAAAACCTCTTGTCAGCAGAATTCTGCTCATTCACCTCTTTTCAGTAGAAATTCTAATCATTCAGCTTTTTTCAGCAGAAATTCTGCTGATTGAACTCTTTTCAGCAAAATTTTCAGCCTTTTCACCTCTTATCAGCACAAATCCCAGCTGTTTTTAGAAAAAACTCTTGAGCAGAAATTATGCTGATTCATCTCTTTTCAGCGCAACTTTCTGCTTCTTTCCATCCTTTCTGCAGAAATTCTGCTGATTCCCCTTTTTTTTTTGAATAGTTTTCAGCCTTTTCACCTCTTCTCACCACAATTCTCAGCAGCTTCTGCTCATTTCAACAGAATTGTCAGTCTCTCCACCTCTTATCAGCACAAATCCCAGCTGTTTTTAGAAAAAACTCTTTTGAGCAGAAATTCTGCTGATTGAACTCTTTTCAGCAAAATTTTCAGCCTTTTCACCTCTTATCAGCACAAATCCCAGCTTTTTCAGCTGTTTTCAGCAAAAACCTCTTGTCAGCAGAATTCTGCTGATTGAACTCTTCAGCAAAATTTTCAGCCTTTTCACCTCTTATCAGCACAAATCCCAGCTGTTTTTAGAAAAAACTCTTTTGAGCAGAAATTATGCTGATTCATTTCTTTTCAGCGCAACTTTCTGCTTCTTTCCATCCTTTCTGCAGAAATTCTGCTCATTCAACTCTTTTCAGCAAAATTTTTACCCTTTTCACCTCTTATCAGCACAAATCTCAGCTGTTTTCAGAAAAAACTCTTTTCAGCAGAAATTCTGCTGATTCCCCTTTTTTTTTGCAAAGTTTTCAGTCTCTCCACCTCTTCTTTGTGCGAATGAGTTTGCCTCAGTGAGATGACTAGCCGCCTTGAAACCAAAAGGGCAAGGTTCGAATCCTACTCAGGGCAACACCTTTTTTCAGCAGACATCTTCAGCATTAAGGCATCCACACAGCATTTTCGCAGGAAATGCAAATTTTTCTAGTTAATGTTAATAATAATTCAGTGTCCAACGTAACAGGCCACATGTACATTTTTATTGGAACGTGGAAGAGAAAAGACAACTTGATTATATCATCCCCTCCTGCTGGTACTGTAGCTTCAGCATGCATGCCCATTTCACTTTTGGAAAGAAAGCGTGAAATGGTCACAGTGGACCGGTGTGTCTATTACATGTTTTGCTCACAAACAGGTTGCAACGATTGACAGCTGGTGCTTCTGGGCAGACATTTATGGAAATGCCTGGTGTGAAGTGTTACTCATCTCAGCTGACTATTTATGTTACCCATTTTAATCAGAGCTACAATTGAAACTGACTGAAGGTGACTGAGGTGAAAAAAGTGCACGCACTCACAAATGTAGTCTGTTTTTAAGATCTGTTGATGTTCAGGAATCAGTGGTACCAATGACAAGAGACTCCCAAGAGAAACTTTCTTTCCTCCACCATCTCTGATTGGCTGCAGTGTTTCCTGGTCTGGTGACAGTGGCCCACTTTGTCTGAACCTGAAGGAAGACAGCATTGCTCCAGTTTTCTTTATGTAGGACAGTAGGCAGGCTGGTTGACGGCTTCTCACTGAGCCCGTTAAATCTCTTTCAGAGTCTTTGTTGGTTTTATTATTTCTAACACTATTGCAACTTAAATTTCTTGAGTATTTCCATTTTCTGTTGACAAGAACAGCTACTGTAGCCTGCAATAACATAAAACAATCGTTCTTAAGAGCTAAAAGGCCAGGAGAAATGAATGGGGCTAAATACAAGATTACACTTTTCTTTCTGACAATGTTCATTTACGTTTGCAGAGTAAACTTTCAGTTTGACTGAACGAGACCAATAAAATTAACAACGCCCTTAGCAACCTTTCTTATAGTAATTAGGACTAAAGTGAAAAGATTCTTTTATTTAATTTGAAAAAAAATCCCACTCATGTGTGACCTCATGGGTGCCTAATCGCTGGCATTGACAAGCTTGGAGCTGCCCATTTTAGCTCTGCCATGGTGACACTGTTTCAAAGCCTGAAGTCCAGATTCTCCATGGTAGTCACTTTTTCACAGTTATATCCATGTGAGACATTTTAGTTCTCATCTTTTCCTCACACGACTGTCTTGCAGAAAAAATAGAAAGCACACGAACAAATTCAAAAAACCAAGAAGACTGAATGTTGCATATATGAAAGTTATTTTGCTTTAGTTCTGTATTGAATTGATTCCTATAGAATCTCTGACAAGCAATCCTCAGGTTAGTGACTAAAAAGGTAAACTGTGTGCACTGAAGTACCCACTGATTTGTCAGAAATGATCAGTAAGACTCAACGTCACATCCATATGCCCAGTAATTTATCCCTTTGTGTATTTGCAGTTGAGCTCTCATTTCGGTCGACTGTATTTGTGGTTTTGAGTAAACTGTTTCAAGACCTTTTTGGATGGACTCAGTGACATTTAGCTCACATACTTGTGTTCCCCCCAAGATCAACCAATACCGTTTTCTCCTGTTACACCTTAACCAGGCCTCTTACAACAAAGAGGGTTGTAAATTGGTTTCAGCTGCTTTGGTGTTAATGAAATCACTAACATGTGCACTAGAATGCCAACAATGAGACAGACCTAAAACAGGAATGTTTTACAGGTGGAGGCCTGTTTCCCCTCAACTGGGTATGTCTGCTTTGTGCGAGTGTCACGACCCACTCGATAAAGCCTCTTTTAATGACACAAAGAGCGGCTAGGTCCACACAGCCTCAGGGCGCACCACGTGATCATCAATTTCTATCACTTGGGCAAAGACCCTCCGCCCCCGGAATCAGTGACGGACGTCGCCACTGAGCACATGATGTGATTGCATCCCCGTGTACTGTCCCCAACACGTTATTAAACGCTGTTCAATTCGTACCCGCAATCAGGGGACAGGCGCGGGTAACTGTGTGTTTTGACCTTGTATTTCAATATCAGCGGCACTTCGGGACACTTGTGAATATCACCATGAACACATTTCACCAATACACACTCCGCTTTCAGCAATGCGCCGGGGCGAACCAAGCTTTGGTGCATAAGGCTCTGCGCACAGACCGTGTCCCCCAAAGCATGGCGCATACCCCGTTGACTCCTTACCGGAACGCTGTAGTCCCTCCTGAACCGGGGGAGGGTGTCGGAGCCCGAGCGATGTGAGTCTGGCATACCAGCTGAGTTTCGGCACCACTGTAAAGGACCGTGACCCGACACGCCGCTCTTTCGATTGTGTAACTGTTTTGTTCCTAAATTGATTGTGCACTCTGGTTCGGCACACACACCAGCCAGCTTCCATCCCGCACACACACTTCTCCTCTCGTGTCCGACCTCGCTGAAGGGAGAAACCTTGTTTGGTTGATTATCTCCACCTGGCCCTCCAGCCTCCCTGGCCCTGCCCTTTGAGCTCACTGCGCCATCCCTCCCCCTGCAGCTGAGCCAGGGACCACGCCTCCACCACGATGATGGCACAAGCATACATTGGCCCTCATTCACAAACAGCGTGCATAAATCATGCATTGAAACTTTCATGTACAAACCTAAATGTTATCAATATTTGTATAGTTGATTTGTACTTCACAAACAACTTTACAAATGTGAGTACAAACAAATGAAAGCCTGACTGACTTAGAAAACTTACATGTTTGCAAAATGAATACTAGTGTATTTATATTTATTATATATATTAGGTGATAATATTATTACCAATAATGATATAGTGATCTTATTATTAATTAGGTCACTATATACAATTTTCAAAAACATGGTTAGAATTGTTCTTTTTCTTCTTTTGGCTGTTCCCGTCACCAGTCGCCACAGCATATCGTCTGCCTTCATCTCACACTATCCCGGGCATCCTTTTCTGTCACGCCACCCCCTCTTTTATCCATGAACTTCTTGGGGGTTGCTGTAACTCAGGAGGTGGAGCAGGTGATCTACTAATTGGAAGGTTGGTGGCTCCTGAAGCTCCACCTTCAAACATCCTTTGTCCAGTATATCCCTCCTCTATATATGTCCAAACCATCTCAACCTTGCCTTTCTAACTTCAGCACTGACGTTCGATTTCCAGCTTCAAACTCATGATTCTGACACTCTTAACCTGCACAACACTATTTCCATGCTTTTCTTTTAAGGTTACACTTGCTTCATTTCTCTTCATATTTACTCTGTGGTAGAAGAGTGTGACTCCACCTCCATTGCAGTAGCATTTAGCTTAAAATACTGTTTTGTCTTTTTTGAATGCTCAGCCCCTCTCTTTTTATATCTTGTTGGCATATGCATCATATATGTTTTTGTTCTTTTGAGCTTTTTCCAGACCACATTGACTGGAATGAATAAAACAGAAATCAGGGCAGAAAGAGCTGTGCAAAATGAGAAAAGCCAGCTCAGGGATGTCAAGTTGAAGATTTTAATCCTTAGACCAGCTTTGTGGATGGGAAACCTTAGAAGAAGCTCTGATAAGCCTTTGAGCATGTTGTTGGTTAGTGCCTAGTTCACAGGATAAGTAAAGGCTGGAAAGTGCTGAGTGCTGCATCCACGCAGGTTGGCAGGCTGTGGGAAGTAATCTGGCTGTGGGCCTACCCTGCTGGAGTAACAGATGGCTCATTGCATCATGGGAGTTCTGTCCACAAATATCTGTAATAGTTGTAAATAGCACAAAAGCTGCAATAAAGGTGAAAAGGGCAGGTTTTGTTTTCAGTGAAACTGTTATGTTGCATGCTGTTTTACTGAACACAGTCTGTTGACGGACTATTCCAATGATTTTGGTTTTAACACTTTAAACAGAACATTGGAAACCCGACAGCCCTTGGAACTATTTTAAGTTTGTGGATGTTGTACAGGTCTGTTGTGAAAGTGAGGTTGGTGATCTTATGATGTTACTGGTTGAGTTTTACTTATGGTTATGCTTATGAGTGGGTATTAACCAAAACATATGAGCATGAGTAGCAGAATGAACCTCATCCAAGGGTTGTCTGAGTAGCAGAGTGAAGCTTTTGGTCATGCAGGAAGTAGACCGTTCAACCACATTGCAAGAGGACAGTTGAGGTAGTTCTGGCGTCTGATTAGGCTGCCTCCTTTATAGAAGGAGGTGATATAGCCTCAAAATTATATCACGAGATTTTAAGAAAATTTGCAATAATTATATTGTATGACAATATAAAAAATGCTTTGTTGATGCTCAGTTCCTTTCAATTCAGTTTCAGTTTTGTTTATATAGCACCAAATCACAACAAAATTGGCCTCAAGGTACTTTATTATTTTAAGGTACAGACCCAGTAATACAAGCTCACAGCTGTAAATCAATGACGCGGATCTCTCGTCCTGCTTTTCAAGTGAGCTACTGTCCTTGATGACAGTCTTCCTAATTTAAAGGTAGTCTATTGAAACAACGTGCCAGCAGCAGCATTATAGTGCAATCGTAGTGACACAATATTCTATGACACATCATAAGTCAACTGTAAGTTTAAGTTAAGTATAAATTAAATAATTAACACTTTAGATTGAAAGTAACTAAAGTACTTTACCTGGGATGTTGTTTCTTCCTTTTTAACTAGTTGCTTAAAGTAATGGTTTTCCACCATGTAACCGCTTCAGGAGTTTCCATCCAGCATTTGCTTTTTCTGTCACGTGGAGTGCAAGTAGCAAAGGCTGACTTGCCTGGCTTTATCTCATTGAGAGATGAAACATCTTCACAAACATCTTCATCTTCACAAAGATGTCCAGTCCTGTTTTGTCCCAAATACCATTACCTGGATGACTGAGAACCTACACAGACATATCCACTATCATTCGGTTTCCAATTTCAGCCAATCAGCATTCGACTTATGCACAGTGTTGTTCGTGTAGCTGGTTAGAGGGAAGTCTGGGCACCTCTGCATAGTCTGCTACCCTCAGTTTGGTACTCTAGGTCACCCATTCAATTTCTAGAACTCATGAAGTGGTGTTGACACTAGCAGCTGGTTTCTCAACATCTGGCAAATAAATGAACCCTGAATTCTTATTACCAAAATGTATTTTGTAATTGTAGATGTTCCTAACTGTGTACCTCAGCAACAATAACCAACACTTTAGTGAAGTCCCCATCACACCAGAGACACTGTGCAGAGATGTGGTGGAGCTCTGCAAGGAGCCTGGCGAGTCCGACTGCTATCTGGCTGAGATATTGAGAGGCTCAGGTGAGTTTCTTGTGTCAAGTAGATATCCAAACTGCTAGTTTTGGATAAATTGCAGTATTCATTCACGGGAACCTCAAATACACAAACACTGATATGGTTGTAGCTATATTTCAAAAGTAGCCACAATGTGACTTTCAGGTGATAAGACTTATATTTTCACACATAGTTTTTGGCCCTATGGTGTAATTATATCATGATTGATTCATTCCATCTCTTTTTGTAACAAAAGGTTAATGTTATATTCTTTAACGTTGTGTGCTTTTTTCAATCAATCAGAACGTGTTGTTGGAGAAGGAGAACAGATGCTGGAGGTGTTGCAGCGATCAGGACAGCAGAGGGGAGAGGTACGTTATCTCCTCCGTCACCAAAGAGCACCTGGACGAGAATCAGGTAAGAAAGAAACTTAATGGCTAACGGTAATTAAAAAACTGACATACTGTGTTAGTTAATAAAGGACCACACACCACCAGAACAGTCTCAGTACTATTTGGCACTCATACACAATTCTCTGGAAATCTACTAAAGTGAAGAAGCATATTTCTTCCAAAAACTCCTACCTCATTTGGTGTTTTGATGATTGTGCTAAGACATCAGTCTAACATTTCTTGAAGGACATAACATATGCTCACTTAAAAAAATGTAAAATTTAAAAAGAAAAAATTGTCCAAACAGCCGTAACTACAGTACAGGTTATGATTTAGGTCCAACATTTAGGTCTAAGCTAATTTCTAATTATAAGTAATCAATTGAATGTTAATTATGAAGAATTTGATAGACAGTATCCATCCTCTCACTTTTGATGGCAGGTATGGATCCTGTGGTTAACTCAGTGGAGTGGCAGTACTGGTGTATCCCCTTTGTAAATATACAGATATACCTCTATCCATCTATTAGTTGATATACAGAGGTGGCAAAAGAACACACATTTTTCACATTTTTAATAGAAGTACAGATGCTTGTGTTTGAAAAGTAAAAAGGTGAGTGTTCCTCTAATTCGCTTGACAGTGTATTACAATTTACAGAAAATATTGGCACTATTGAAGGTCCGAATGAGCACGGTGTATCTTGTAGGTTACTTTGCTTTCACTCGTTTGTCCATCCATCTTCTTTCGCTTATCCAGGGCCGGGTCGCGAGGGCAGCAATCTAAGCAGAAAAGCCCAGACCTCCCTCTCCCCAGCCACCTCCTCCAGCTTGTCTGGGGGAACACCAAGGCGTTCCCAGGCCAACCGAGAGATATAATCTCTCCAGCATGTCTTGGGTCTGCCCCGGGGCCTCCTCCCGGTGGGAAATGCCCAGAACACCTCACCCAGGAGGCATCCTTATCAGACGCCTAAACCACCTCAACTGGCTCCTTTTGATGTGGAGGAGCAGCGGCTCTACTCTGAGCCCCTCCCAGATGGCCGAACTTCTCACCCTATCTCCAAGGGAAAGGCCAGTCGCCCTTCCTCTGAAGGGTGAGCCAGTCACCCTTAAGGAGTATCTGTGATCTCGTTCTTTCGGTCACTATCCACATCTCGTGGTACATAAGGGATGTAGATCGACCGGTAAATCAAGAGCTTCGCTTTTAAACTCAGCTCTCTCTTCACCATGACAGACCAGTATAGTGTCCGCATCACTAATCCGTCTGTTGATCTCTCGCTTCCTTTTCCCGTCACCCGTGAACAAGACCCCGAGATACCTAAATGCCTGCACTTGGGGCAGGAACTCGTCACTGACCCAGAGTGGGCACTCCACCCTTTTCTGGCTGAGGACCATGGCTTCAGATTTGGAGGTGCTGATCCCCATCCTCACCACTTCACACTCAACTGCGAACTGTTCCAGTGTGAGCTGGAGGCCATCATCCGATGAAGCCAACAGAACCACATCATCTGTGAAAAGCAGAGATGAGATTCTGAGACCACCCAACTAAAAGCCGTTCACCACCTCAAAATTCTGTCAAATAAAAATTACGAACAGAATCGGTGACAAAGGGCAGCCCTGGCCAAGAATGAGTCCGACTTATTGCCAGCTATCCGGACCAAGCTCTTGCAACGGTTGTATAAGGATCGAATGGCCTGAAGCAATGGACCAGACACCCCATACTCCCGAAGCAGGAGTCTGAAGGACACGGTCTTCTCCCAGTCCACAAAACACACGTAGATTAGTTGGGCAAGTTCCCATGCACCCTCAAGTATCCTTGAGAGGGTAAAGAGGTGATCCTGTGCTCCATAACCAGGATGAAAACCGCATTGTTAATGCTGTATCAGAGGTTCGACTAACGGGTGGACTCTCCTTTCCAGCACCCTGGCATAGACTTTCCCAGAGAGGCTGAGGAGTGTGAGCCCCCTATAGTTCGAACACACCCTTTGGTCCCCGTTCTTAAAGATGGGAATCACCACCCTGGTCTGCCAATCCAGAGGAACCACCCCTGATCTACACACAACATTGTAGAGGCATGTCAACAAAGACAGCCCTACAACATCCAGAGCCTCCAGGATCTCAGGGCGGACCTCATCCACCCCAGGAGCTCTGCCACCAAGGAGTTGTTTAACTGCCCCAGTGACCTCGCCCCCGGAGATAGGCTAGTCGTCCCCCTCAGACTCTGCTTCCTCCACAGAAGACGTGCCAGTGGGATTAAGGAGGTCCTCAAAGTATTCCTTACAATGCCCGACTATGTTTTCAGTCAGAAGTCAGCAGCGCTCCACCCGCACTATACACATTGCAGGTGGAGCACTGCTTTCTCCTCCTGAGTCGTCTGATGGTTTGCCAGAATCTCTTCGAGGGAGTCCGAAAGTGTTTTTCCATGGCCTCTCTGAACTCCTCCCACCTCTGAGTTTTTGCTTCAGCCACTGCCCGCGAGAATAGAATAACAAATGAACTGAACATGACGCAGGAACACAGGAAAACTAAGAACGCTGGGTCAAATGACCCAGAATCTTGACACATACAAGGCCTTGAATAATCAGGCCCCATCTCATCTTAATGACCTTATAGTACCATATCACCCGATTAGAGCACTACGCTCTCGCACTGCAGGCTTACTTGTTGTACCCAGAGTATTTAAAAGTATGGCAGGCAGAGCCTTCAGTTTTCAGGCCCCTCTTCTGTGAAAGCAGCTTCCAGTTTGGATTCGGGAGACAGACACTATCTCTACTTTCAAGATTAGGCTTAAAACTTTTATTTTTGCTAAACGTATAGTTAGGGCTGAATCAAGTGACCCTGAATTCCCCCTTAGTTACTCAGCAATTGACTGCTGAGTAACTAAGGCTGCTGGGGGCTTATTATTATGCACTAGTATTTTATTGTCATTCACCTTTTTCACTCACTATGTGTTTATATACATTGTTGTCAATCTTGGCTTATCCCGACCATCCTCTGCACCAACACTGGATAGGCAGTAGAGCATGGCTAAAATGATTCAATTCTTCATTAGTATTTACTGTGTTTTGTGTCCAGTTGGATCCAGGGCTGCAGATCAGATGATGAAGAGAAACCAGGTGAAAGCCTCTTTGGAGAGATGTCTGGAGAATGGGGTGAGAGACTTTTACTGTGATTTTGATGAAAATAAATCAGTGTGTTTTGCCTTGGCTTACATTTTTATTACCGACTAACATGAATCCCTTCAAACACATTCATAGATATTGCATTGTGAATTTCTGTGATCAGCAGTCCCCAAACTTTTTTGTGCCACGGACCGGTTTATGTCCAACAATATTTTCATGGACCGGCCTTTAAGGTGTCGCGGATAAATGCAACAGAATAAAACCAGTACCCATACTAAAAAAAAAGAAGATTTATTCATAACACACGGGAAAGACCCAGAGAAACCAAATTAACGATAAAAACGATAAAAAGAATAATGCTAAAAACCGACAAAAACCCTGAAACCATGAATTTCACATCCAAGCCTGAACTCTCGCGGCCCGGTACCAAACGACTCATGGACGGGTACCGGTCCATGAGTCGGGGTTGGGGACCGCTGCCGTAAATGACTGTGTAATGTGTCTTTTAGTATTTCTGTCTGTGTGAAAGTGAACTCTGACTGTATCTGCGTTACAGGTTTCAGCTCCTTGTCTGGACATGACGCTGAATGAGCTGCACGACCTGGCAACCCGACAGCAGCAGCAGATCAGTGCTCAGCAGCAGCTGCTGGCCTCCAAGGTAAAACACACCATACACAACTATTACTACTGTTACTACTACTGGTGTTACCACTTATATTGATGCTGATACTATTTTAAATGCAGTTCACAATAACCTCTTGCAGTTGCCTATGGATGCTTATTAACTACTTGTACTCTGTTTGCCCTCTGGACTAGTGGACCAAACAGAGCTCTGTGCAAACAGAGACTAATGTTCATACTAAAGTGATGTACATGATTCGACTGTGACTACACAAGCCTTCTATTACTCATATGAATGGCTGGATATATTTTACAAGATGTACTGTAAATGTTTCACGTCTTCCAGTTAAAGTATATCAGGAAGAAATCTGTGTAGCTGTTTAGCATGATATGATATGATAAAGACCTGAAAAGCATTGTGTTTTGCAGGAGCAGCAGCTACGGTTCCTGAAACTGCAGGATCACCAGCAGCAGCAACAGGAGGCGTCAGAGCAGGAGCGGCTGTGGCAGCTCAGGGAGAATGCGCATAACCAGGAGGCCAAACTGCGACGAGTCCGGGCCCTAAAGGGTCAGGTGGAACAGAAACGCCTGAGTAATAGCAAACTAGGTCAGTGAGCCATGCGACTGCATAGGCTTTGTAACACTTTGCAGAGCTTCTTTATTCTTATCCAAAACCTTTGAACTGTTTTATGTGTCACATATTCCTGTGTCACATATTCCTGTGTCACATATTCCTGTGTCACATATTCCTGTGTCACATATTCCTGGGCCTAATTGTATAAAATCAATATGAAACACTAATGCACCGACAAGTTTGGCACATTAATTTGGGGCATGTTTGCCCCATGGGAAAAACATTAGAAAACTATTTAAGAATGTTTTTGTTTCATAAATAGTCTAATTTTTGTATTTTTTTAAATAAACTTGGGATTTTTTTAAACGGGAGCTAATATTCTCATATCCAACTATATATTTCTGTTCATTGACTATCAGAAAAAGAAGAGGTACTGGCGCCCCACTCTTCATTTTCAATCTCAAACTCGTGGTGTAAGTCAACTTTCTTTTGACTGGCTACCCTTCTTAAACAAAAGGTTTACATGCAGCTGGTGTTACGTATAAGAAGAGGCTCTAAATAAAATTCAACCGTCCACATTGTTATTCAATTCAATTTTCTTTTACATAGTGCCAAATCACAACAACACCTCAAGGCACTTTATATTGTAAGGTAGACCCAACAAAAATACATGCAGAGAAAAACTCCCTATGAGCAAGCACTTTGGCAACGGGGGGGGGGGGGGGGGGGGGGGGGGGGGGGGGGGTCAGTATGTGACCCTATAAATTACTTCCCTAAACCTGCTGGTCTGTAAGTCCAGCAGTTCATCTAAACAAAAGGCACTTATACTAAAACTGACATAGCCACGTTTATCCTACCATAAAACAATAAGAGAAGGTGTGCCCTCTCCCATGCTCCCAGGATGTGGGTGTGAATGCCAGAACACTCTGGAATGCACACAAAGTCTTTGCAGACTCCTATGGATCACACATCGTATCACTACACAATCGATTATACACCTCTAAGCATATATGGTTAAATATTGCTAAGCATAAATGACAATCAACAATATAAACCTGACATGAGGCAGGTTGCGCTGCATTTGTGACAGCTTCACTTGAAATGCCTTCACCGCATCACACATGTCCATGAACTGACAGATTTCCTTGCCGAGCTCAAAAACTCGATTGAGAACTTTTCCCCAACTCAGCCAGCGGACCTCTGTATGATGAGGAATGTCGGCGAACTCTGAATCTGTTTCCCACATAAAAGACTGAAATTGACGGTGATTTAAACCTTTAACTTGGTGATCATTACATGCTCCATTTTTAGGACTCTACCACACAGCCTTTCCTGGTGTGTGATGCAGTGATATGCTGTTAACTCACCGGTACATTTCTCCTCCTGCATCTTTACTCTCATCCTGCCGACTAGTCCAATTTTTTTACTGTTGTAAGTCCAACAAGTTTGTCCCAGGGCAGTTTCACGTCGTTACACTTTGACATGCGTTTTCAAAAATGTCTTTTCCTGTTGCTGTCCCGTGCATCGATTTAATGTCCAATATTTCCACTCCACGGATGAAGATGGCCAGCCGTGCAATGTCCATCATGTCTGTACTTCCACAGCAAGAGAGTATGCCCAGTACAAGGTTTTAAAAAAACCTATTCAAACTGAAAATGAGTGTAATGGTTATCTTTAAATAAGTAGTGCAGGGTACTGCGGGATGACACCAGGATCAGTTAAGGACTGCAATGATATGATTGTGTTGCAGTGGAGGAGATCGAGCAGATGACCAGCCTTTTCCATCAGAAGCAGACAGAGCTGCTCGTGGCTGTGGCGAGGGTAGAGGAGCTGAGCAACCAGCTGGAGGGGCTGAGGAGCAACAGTTTGGAGCCTTCTCTTCCTCTTCTTCCTCACCACCACAACATGTCCTCTACAGCTGAGCTGGAACGTCTCTACAAAGAACTGCAGGTGAGATGTTAGCGGAGAATTTCTCTTGCTAATATTAAATTATACTTTGCTGTTCTACAATTAAATTAAATGTTTGCCATATTTTCTGCTTTCTTTACAGTATGATATAAATATATATCAGATTTTTATAGCAACATTTGTCATTCAGCGTTCTTTGATGAATGTGAAAATCTCTTGACATTAATCAGCTACAGACATAAAATCATATTTCTACCTAATAGAGAGAGTGAAGATATCGGTGATACTGTTATGCCTTTACACAAATTACTTTGTATTGTGGAGGGAAATATATTTTCTGTTCCTGTTCTTGTTATGTAGCATTTGTAATCATAAAAAGGCAGTAAGAGTAAGAGGCAGGCGGGGCCATCTGCTGCGACCGGTTGGGGTGAGAGAAGGAAGACAGGATAAAGACATGCTGTGGAAGAGAGACAGAGGTTAATAACAGATATGATTCAATACAGAGAGGTCTATTAATACATAGTGAGTGAGAAAGGTGACTGGAAAGGAAAAACTCAATGCATCATGGGAATCCCCCGGCAGCCTACGTCTATTGCAGCATTCTATCAGAGATAGTGTCTGTCTCCCGAATCCAAACTGGAAGCTGGTTCCACAGAAGAGGGGCCTGAAAACTGAAGGCTCTCCCTCCCATTCTACTTTTAAATACTCTAGGAACAACAAGTAGGCCTGCAGAGCGGGAGCGAAGTGCTCTAATAGGGTGATATGGTACTACAAGGTCATTAAGATAAGATGGGGCCTGATTATTTAAGAGCTTGTATGTGAGGAGCAGGATTTTGAATTCAATTCTGGATTTAACAGGAAGCCAATGAAGGGAAGCCAAAACAGGAGAAATCTGCTCTCTCTTTCTAGTCCCTGTCAGGACTCTTGCTGCAGCATTTTGGATTAACTGAAGGCTTTTCAGTGAGTTTTTTGGACATCCTGATAATAATGAATTGCAGTCGTCCAGCCTGGAAATAATAAATGCATGAACTAGTTTTTCAGCATCACTCTGAGACAGGATATTTCTAACTTTAGAGATGTTGCGCATATGGAAGAACGCAGTCTTACATATTTGTGCTTTGAAGGACATTTCCTGGTCAAAAATGACTCCAAGGTTCCTCACAGTGTTACTGGAGGCCAAGGTAATGCCATCCAGAGTAAGAATCTGGTTAGATAACATATTTCTAAGATTTTCAGGGCCGAGTACAATAACCTCAGTTTGATCTGAATTAAGAAGCAGAAAGTTATCGGCCATCCAAGTCTTTATGTCTTTAAGACATTACTGCACTCTTATCCTGTCTGTAGTGCTGTGCAGTATATTTTGGTATCGATCCAATACCAATACTTTTAACATATATAGGCAACTTATGTTGGGGAGAGAAGTGTAAGACGGGAGGTTCCCAAAGTGTGTGTGTGTGTGTGTGTGGGGGGGGGCATGGTATGAGAAGAGAGAAAAAAAAAAGAGCGTTTGGACACTGCTAGCATAATGGACAGGTTTTTGGCGGGGATTCCACACGTACGCAAAGCAGGGTATGAAGCATCGCCAAATATGTTTCCAAACCAACTGCCTTCCAAGCAAAGACTAGAAAATATGGTGAAGCATATCTTCCCTTTGGCTTCACCTGCATAAGGCCAAGGTAGGTCTACCCTGCAGAATTGGTTTTCCCTGCGTCGCACTGGGCTCTCCAAATCACGGACAAACAGTATCCCACATTCTTGATGTTTAGTTCACAAACACTTCTTATAATGACCAACTATATGGGCTGAAATTGTGGTCATAAATATTTTGTACTTGTAAATCAGGATTTGTATGTGTAAAATGAATTTGTGTGTGTGTAAAAAAAGATTTGTGTGTGGACAAAAAATACACGTGAAACTCTGCACTCAAGTTTCAAGTTACAAGAATGAATTTTGACCCTATTTTTTGTCCTTTCATCTGATTGGCCAATGTCATGTCAGTCACAAATTTAACTATCCAATCAGAGAACAGATGGGTTTGGCTATTGGAGGGGTGCTTTATGGAGCTTCAGGTCCTTGAAGGGAATAAATGCCCTTTTACATGCCAGCCCAGCGTCACCACGAAAGAAAACAGTCTGTGGTCGTCTGAGTTTGTGCTTAATACAGGGACCTCCAGAGTCTTTTCAACAGCGCTGCAGACATCGGGGTGGGGAGGGGGGGTAGTGTTGTGGAAATGACAGTCTTCACTAGTGGGGATAGTTACAAAGCATTCTTCGTTATGAATTAGCATACATGTTTTTACTGAACATTTGAAGGACCAGCAAAAAAAAAAAAACTCTTGTAGAGGAAATAAAGCCAGAGATAGAAACGACAAGCAGCAGGTGCATCTAGCACAGGTAGAGCTGCTGCAAAAACCCACAGAGCTCAACAGCCAGCGCAGCAAATTCTGGATCCTTGGCCTTTAGTTAGCATTAGCAGCACATGATGTGAAAGGACCTTTATGCTGCGCACTGTGACTCACAGCAATGCTCCCAGATCAGCACTAACTTTGTGTTAAACTAATCCTAAAGTGGCATAAACTCTCGAGCGTCTCACACTTATGTTTAATCAGTTTTCTGTTTGACGTTTATTCAGCTGAGGGATTAATAAAGTTAAATTTAATTTAATCTAATCTAATAACTTTAATCTCAGCCAAACCGATTTACTCACGAACAAATAAAACACTGAAAAAAGCCCAACAATAACATTTTTAAGTTATCAAAGTGACTTATATATCATGTTTAACCCGAGTAGTGAAAGACCGCGTCGATCGGCTCAGATATTTGAAGTTTACACAGCTACATTCTCACCTGAAAATATGTTAAAAGTTTTTTTTGTGACCCAGAAAGAGAAATAAGAGTGATATTAAAAGTAAGTCGCTGCCGCCATTGTTGGAAAATGGAATTGGCTGGGCCGCTATGAATTCTGCGATATGGTTTTTCAATTTTGTTGTCCGGGTGGAAAATGGGGAGAATGGTGGCTCCGGGATTCTCCCGGAAAAATCGGGAGGGTTGGCATGTATGGTTGTGGCAACATCACTAACCTTGTCAAACACCTCAGAGTAAATCATATCACAGAATATGACGAGCTTATGTTGAGGCGAACTGAAGAGGAGGAGAGGGACAGGTGCTGCTAGAGCGAGACAGACGTCTCTCACGGAGTCCTTTAATGCTGCAGGCAAGGTGTTCAAATAGCCGCAACTTCAGTTGTTATATTTCTATGTGATGAACTCTGCATTATTAAGTGATAAGAACAAGTAATCTGATGTCCTGTAATCATTATGACGCTATAATTTGAGATACAATAAATAAAATAAGTTTTTGTACAAAGTATCGGATCAGTATCGTCGATACCATCCTGAATATTACTTGGTATCGGATCGGAAAGGAAATCAGTGGTTTTGCACATCACAAGTTAGGGGACCTAGCTTCTCTCAGATATTAATACAGCGATCCTCCAGCTTCAAACTGTATTACCCTTCAAGGACCTGCAGTTCAAAAAAGCTCCCCTCCGACAGCCAAACCCAGGTGTGGATGTAGCGTAAAAGAGTTAGTAGTGTATTTTATTACTACCTGTAATTTATTGCAGGTTACTTGTATTTGTTTAATTGTTTACTAAATGTAAACTAAATGAACATTTTCTTATAAAACAAAGGGGGGCCTAGCAAAAAAAGTTTGGGAACCACTGATAGAGGGAGTGATTTGATATCCGGCTGTACATACCTCTATCTCACACTGTTAGTGCTTCCAGCTACAGTTGCTGGGAGGTTAAATCTAGTGTCTAATAAATTATTCTAGACAATATTTTTTCTGTTGGTTTTCAATCATACTTTGATTTCTCACCCCCCCCTTCCTTTCCAAACAGCTAAGAAACAAGCTGAATCAGGACCAGAGTGCCAGGCTGCAGCAGCAGAGAGATAGCTTGAACAAAAGGAACTTGGAAGTAGCTGCGATGGACCGTCGGTTGGTTGAACTCCGGGAACGGCTCTGGAAGAAAAAGGCTGCTTTGCAGCAGAATGAGAACCAGCCAGTGAGTTTACACAGGAAACAAATATCAGCAAAAGTAGATTTTTACAATTTCATACAAGTTTTTTTTGTTTGTTTTTTGTACAAAACATTTATTTTTGCTTTGTTGTTTGCTTAACATACAAGTACTGATCGAAAAGGCTGCAGCAGTCAAACATTTCTGCTCCCTCCAGGTGGCTTCAGACTGCACAGCCCCACAATATAGCATGGGCTCCAGAGTGGCAGCGGTGGGGCCGTACATCCAGTCATCCTCCACATCAAGCTCTCAGGGGCCACCTGTGCCGGTCCGCCAGGAGATTCTGGTGAAGCCAGCATACCCAGATGGCACTGTCACCCTGCCCAAGGCTGATTCGTCACTGAAGCCACCTCCTAGGCCTGTCAAACCAGCCTCAGGTACATGTTTCCGTGATGTAAGAAATATATTTTTCTGTTTTGAGTCCTAGCATGCTAAAACACTATTTGAGTCTGTACCAAAACTCTACTTGATGTAGTTATCTCTGCCTCACAGGTTTCAACACCTTAAAAACAAGCAAGATCTTTGACTGGGAAAGCTCATTTTCCGAATCCAGTAGGGGCTACGAGCACGCCTCCACGCTGCCTCGCATGTCGAGTCTAAGCTGCCGCAACTCAGGTCAGTTAGGTCCTGTTTCTGTTTTACCTTTTGCAGAAAGAGGATTTAAACTTTCTATGCCTTTACAATCATTTGTTACTACATTTCTAATCTGACACATAAACGTTCAGGCATCTGATTCATTGAGACATTCACTGAAAACCTAATTTAAGGATGGTCTATCCATGCATTCATAGAATACCATGTACAAATGACAGGCTAATCAACCTGAGAATAGAAGGAATGATAGAAAATTGTTTAAACAAAGTCCCACCGATGTTAGAGTTACTTTCTCTTTTCTAGGTGGTGAGACCGCCATAGACAAGAGCTACTCTGGGTCCGACATTCCTCCTCCCATCCCCTCACGATCGAATCGTTCCACAGAGAACCTGCTCAGGGACAATCAGGTATCAGTGGGACATCTCAACATTAATGCCTTTTCATTTTCAGAAAAGACTAACCTGGGATAGCGTTAATGTAATGAGTCAACAGCTGCCTTGCTAGATCAGTTAAAATCTACCTAATGGTGGATGATGCAGCTGTTGTCTTTAAAGTTAACAACACACAATAATTTCAAAATAAAAACTTTCTGAACTAAACTCAAACACTTCACCAGCAGGTTTCACTAAACAAGAAGAACAGTAAGAATAAGCAATAAGCAAAATCAGTAATTGAATAAGTTGGTAACACGTGTCTCGTTACCACACACTGATTAAGCTGATGAATACAAGGATCCTGACCAATGTTCCCTCTAAGCTGCGTAATTGCGCATTGCTGGCACAGTCTCTGCGCACAGAAATTCTGCATTGCGCACAAAAATAATCTAACCTGAATTGAAATTAAAATTAATACTTTAACAATTCTGTTTTGCAGTGTTAGTCAGTAAGTGACTGGCTGCTCCCGTATGGGAACGATGCCACCTTATCCCATAGTCCAGCCAATAATGCGTATATACGCAGCTTAATCAACGTCGTTGACAGGCTATGACAGCGTCCTTATGTGCTGACACCGGTGTTTTAGCGAGCAAAGCGGCGTGGCTGATGTGGAGTGAAGCCACGTTAATGATAACGTGTACAACCACTGGAGATGTGAGCAGGACAGACGGAAAAAGTGTGGACTTTATACCAGTTTTTAAATGTTGATCGGCCACGTAAAACCAGAGTTATGATAAAAATATCTGCAATGTTTGGTTTTCTTCCTGAATACTGTCGTTGTTTATATTTACTGCGGGAAGAAACGGTAAAAACGGCGTCTTATAAGGAAAACCTCGAAAGCCTGTGAGCAAAAACAAACCCCACCCCCCTCTGCCTTTCCTATTCGTCCAATCAAATTCATCGAACAATCAAAAAATGATATGGCAACGTGGCATCTAGTTGTTAAGAAATGGGGGAAGTTTTAGGAGTGACGGCGTGTTTTGAGTTGTGAGAGATTTGCGACGTTTAGCGCAAATCTTGTGTAGTTAGTGTGTAGTGTAGTCAATAGTTTTGTTGTGTGTGTCAGAACAATGAGGCGACTGCTGAATGTTACAGGTGTTACAGCAGTGATACATCTGCTGTTGTCAGGCCTGCAGGTATCAGGCTGTTGTTCTCCTTTATCTCATAATGGACAGAAATTATTTTTTAGAGTGAAACAAATAATTTGTGTGGCATCAGATTTGATGCAGAACAGCTGATTGTTCTGTAAATAGTTTGAAATGTTTATTTAAAAACACCTTTGCTGCATTTAAAAAAAAAAAAGCTGCAAAAAACTTTGTTGTTTGCATAACTCAGTTACTTTTTTGAAGAAGTAACTATTAGGGGTGCAACGATACTCGTATCGATATCGAACCGTTCGATACAGTGCTTTCGGTTCGGTACGCATATGTATCGAACGATACAACATTTTTAATTTATTTTATCAACTTTCCTTCTGACGATGCTGTCTGTGTTGAGCGCTCAGTGGATCTGCGCTCGACAGTGCAGCCTAGGCGGAGTAGTCGAACACAGATTCACTGAGCGCAGGGCAAGCTAGCTAGACAGAAGTTAAGCTCGTTGCAACATGGCAGATTGAACCTCCCCCACCCTCATTCAGATCTGGCGTTTGGAACTATTTTGGTTTTCATGTGAGGTATGACCCTGAAGGTAAGCGTGTCATGGACAAAAGTAAAACAGTATGTTGGATGTGCCAGCAATGCTCAATTGGTGGGAACTAGTGTGTTAGCGCAGTTAGCTCGTTAATGTGTTGACGTCTTCCAGCCCCACTCATGAGGCGATCCGCGGTAGCTTGTTAACGGAGATTTGCCGTGTTGTGACCTTAACGTCATTTCAGATTAACGCTGACAGCACTAGTGGGAACACAACCAATATGACTGCACATTTACTCCGACATCATCCTAGTGCAAAGACAAGTGGAAGCAGACAAAAACAAGCAGGCATGCTACAAACTTTACCCGAGTCATTTAGACAGCCGTTAGCACATGATTCTCCTTATGGGGACCTGATATGTTTAATATGCTGCTGAGAATATAGCCCAGAAGAAGCGTATAGTATAGCTTTTATTTTGGAAAGAGACATTTCTCCATAATAAACTCTCTTTTCCAAAGATGAGTGATTCCTCAATCAGATACAGGGCTCGCAAAATCGCTAGCCCCACGTCCTGGGGCTTTTTTCCAGTCGGGCTACCAAAATCTATCTCTGCCCTGCCCGTCGGCCTATCGTAGGAAGGAAAAATATATGTCAATGCTTTTGCATTCTTTCGGAAATGTAGCTGGGTAATTATGTCATTGGCATCGGCCACTGTCAATATGTGACATACTGAAATCGCGTTTGAATTTGCGCTTGTTTTTTGCTTTCACTTTGCAATCGCGTGAACTGTGTATAGAGAGCGACAGTACTGATTGGTGAGTGATGATAATTTGCGCACCAATTCCTCTGACATCGTCTTATCAATCGTTAGCTTACTATGCAAACATGACAAGTGAAATCTCCTGCAGCTTAAACATGTGAGAGGTTGATCGCGCAGAGAATCGCTGAGCGTTATGTTAGTGCGTGTGTAAAAGCAGCAGGATATATATTTTAGTTCTGCTGAGCCAAATAAGACAGGTCAGGGTGAAGAAGTGACAAAACGGAAAGGTTATGACAAATCAGACTATAAGGCAAAAAGAAAGTGCAGCTTTATGGTTTCATGGACAAAAGAATTTCTGTGGCTGCAATATGACGAGCTAAATAACCAGGGCTGCACATAAGTGGTCCGCAGGTGCGCATTCGCTGTCAAAATAAAAACCCGCACAAGATAAGAAGTTGCAACGCGTTTGCGTACATAAGATTTTAAGGAAGAGGACAGACATTTGTTTAGAACTTTTAAAGATGTCGAAGAAGCTCCTTTAAACAATTACTGTGATGTTCCTCCACCTCCAAAGAAATGTCAGAAGGAGTCCGAACCACAAAAGAAGCACGTATTCTCGGAAAAGTGTTTGCAGGAGGTGAGCTGGCTTCAAACAAATGATGAACGCACAGAGATGTGGTGCAGAATGTGCCGTGAAAATTTAATAAATGACAAATTAATAAAAAGGCATGAACATTTTTTTTGTATCGAAAAAATATCGAACCGTGACACCAAAGTATCGAACCGAACCGAACCGTGAATTTTGTTGTATCGTTGCACCCCTAGTAACTATATAATTAATTGCCCAACATTGGTCATTATATGCTGTATTTTGCAGACAGAGCGGTACAGACTCTCTCCCAGACCACAGACTCAGACTCATCATACAAGTCAGAGCTTTATATTAAAAAAAAAAAAAAAAAGTTGTGTTTTGAAATTGGAGTTCAAGTTATTTTTACTTCCAATAGTGTTAACATACTACACAGGTCATGAACAAGATTTTTTTTTAATTTTCATTGTAAGTGGGCTAAAGCACTTAATTAAAAGTAGTCTAACATAAATGCTGTAATTTGATTATTTTAATAAACATGTAACTTGGATGGATTCGATGCTGGCGTGACCACAGTGCACACGTCTGCTGTTGCTCACAGTGGTCCAAGTGTTCGCTCAGAAACATGAAAAATTAGAGGGAACATTGATCCTGACTAATAAATGAGATGCTGTTAAATCTTTGCAAAACTAATTCATATATGGACAACATATGTGCAGAACAGAAATATATACATAGTTGCACTTACACATACGTTTTCACGTTGAGATATGATAAAAAAACAAAAAACAAATTAAAGCTCTGGTGTAAGGTTGAATATGAATATATATGAATATTTATATATGAATATATAAAAGTCAAACTCAAACTGGTTAATAGCTGCTGAGCACTTTTACATTTCAGCTCATTTTGATATTTGATTTATTGCTTCATTTTCTGTATCTTGCAGTTATATCATTGTGTTTCCACGTTTGCTATATTTTACTTTCAGCTCTCATCCAAAAGTCTTTCCAAGTTGACACCACCACCTCCAGTTCCCAGCAAGCCCAAACCATTCCGATCTTCTGGCCTGTCAGCCTTCTCCAAAGCCCCCTATAACACTGGCACCTTCCCTGGTAAGGTGAAGCCAGTCGGGGCCCCCCTCAGGGCTCCAGGAATCCTATCCAGTCATAGCAACACCCTCCCTTTGCCCAACAAGCAGGAGAGTCCTCCAGCTGCTGCTGTGCGACCTTACACCCCAGAACTCTCTGATTGTCCCCCACCTGTGCTTCAGAAACCTCAGACCCTGGCGGCTTCCTCAATCTACTCGATGTACACCCAGCAGGCTACACTGGGGAAGGGATACCAACATAGTGGCCAAGGAACACTGCCTCGGAGCCAGCCCCGAGGTAATCCACTGATACGGTTGCCCGTGTACTAGAATACTCTTCCTGTTAAGATAGGGCTGCACAATTATGGCCAAAGTGATTTTTCTGATTATTTAATCAGTGTAAGATTGTCCTTGGAAGCACTGGTCCTCCTCATTCACCAACATGTAGTATATGTCTTAGTAGAAAAATATGAATTTAAAAAATTTCACCAAAACACCAAAATTCAGTCAACAGGGGAGAGGCTTTTGCATCTTTGCAGAAAAATAAGGTGTGTGCGACAAACTTGCCAACAGGGGGTACAGCATCACTTCCTGTTCCTGTTACAGCACACAGTGGTGTTTTCTGTAGCTTATTTCGAGCTGTGTAATCCTTAAATTCTTTATCCAAAGCACACTTTCTGTTGAATAACCCGCTAATTATATTCAAAGTATTCATTCATCTTTAGGGACTCACTACCTTAGCTTAGCTCGTAGCCGACTGACTAGTACCTTGGCCTCTTCACTCTTCACACCACCAAACTGTGTCTCTAATAATTCCCCCCCCCCCACAAAAAAAGCACGACTATCGAGAGTTGGGATCAGGAAGCAGAGTCGCAGTCTCTCCACAGTTTCTCTCCCCCTGTTATCCCCCAAAACCCCATCCCCTTAGAGACTGTGTCTGCTCCCAAAACAAAAAAAAACAAACCAAAAATCAGCAAAATAATGACTTAAACATAAAAAAATCACAACAAAAGAAAAACATAGTATCCACAAATGCACCAAAGAGTAAAATAGTGTCCCTGTTAGTAATTGATCTACAAATTCCTCGACCTTACAGAAACCTGGTTACAGGATGATTTTGTTAGTTTAAATGATTCAACAGCCATGAGTTATACCAACTGTCCAAAACCTCGAAGCACAGGCTGAGGACGGGGCGTGACAGCAATCTTCCTCTCCAGCTTATTAATCAACCAAAGATACAGGCAGAGTTGTCATTTATTTGAAATTACAGCCACACAAACATTTGTTATTGTTCACTTCATAGTTTCTGGCTGTTTTCTCAGAATTTTTATCTGATTTAGTGCTCAGCTCGGATAGGATAATTATTGTAGGTGATTTTATCATCCATGCATTTAATCCGTTGTATTCAAAACGAAAAAATAACCACTTTAATCATACACTAGATCTTGTTGTGACATATGGGATGGAAACTGAACAGTTAACAGTATTTCCTGAAAACCCTGTTTTGTCTGATCATTTCCTGATAACATTTCAATTTACAATAATGGATTACACAGCAGTGAGGAATAGATTTCATCACAGCAGATGTCTTTCTGAAAGTGTACAAGGGGATGAATTATATCCTTAATTTAAGGATATAATTCATCCCGTTGTCTTCTTCAATGTCATGTGCCAACACAGTGCAAAACAGCAGTAAAACATTACTCATAACAATCTCACAGATGTAACATCATGTACTTTCAGAACCACTCATATTTCAAGGTTCAAGGTTCTTTATTTGTCACATGCATAGTTATACAAGTATAACACACAGTGAAATGTAGCCTGACACGCTCCTCGACATGTGCAAAAATGGGGGGGGGGAGGAGTGGAAGAACATTATATATATATATATATATAGAGTATATACATTGGGTGAATGTGCAGTAGTAGCAGCAAGCAGGTGAATTCTGTACATTAATATGAATAGACATCTGACTATTTTACAGAATAGACAATATAATCATATTTAAAATTAAAGGAATTCCTGTCTCAGTCAATTATAGATGATGTGAGAGGGCGGGTGTGTGTGTTTAGGGCCTGGATGGCTTGGGGATAGAAGCTCCTCTTGAGTCTCTCTGTCCTTATTTTGTCTCTTTTTCTCCAATTGATCTTCCCGAGTTAACTTCGATAATTACTTTATAAAAAACCATCAGTGGTCCTTTAGACACCATTTCTACAAAACTGCTCACAGAAATCCCGTCATTACACTGAGGACACTGAGGTGAGACCAGGCATGAACAGGACCAGATACCAGACAACCTGGGCTAGAAATACAGATAACTAAACTAGCAACGATTGACACAGAGAAAACTGGTGGTGGTCAGAAGGCCCGGTGGCGCGGTGTCTGGCAGCCTCGTCTCTGTCAGTGCGCCCCAGGGTGGCTGTGGCTACAGTGTAGCTGCCATCACCAGTGTGCGTGAATGTGTGGATGACTGAATGTAGTGTATAGCGCTTTGGGGTCCTTAGGGACTAGTAAAGCGCTATACAAATGCAGGCCATAAGCCTGTCTCCTAGAAGTAAAATACGGAGTATTTTACTCCATTATTATACCTGCATGATGGATGTAAATAAAACGTATAGCCCAGTACTTGATAGCTATCAGATCCCTCTGCATTTCCTCTCTGATGTTGTACTTGTTCAGACTATATTTTGGAAACTTCACCATGTGAGGTGAAGGGAACAGCTGTGACTGGTATTTACTGGCATGTTGTCAGGGACTGATTTAGATACCACTTGATTTCAGTATCAGTATTTAGGAAAAACAGGTACTTATCTATCAATAATGAAGTTTTTTGGGGGAGTTTTTTTTCCTCTCACCCCAAACAATAATCAAACATGTAATTTGTAATCTGTGCGTTTGTTTAATGGAGGTCAAATAGAGCTTGCTGTGAGAAATGTCTTGTGAATCCATGTATTTTCTTTCCTTTCTTAGTGTATGGAAAACCAGTCCTTCCAGCCAGCAGCAGGCAGCAATCAATCAGCTCAGAAAACTATTCCCTCAATTCTGAATTTTGTGCACCTGACGGAAGTGAAGCTGGCAACAGTTGCCCAGGTAACACTGAAGGTATCGGAGGAGAAACAGCGGAACACAGTATCCCTCGCCCGCTCAGCCCCACCAAGCTCCTCCCCTTCATATCAAACTCTCACAGGAACCCCAGCGATGCTGACCTGGATAATCTGCGTCGCCGGCTGCAACATGCACCCCGACCCCTGAAGAAACGCAACTCAATCACAGAGCCCGAAGGCCCAGCAGGACCCAACATTCAGAAACTGCTCTACCAGAAAACCACTCTGGCTGCTATGGAAACCATCCCCATGGAGACGGCTAATTCTGCAGGGATCCATATACAGCCTACAGTTCCTGAGGACAGGATGGGTGGCATAGATGGAGCAGCCAGGGTTCAGGAGGAAAGTGAAACTGAGTTGAAAGAGCCACTCCCTGAGAAAAGTTTGACCCCACCCCCGCTACCCCCTCGCTCACCCATCTCTGATCCTACTTCCTGCCACTGCGTGCTATCACCGCTGGAAGACAAGGACAAGGAGAAAGAGAAATGTCCATCAACCTTAGCTCACCAGGAACCGTTTCTAGAGGAGTTCCCTCCTTACCCACCCCCACCTTACCCCAGCTGCGGGGAGTTGGAGGAGGGAGATGATGCTGTTCCCCTGCAGCCACCAGAGGTTGCAGGACAGGTCACAGTTCTGCCGGTGAGTGAGGCGACTCAGATTTTGAGAGGTTATTAAAAATCCAGTTTGCCTAAAATACAAACACAATTTTTTTTTTCTAATTTATTGCAGTTCTGTTTTCTTCTTAGGGTAAGAAATCAATCCTCCATAAAGCTGGCAAAGAGCGAGCCAACCACAATTTGCGGGTCAAGTTCAACCCTTTGGCCCTGCTACTGGATTCATCTCTGGAGGGCGAATATGATCTTGTCCAGAGGGTGATCTATGATGTGAGTCACATAAAACAAATAGAATAAAATAGCCCATTATTATCATTGTGCATGTACCAAAAAATTGTGGGAGCTACACACTGCTATACTTATTTTATAGATCCACTAAAAAGATTTATACTTCCTTAATTGTTCTTCACCCCAGGGTATATGGTCAGTATGTTACTGTGTGTCTTTCAGGTGGATGACCCTAGTATGCCGAACGATGAGGGCATCACGGCTCTGCACAACGCCGTTTGTGCCGGCCACACCGAGATTGTCAAGTTTCTGGTTCAGTTTGGTGTCAATGTTAATGCTGCCGACAGCGACGGCTGGTGAGCCTAAGTAGGAAACAGTAGAAAACACGGGCAGTATAAAAGATGGACTTAGCCATGGTGACACCTCCGGACATAACTTCCGGATGTTATGTCTGTCTTTTATATTGTCTATGGTAGGAAGAGACCAGTCCTCATTAACTAACTACTCATTCTCCTTCTGTTTGTGTCTCCAGGACGCCGCTTCACTGTGCTGCCTCCTGTAACAACGTTCAGGTCTGTAAGTTCCTTGTCGAGTCCGGAGCAGCTGTATTTGCCACAACATATAGTGACATGCAGACAGCTGCTGACAAGTGCGAAGAGATGGAAGATGGCTATGCCCAGTGCTCCCAGTTCCTCTATGGTGAGACAAAACCTGTTAACATATTAACAAAAGGGGTTCAGGGAGATAAGCCTCATAGTTCATAACAAATTTGTTGGTTTCAAGGACAATTTCGCAAATCTTTCAAGGGGTTGAGCGTGTTCTGTAGCAACAAGAGATTTACTGAAGTATGACGGGTGTCTGTACAGGTTACAGGCCAGTTTGGAATTTGCTTAATTGTTCTTTAGGGCAGTGGTCCCCAATCCCCGGGCCTCGGGCCGGTCCGTGAGTCGTTTGGTACCGGGCTGCGAGATTTGAGGCTCAGGTGTGAAATGTATAGTTTTCAGGGTTTTTATCGGTTTTTAGCGTCATTTTGTTATTGTTGTTATTGTTAACTCGGTTTTCCTGGGTCTTTTCACGTGTGTTATGAACAGTGTTGGGGAGTAACGGAATACATGTACCGCAGTTACGTATTTAAAATACAAAATATGAGTAACTGTATTCCGTTACAGTTACCGTTTAAAAAGGTGTTATTAAACGGTAACGAAACGATCTGGAGAATTGCCAGGTCCTACGGCATACCGGAGATGTTCATTAGCCTCCTGAGAAACATCTACCACGAGTCAAGCTGCTGCTGATTTCGGACTCGTTCGAGATCAAGACGGGAGTCCGACAAGGCTCGGTTATATCGCCGTTTCTGTTTGTACTGGCTGTGGATTTCATCTTGCGGCATACCCTGCGGGACAGGGAGCATGGAGTCCATGGACACGACGGACGACAAATTGCAGATCTTGATTTTGCGGACGACATTGTGCAGCTCAGATCTACTCAACGCTCCATTTGTGATTTGACCACCATGCTGGAAAATGAAGCGTCAAAGATTGGCTTGCGGATCAGCGCTGCAAAAAGCAAAGTCATGCGGATCGGTTAGGCCAGAGCAAATACTCCGGTACTCGTTGGCCACCACCTGCTTGATGAAGTCAATCAGTTCACTTTTCTGGGCAGTGTGATAACACCGAACAGTGGCTCAGACAAGGACGTCGCCTGTCGGCTTGAAAAGGCAGCATCGGCCATGCACAACTTGAATCCAGTTAGGAGATCGACCGCCATCTCGATTTCATCCAAAGTCCATTTGTTCAATACGATACGACGGCAACGATTACCCGACGACTGAATGTTTTCCAACAGCACGGCCTCTGGCAGATTCTCAAAATTTCATATCGAGATATCATGTTACCAACGAGGAGGTCCTTCAGCACACTGCCTCACAACAGCTAGCAGACGTGGCATTGGAGCGACGATTTCGTTTTGCCATCACGTTCTCCGCCAACATCCAAAAGGATTACCGAAGATAGCCATGTCATGGAGACCTGTCACGGAGCTGCGGACGACCAAAACAGACGTGGAGACAGTCATTCATTGAGGGCCTGAAAGCGGTCGATCTTTCATGGGATGAGGCTGAAGATGTGGCTGCAAACCAAACTCATTGGCAAGCCCTTGTGGCCCAATGCGCCATCTGTCGAAAGAGGAACTAAGTCTAAGTAGAACAAGGAGCGGTCTACAGTGGAGCTATGGAGATATAGACTTTACTATTACACAAAATAGTAAGACAGATGTTGAAGTGGAGGATGCCATCCTGTACTCCTACATAGAGCCCACTCACACCTGGACAAGGGAAAAGCACGGTCAGGATTCTGTTTCTTGACTTTTCAAGTGCCTTTAATACCATCCGGCCCTGCCTGCTTCAGGAAAAACTAAACAGGATGCAGGTGGACTCCTGCCTGGTCGCTTGGATCTTAAACTACCTCACCAACAGACCACAGTACGACAGGCTGAAGGACATCACGTCTGACACTGTGGACAGCAGCACAGGAGCACCACAGGGAACTGTGCTGTCCCCTCTTCTCTTCACCCTGTACACCTCTGACTTCTGCTACAACTCTGAATTATGCCACATTCAGAAGTTTGCAGACAACACAGCCATCATGGGGTGTATCTGGGATGACCAGGAAGAGGAGTACAGGAGTCTGGTGAGGAACTTTGTCGCATGGAGTCACACACACCACCTGCAACTCAACACCTCAAAGACCAAGGAACTGGTTGTGGACTTCGGGAGGTCCAGAGCAGGTCCACTGCCTGTTCAGATAGAGGGAGAGGAGGTGGAGGTGGTCAACACATACAAGTACCTCAGGCTGTGGGTGGACAATAAACTGGACTGGTCATGCAACACAGAGCACCTGTATAAAAAAGGCCAAAGCCGACTGTACTTCCTCAGGAGGCTGAGGTCTTTTAACATCTGCAGGAAGCTCCTGAGGATGTTTTACCAGTTGGTGGTTGCAGGAGTACTTTTCTATGCTGTGGGGAGCAGCACAGCAAAGAAGGACTCATCCAGGCTGGAAAAACTAATCAGGAAGGCTGGCTCTGTGGTCGGCATGAAGCTGGACACTCTGGTGCCAGTGGCAAAGAAAAGGACACTAAAGAAACTGCTGGACATTATGGACAATGCTGGGCATCCTCTGCACACAACCATAAACAACCAGAGGAGCCTGTTCAGTGACAGGTTGCTTCTCCCAAAGACAAGAACCAACAGACTTAAAAACTCCTTTGTCCCACACGCCATCAGACTGTTTAACTCCTCTCTGGAGGGGAGAGGGAGGGGAGACAGGAGGACAAAGGAGAAGGGAGCAACTAAGCTGTAGTGCCTTTTCACTGTGCAATACTTAATATCCAACGGTGCAATAGACTCAAAATACTTGAAATGTGCAAATCCCTTGTATTCTTACTTGTATTTATTTTATTTATCCCTTGTGTATACTCTGTATTTATATATGTCTCTGTATTTATATATATGGTATATTTCTGCTCACTTCTGTCGGTGCTGTGCTATTGGAAACCGAATTTCCTGGAGGAACCCACCCAAGGGATTAATAAAGTTTTATCTAATCTAATCTAAAAGACAAAAGAGCGATCAAAGTTACACATTATAGTTCTAACAGAATTGCCACTCTGTAAGCATCTGCAAGGCTAACACAAAGAATCTAGGGCTGTCATGGTCTGGGTGTGTGGCTGTAAAATTCCATTGAAGGTCTGGACCTCCCTGGTATCCACCCATGGGCAGGGCCTACAGCCCCCCTCACCTGAAGCTGATTGAGGCAATCAGGTTGGAGATTTAAGCTGCTTGCTGACACTGCTTCCTCGCCAGTTTGTCAACTACCCTATGTTGGTAACCAGGCCTCACGCTTCATGTTCATGAATCTCAAGTGCTCTACTAACCTTGTAATCTCGTGTTCTAGTTACTCCAGGAAAACTCCATCATACTGAACCACTCATCTTGGAAATCTGGTTAACCCGCCAACTCTCGGAATCATCTCCTTGCCTCACCTGCCTGCCCTCCTGCCCTTACACCACCTCGGGAGCTTCACCACTCAGGACAGCTGCCACACACCACCTAACCCACCTGGACCGCACCACCTCTCCCTCAACACTTCCATCTCCCACCTGCACAGTAAGACGAAGATTTTCATAGCTTCCACTCTCTCCAGAACTCCTCATTGGCTACCGCTCTAACACTGCTCTCCTCTCTTCCAGTACTTACCTAATCACCAGCAGCTGCCGTTGCTTTCTTGGACCTGTCCCCTTGCTTGTCCCTCTCCCCTGGCCAAGACCCTCACGCCCCATATATCAAGCCTTAAATCAAGTACTAATGTGAACGTCATTTTGGTGTTAGTTAATAAACCTTTGTTAAACCCTTTACTCTGCCTCCGCCTTGGGTTTCCTGCACGTGGGTTTGATTTTCGGTGGTCGGCCTTCGGCCGTTTTGTGACAAGGGCAATGATAAAGCTGGTTATGCTGACCGCAGCCCATCAGTCTGACCCTGACAGATAACCAAGGCAATGACGAGCCATCAAGCTTGCTTGATGGTCATATTTCTACGGTAGAATCACTCTGGCCATCACTTTAAGATCTGCTTGGGTTGGTTTTGAACAACGCTTTGTGTTGTTGGCTTTGTGTTCATATGTAAATACTGAAAGACAGACTCCTAATAATTATGTCATAGGTAATTATGTCAATTTTATGAAATAACACACAAGTAATGTAACCAGTAGTGTTACTTTTCTTGAGTAGTGACCCCAACAAAACTATAAAAACAAGTACACATTTGATATCACTATATTAAGTATTATGGAACAGTGCAATTACTCTAAGATTGCTGTCAGCAGGAAATAAGCAGAGATTAAACATTACATTTGTATTCACTCACTCGTCCAAATAAAAATGATTGAATTTAGGTGTTCATATTACTTCGATGGCCACAGATGTTTAAAATATCAAAAAAAGATCTAGGTGCTTCTGCAAACATTTGTGAAAGAATAGGTTTCTCTCATGAGCTCAGTGAATTCCAGCGTTCTACTATGATAGGATGTCACCTGTGCAACATGTTCAGTTGTGAAATGTCCTCGCTATTCAACAGACTGTTAGTTGTATTATAACAACAGCAGCTCAGCTATGAAGTGGTAGGCCACCTGGATCAGCAAATGCTGGGAATAGTATGTAGTAGTTATGTTCAACATATGATTTCATATGTTGAACATAACAAGCTAGGAGCATAGCATGCAGCTATGCAGCATAGGTTACCATGACAGTGTATCCCAGTAAGAGGTGAATAACCACTGAACAACACTGAAAACTCACTGGTAAACCTAAAATTACCTTGCTAGTTGTTGCTAATCTTGTTTTGTTCTCTCAAATGACTCTAGGTCTAATTTAATTAGTTAACTGACTGGTTTAATCTGATCAGTTTGGGTTACCAAAAGAAGGCAGCCGGTCTCTGAAGTGCAGTTTTGTTGTCATTCCTGAAAAAACACAGAAACAAAGCCAGAAAACTATGAATAAAAATGCTTCATAAAAGTGATATAATATTTTTGTTAAGGGCTGTGCATTAAAGCTGAATGACTGTATTTCTTTACAGTGGAGTTTAAGTTAAACAATCAAGGTGTGATTAAAGTGCAGACTTTTATCTTTAATTCAAGGGGTTTAAAAGAAATATTTTATTGACTATTCAGGCATTACAGCCATTTTTATCCACAGGCCCAGATTTTAAGAGCCTCTAATGCTGAATGAAAAACAGTTTCATAAGCAGTTTCAAGGCCTGTTCTCTTGTTGTTGCGTGAAAAATTAAGATAAAAGATCTAGACGTCACTTCAAGTGTTTCACTTGTATTTGCTATGTTTTTACTGGAACTTAATTAATACAAGTGAAGGAGGAACATGTCAGACTGACAAAATAAAATCACTAGTGTTTATGATGATGTGACTGGTGATACGAGTAGCAGAATGAACTCTGAAGTCTCTGAAGCTCTACTCTGTGCACTGATTCTGCAAAACGCTGCAAAACTGATCAGATGGGGATCTAGTTAGCCCAACGTCTTTTGACCCAATGAACATGGTGCACTGTTTATAGAATGGCTGCAATTCATGCAGAGTTCATGCAAAACTCCTTAAATTAAAGCTGTGCTTCAATCACATCTAGATTTTTTGATTTGGCAGTAGTACAAAATCAGAGATTGCACAAATATTTACGATGTAACTGAATTTGTAATGTGTCCTGCATGTAAAGTAGAATGCATGGGTGTGATGGGTTTGTATCAGTTCACGGAGTGTATTGTGTGTATACCAGTGTTTGGAAGGAGTTGTTCTATTGTTTCTTTATTTTCCACAGTCACACCTATAAAAAAAAACTTGGTTATCATTGTTAAGTCACAACTATAATTTCATTTTGGTATTTTTAGAATTTATCTCTATTGTGTGATTAATGAAAAGAGAAATCAGTTAATGTAAAAACTTGGCAGCAGATAGTGCCACCAGGGAGATGCCTATACAAAGAGGTTAATGTGTAAAGTAAAGGTCAGCGTACCCAGGAAGGCGTCGACAAGGATACCAACTCCACTCATGGCTTTAAAGAAGATGTTTGGTAGCTGACTGTCACCTCTTCTCAACACCTCCCCCTGTGAAACTTGCGATGGAACAACAGCTGCTGTGCGACTGAGCTCCACCGGATTACTGGGGGTCAACAAAAAGACATGTCACGTGCCAAGTTAAAAACATCTGACCATGTTTCTGAAGCAATTGTTACCTAAATAAGTGCAGGAACCTGAACCAGGTCTGGGGGATTCGCTTATCATCCATGTCCTCAGGGATCAGGGCAGCATCTTCTTCTGGGACTTTAAAGTGAGGGAATGATGGCCCGAAAGTCAGCTGCAGCAACCTGAGCACATTACAACAATGCAATTATGGACAAAAAACCAAAGGAGTCTACTCAGTGACGGGTGCTTCTCCCCAAGTCTAGGACCAACAGACATAAAAACTTCTTTGTCCCACATGCCATCAAACTATTTAACTCCTCGCTGGAGGGAAACAGGAGGATAAAGGAAGGTGGGGACAACTAAGCTTTAGTGTTTGCACAAGCTAAACACTAAATAAGAACTAATCACGTGCAATAGACTCACAACAGTTGCAATACTATGCAACAGACATTTGGCTGCTACATCTCATTAATGAGCATATTTCATTGCATATTCATATTTTATATTCATATCTATCTATCTATCTATCTATCTATCTATCTATCCATCCATCCATCCATCTATTTATCCATCCATCCATCCATCTATCTATCTATCTAGACAACATAGCACCAATAATCCAACAAACAAACAATACAATATAGTTCCCCAACAACAACAATAAAAACATCTCCCCATGAGTATTTTGTGGCTGCTGCCGGACAGAACTCAGTCACAGTTTGTGATGTTTCTGAACCTGGAGGTTAAGGCTGCAACAACTCTGCACCACTGTTCCACAACTGCAGGCTGATGTCTCCAGCTGCTCAACATCTGTCTGCATGTCTGCCATAGTGAGCGAGATGGAAAACATCGAGAGCAAGACAGCAGCCACACTTCAAGAAGCACTGCCATCAACATGTCTGATACACCACCTACAGAAACACAAGGACAGGTGAAGAAAGACCGGTGAGACGCAGACAGGAGACATGGACAGGAGAGACAAGTAAAGATACAGGGGGTTAGGATAACTATCACCTGCAGCAGTTGCTGGAGACAGCATGGCATGGTTGATGCGAAGCAGGAAGTGCAACAGAGTCTCCCAGGTGTCTCTGCTCATCATGGTACTCTCTTTAGCCAGTACTTGGACAGCACACAGAACCTGCTGATAGAGAGGCAGGTAGACCAGATTTACCTGGTCAGACCTGAGTGCAGAGTCAAGAAGAGAAGAGTTCAGAAAAAAACAGTAACAAGTACAAACACATTGATCTGCATGACACCACACTAATGGCTAGTCGTTGGATATAATAATAATGATGGATTGCATTTATATAGCGCTTTTCGAGAACCTCAAAGCGCTGTACAATTCCACTATTCATTCACTCTCGCATTCACACACTGGTGGAGGCAGCTACAGTTGTAGCCACAGTCACCCTGGGGCAGACTGACAGAAGCGAGGCTGCCATATTGCGCCATTGGCCCCTCTGGCCAACACCAGTAGGCGGTAGGTGAAGTGTCTTGCCCAAGGACACAACGACCGAAACTGTCCAAGCTGGGGCTCGAACCGGCAACCTTCCGATTACAAGACGAACTGCCAACTCTTGAGCCACAATATGATTAATAGAAGAATTTTATCTTTAATAATCACTGTCTCAACTGGTTTTGGTCTGGTAGGTGTCACTAAATAGAACAGCTTTGTGCAACATAAGGCAGAAGAAACATCAACTACATCAATCTGACCTGACCGATACTCATCAGCCAGTAAAATAAGTATTGATAACTGTTAACACGTATGTTGTTTTAACAACATGAATATAATATATGGCTTAATTCAAAGAAGGGCTGAGTTGCATCTAAAATCATCAGGTATTCAAAACTAACAAGGTCCTTAAAGGTCAATGGTTCCTTAGTGGATCCCTGTATGGGATCAGTAAATCAGGGTAATCAGGTCTAGATTGTCTACCTGGGCAAGAACAGATTGAACAGATGTCGGAGGATCTTCTGGACATACAGGTTGGGGTCTCTGCTGATTGGTGGAGGAGTGGAGTCTCTTGGGGAAACCAGGGCCATTAGCCAATCAGTGTAGATGTCCACGCAGAGTTTGACGGTATCTCCTTCTAGTGGGAGAGTGAGGCCATAACACAAGACCTCCATTGTCCACTTTACCTGCATATTCAGATTATTATTATTATTATTATTATTATTATTATTATTATTATTATTATTATTATTATTATTATTATTATTATGTTTCTGTCCTCAGTGATTAGGATTGAGATTAAGATTCAGATATTTCTTTTGTATTTTTATGATGATCAGTTTTATTTATGTGGGTTAAATCACAACAGCAGTCACCTCATGAGTACTCCAGTAAAGCTAAGAGAGCTGTACAGAGGTTTGGAGGTTACATATACTGTCATAGATACGACTTATGTTTCAAAGAAAATTTACATGTCAAACAGAAAAAGACGTCCAGACCTGTCATCCACTGAAAATATTTGGTGAATTATTAAACAAAAAAAATACATCAAAGGAGGCCTTTGTATCTAGGTTTTAATGGTTGGTAAAAGGCTACATTCTCTGTTTATTAATATTTTGCACAGCCCCTCCACATTCTTGGTAACAGGGTCTGACTGTATCCAACTTGCTTTGCAGTAAACTGGTCTGGGCTTCAAGTCATTCTTCACTTCCTGCTGTGTTGTCTACCCCCACTGTGTGTTTGGCTTTAGTTAGAGGTCACACTCACCTGTTTGTCTGTGCATAGCAAGCTACGGGTGCCAGGGTTTCCAAGGCCAGCTCCCAGGGGTTTCACCACAGCAACAGCAATATCTCTGCCTACAGAAGGCGGGAAACAGCTGAGCACGCTCACTTGACCCCGCCCACCAGACAGCGATTGGTCCATGGTTGGAAATTCAGAGCTCAACTGCATAACAGACACGCAGAGTTTCTTATCGTGTGAACTGCTTAACAGGCCCTTGGCATGGCAGTTAAAGTGTAACTGCAGCTACATTAAACAGATATCAGCAGCTGTAATCTTCCCTTTGTGCATTTTGTGTACATGTTTATTCTGCAGTCAAGTTCACATGAAGTTGGAAAATCTTTCATCGTTGATGCCTTGTTGTCAGTTTAACACATTTACACTGACAACTGAATTGCAACATGAATCTCTAACATGTGAGCCTGAAAGTATTCAGCTAAAATTATCTAAACTATTATAAGGTACAATTACGCAAATGCAGTCTGAGGTTAATGTCATACCGTACAATACAATTTGTTATACAATCTAAAAATTCAACTGATACAGGATAAAGTGGTTGTTTGTTATTTTGAGTTCATCTAATTTGAAAATATCTCTTCACAGTGTCCATATACAGTCCTTCTCTTAAGAAGAACAGACAGTGGTTAGATGGAGAGAGAAAAGCAGATAATAAAAGAAAGTGAAGGACACAAAGTAAATTGAAGAATAAGATGTGCTGTTGGAAGACATTTGATCACCAAGATCAGGGTGTTTAAATAAAAGTAAATAAATAAAGTTAAGTAAATAAATAAGTCCAGCTTGTATTGAAATAGTACTGCAGTAAACATACTTCCAGAGAAATGAAATACTGATTACAACAGCTCAACATTTCTAAAGCAGATTCAACATGAAACTCAAGTATCATACCTGCACAGGTGAGTCCAGCTGAACGGTTTGCAAGTGAAATTCTGCGCTACCACCTGTTGACACCAACAGTGAAATCAAATCAGTTACTCTAAGGCAAAACTTTAAGCTTCAAGTCACCTTCTGCTGCTGCCTTCAGGGTCAGTTAGGAAATGTGACATTTCAGTCAGAACCGGTTTAACTAGAGGTGTACCTCTCGAGCTGTTATTGCCAGAGTGCAGCAAAGCACAGAGACAGTTTTTAGCTTACATTAAACAGATGGGTTTAGTATCAACATGTAGGACCTTCCCGATAGGTTGGTGTCATGTAATGACTCTGTTTGTTTTACTGAAAAAGCTCCAAACCAGTAATTATCTACTGCTATTCATGCAGATGCTGCTCTCAGCAGTAGTTGGTTGCTCAAAATGTTCCCTAAGAACATCTTGATGCTCAATCATCCAGGTAAGGAAATTCCAAAAAGTTGATTCTGTTCATCTGGTCGTAGCGTTTTCAGTGGGAGAGACATTTAGTCACTCATCCAAGTCTCAGCTGACTGCAGGTTTCCCCAACCTTATAAACAGAACCTTTTCACAAAGACTCAAACTAGCGCTGCTGAATGAACAATGAGCTGTGAGGTCAGTTGCTTGAACATTAACTGTCATGACCATTGATCAACAGCCACTGATTCACAACCACTGATCAAAGACCATGAGTATCATTCACAGAGAGTTGGGGAATGGCTGCAATCACAGCATTGTAAGATGGTGAAAAACGTACCCTTAGTCCCCCTCCACGATTTAGAGATGGTCTTTCCCTTTTCACATTAATGGCCTCCTCCTCTTTCGATTATGATGTTGAAAGAGTATCCACTGGCCTGTAGGTGTAAATAGATTGTGGAGTCCTGGCCTGATGTTAGCTCTTCTGTTTTGTGCCATTGGCTTCGCCAGAGGTTGTTTAGTTTCACCGATGTATAAATAAGGTAATATAGATCTTTATTGTTATTGTTACCAGAGCAATGAAACATAGTTTGGCATCGAGATAAATAAAGATCAAAATACGTTTACGAGGTAATGCACACGTTATATACAGAAACAAAATATATAGAAATATCTACAGGTACAGTGTAAGGAGTAGGATCAGTGCAGTATAAAGTGTGATGTGATTGGTTGTATTGCACTTTGAGTAAGGGGTAGGAATGCTGGTTGCTATTGTACAATTATATAATAGAGGTATAAAATCACAGCAATTCTCCAGGCACTTAATGGTCGACAATATATATCTCTATTTGTGTGGAGGGACCCGATCTTTGGCGCAGCGTGTTTTGGGGTTTAAAAGCCGCAGAGACACAGAAAATGGGTCTCAGCTGTTCCGATACTTATGAGACATAAGGGATCACTAAGGGTTTTCGCTTAGGCAGCAGTTGTCCTTTTTTTCTGGATCGGCTGGAGCTTTCTTTAGGAGCCTTCCCAGCTTTGACAAAAGTCCAGCTGGGATAGCTACATTTAATCAGGGCCTTCTTGATGTGATGTTCTTCTGCTTCCCTGGCCGCTGTGTCTGTTGGGATGTGTTCGCTCTGTGTTGTAGCGTCCTGATGACACCCAGTTTATGCTCCTGTGGATGATGAGAGTCAAACCTTAAATACTGATTCCACAGCATGTCTTTTATCCTGTTTTCCTTCTCTCACCCCAACCAGTCGCAGCAGATGGCCCCGCCCCTCCCTGAGCCTGGTTCTGCTGGAGGTTTCTTCCTGTTAAAAGGGAGTTTTTCCTTCCCACTGTCGCCAAAGTGCTTGCTCATAGGGGGTCATATGATTGTTGGGTTTTTCTCTGTATCTATGAAGCGCCTTGAGGCGACTTTTGTTGTGATTTGGCGCTATATAAATAAAATTGAATTGAATTGAATTGATCCGTATGCGTAGGTTTCTGGTACACATCAGCTTTCAGATGTCCTCCATTACTGATGGAAATCTCAGAGTCTAAGAAGGCTAACCTGTCATTTTTCACATCCTCCCTGGTGGACCAAGTTAATGTGATCAGTGAATTGTGGTATGTTCTAACATTTGATTTTCACCCATCCATATACCTGAACCAATAGCTTGCTGGTGTTCCAGGGTAGGATAACCAAGCCCTCTTTTCCATTTCTTCCATTACAGTTTGGCCACAGTGGGTGAAACTGGGGAACCCATGGCACAGCCATGTTTCTGCCTGTAGTACTGACCTTTGTGTGTGAAATTTACAAAAGAAGGTTAGGGATGAAAAATCTGACTATTTTACCCCCCAAAACAAAATGTAATCATAGTTCTGGGAATGTGAATTCTGTTCATTTGATCTAAAATAAGGTCAGATAATTGTCACAACTGTCACATCCAAAGGTTCTCCTGGTATTGTATGAAAAGCAAAAAAATCTAATGGTTTTGAATTACACAGCATCTCAGTGAGTACACCCCTCACATTTTTGTAAATATTTGTTTTTATATCTTTTCATTGGACAACACTGAAAATGACACTTTGATCAAATGCAAAGTAGTCAGTGTGCAGCTTGTATAACAGTGTAAATTTTCAATCACCGACCATAACAGAAACACTTTCTAGACACAAATAACTTTCTGCATCAAATTAATATCATCTAAATACAGATGAGAGGAACTGATAACTAGCTCCAAGTGTTACCATTTTATTAGCCACCAGCCACTAGCTTAATAAGAGATAGCCAGTATGGGCTACAAACAGTGACTAACATTAGCGTGTGCCTTGGACAGGTTCACATTTAAACAGGTCAGTATTTCAATGTTGTTGAAACCGGGCTTCACGAGGATGTCAGTTAGTAAGATGCTTCACCAAGTTTTTCCCACTATTGTTCATGTGTTCAGCAATTATTATGGGAGGGGGAGGGGCTTTTTGCCTAACTGTGTGCACCAGTGTCCTGCCAACTTGTTTGGCAGCTGGAAGCAGAGTTGGCATCATTGCAAATGAGTATCTAGCCAAACGGTTAACCCTACTCAGAACATATACGACCTACTGTACTCACATATAAAATACAGTTGTTTTAAGAATTCTGAAGTCAATGGGTACTGCAAGTAATGCATGATATTTTCACTGCATAGAAAAGGCTATTAGAGTGCAGGAAAAGGACATTGTTCATGTTAAAAAGCACTTTCTACTAAACCATGTACAAATGAAGATCAAAGACACTTAAATACATCACTTTATTGATTATTAACAAGTACGTGTTTTATAGATTTGACACAATGATACAATGTCCTGCGTTTGATAGCTCAAGTATCAATGGATGAAAGAAAGTTCAGATATCTGAACATAAATGCACTGAAAGCATCAAATCATAGCGACTGAGTCAGAGTCCCCAGCAGCTTCGCCAGCTGAGACGCTCAGCTCCAGCTTGTTTAGGCCCTGAGGATGCCTGCCAGACTGATGCATGAAGGGTTTTCTATCAGAAGAATCTTTTAAATGATTTGACAGTTTTTAATGACACTTGACGCCTTAGACGGCCTTCTTGCTCTGCAGCTGTTTGGGCAGCTTTCTGCGGTCCTTCATGGCGTTCCTCTTCCTCTTCTTGCTCAGGAAGTTGTCCAGTTTGCTGCTCTTCTTCAGCTCTTGGTATTTTTCAGCCAGCTGCAGCTTTTTCATGTCAGCTAGAAGCAAGAATAATTGAAAGAACAGTTATTAAAACTTCCACTACCTTCACAGATACTGTCACTGTTTATTTTTTACAGAAATTTAAAAAAAAAATCATATCAACGTTTCTTTTTTTCATGACCATCTTAAATCAGAATCAGAATACTTTAATAATCCATAAGGAAATAGTCTAAGTCACAGTTGGGACCACAGGTCAGTGTATTCCTAATGTCAGTCCCAAGTGTGAATAAATGGGAAGGACTGCATCAGGAACTGAAGATGTCATTTTGGAGCGCTGGGGCCAAATAGTGAATCAATAGATGTCACATTGAAAATAAGCATTCCGAGATCTATTGATGATCTTCTTACATTTCTTGAAGAAGAATGGTTTTCCACCCTCGCTGGCTCTCTCTCTCTGCTGTCTCTTGAACTGCAGCTCTCTCTCTCTCTGCTGCTCTTTGCTCTTCCTTGCTTGGTCTTGGTTTTCCTGCACAAAGTCAAAATTGACATTAAAAAGACCTCCGAATAGAACCATGCAAAGTAATTGTAATTGTTTCCATTAATGTTGCTGCTGCCGCACACACACACACACACACACACACACACACACACTATAACCTATACAAAGAACAAAAAACACACCCCTGAAAATCGCCAGTTACACAGACTGGAGTGAAAATCACTGAAAAAAGCAGCAAATGTTTAAAGAAAACCTTTGAAAGAGAGCCTGGAGAACTGAATATCAAACAGAATATTGATGCTGCACTGCCAATTTGATGTTTGATGACCTCATGCAATGCATTACTATAACATGTAAAGTCAAATTTATTTATATAGCACATTTGAAACAACAACTGTTGACCAAGGTGCTGTACATTTAAGACAAAAGAGATAAAACATAGGAAGACATGATACAAATTTAAGGAAGAAGAATAAAATGAGAAGATCTGTGGGCGATCGTGGCTCAAGAGTTGGGCGTTCGTCTTGTAATCGGAAGGTTTGAGCCCCGGCTCCGACAGTTTCGGTCGTTGTGTCCTTGGGCAAGACACTTCACCCGTTGCCTACTGGTGGTGGTCAGAGGTGGTGGCGCCAGTGTCCGGCAGCCTCGCCTCTGTCAGTCTGCCCCAGGGCGGCTGTGGCTACAATGTAGCTGCCATCACCAGTGTGTGAATGGGTGGATGATTGTGTATAGTCTAAAGCGCTTTGGGGTCCTTAGGACCAAGTAAAAGCGCTATACAAATGCAGACCATTTACCAAGATCTGGGTAAGAAATAAGACCAAAGTAATGCAAACTCACTCTGAGTTAAAAGGCAAGGAATAAAAGTGGGTTTTCAGATTTCAGGTTTTGAAAGTGTCCAATGTCGAGGAGGTCTTGAAATGAAGGGGACGTTTGTTCCACGATTTAGGAGCCGTCACAGCAAACAGAGGTCTCCTCTGTGCTTTAATCTTGACCTCAGGGCAGCTAGGAGCATTTGATCTGCACACAGTGATCTTGCAGGAGTATGAGGGTGCTAACCTCTGCAACATGCAAAAATGAATAAAATCTTAAAATCAATTCGAAAACTAACTGACAGCCAGTGTAAGGACGCCAGTGTGGGAGAAATGTGCTCTCGCTTGCGTGTGGCAGTTAGTAACCACGGTTACTGCTGCAGCGGTTTTGTTTTTATTTTTTTAAATTGCAAAGTACTTTTACACATACTGCTGAAAATGCTGTTTGCCAACTACAAGCAATAGATTGGTTGCTGGTGCAGCCCTTTAAGAGGTCTGTAGCAACAAGAGGTTGATGATGCACGCTCCTTATATTGCACCTGCTCCTCTGCATGGTACATATAACTTGTATACAACGTGTATATATCTGGCAGAAACTTATGTTACGATGTATATTCCCTGTGTGTCGTTAGCTCTATAAGGCTATTTTTTGGCTTCTCTTTTTTTCTTATTCTACACGCTGCTAACGGAGAGAAGCCAAACTGTGTGTCACTGCTCTTGTAACAGTGACAATAAAGATCTATTCTACTCTATTCTCTTCTATGATTTCATAAACCAACAAACTGAAATGGTTTTCAAGGAAGATGCTTAAATTGTAAAACTATTAATGCGTTTCTAGTTTTTCTTGATAAAAACGAACAAACTGAATAATTAAAAGTGAATGAAAGGCAGCAAAGACTCACCATCCTCTTCAGAAGGAACTGCAGTTTCTCCTTCTTCTGGCTGTTTTTCTTTATTCTCTTCAGCTTTTTCTGAACAATCTGCAAATAACGAAAATGGTGCCACTGTTACTCTTCTCACACCAACTGAAACAAACATGTTTTACAACTGTTATCATCTTAGATTTTTCAGCCTACAGTTAAAAATGTCTTTTTTGTTTCTCTTTACATTCAGCACATTGTCGTTCATTTTCTCACCTCCTTCTCTTTGTGTCGGATGTCATTAATGAACTTATATGTCTTCTCAAAGATCTCTGGTTTGTATTCTCCAGACAAGTCATCAAATCGAGGATCTCTCAGCGTCTGGAGGACAGAACAAGAAACAAATCTGTATATACCATCTGTAGGGCTGCCACAAACGATTATTTTTGCGATTAGTCGACTAATCAGATCATCATCCATTGGACGTAAAACGTACAGCTTATTGCACCAGCAGCATCTGCTCTTATATAACTATCATTAGCTTACAGCTTTAACCTCCTAGGACCTGCCGTCCACATATGTGGACATCACATTTTGGGTTATTTAGACCAAAATACTCAATTTTGCTCTACAAGGGCCTGATATCCACTTACGAGGACATTATACTGCCTCTGTTCTATCAAAATTTTAAATGAATATCCTCATTTGTGGCTCTAATTTTTCTTAGAAACAAAAATAAGGTAAAAAATAATCTGGTAATTCTTTGTTTTTACATTCATCAGGCCCCAATATGCCCAAATATCAAAGAGAAATTAAAAATGCATGTTCAGGAAGAGTTCGGGTCTTAGGAGGTTAAGTGTTTCAGGTCTGTGCTAACTAAAAATAAAGACAAGATGACAGTTTATTAAATTTTAATGAAATTTGCAGATTGTTTCGGTGAAGTTTAATAAACTCAGCCGTCTGCTCCTTGCTATCTAAAATATAACAGGACACCGGAGTAAATTCTCGAGCATCTCACACTTCTGATAATCAGCTGTCTGCTTGACGTTTATTCAGCTGTGTAAAAACTATAACTTTAATCTCAGCCAAACCGATTTACTCAGGAACAAATAAAATACTAAAAAAAGCCAAACAATAACATTTTTAAGTTATCTAAGTGACTTCTATATCATGTTTAACCTGAGTAGCAAAAGATGGCGGTGGGTTTGAAAACGATTTGCCGGGAGTCCGGTGTTCTCACGGCTCTAGTGAGCTTTGCCCCCGGCTAGCTAACGAGCTAGTGGGTAACAGACGTCTCCGAAAACGTCGGAGCGCTTTTGAAAATATGTGGTGTCTTGATAAACTGAGCAGATATTTGAGGTTTACACAGCTACATTCTCGTCTGAAAATATGTTAAACGTGTATTTTGTGACCCAGAAAGAATAATAAGAGTAATATTAAAACTAACTAGCTGCCGCCATTGTTGGAAACTGAGCTGGGCTGCGCTATGAATTCTGGGACAGAGCTTCTTCTTCTTCAGGGTTTAACGGCAGCTGGCATCCTTGTACATGCAGTGCTGCCATCTTCTGTTTCAGTCCGTTATTACACTCTTAAATCCTGCTACTTATTCCTGCGTCTTTTGTGATCTTACAAAGCTTCAAACGACGCGTCGACTATTAAATTAGTCGTCGACGATTTTGATAGTCGACGTAATCATGACTAGTCGACTAATCGTGGCAGCCCTAACCATCTGTATATACATGAGTGCTTGTGCATTGAACTCAACACTGGAGATTTTCTCCACTCACTGGTTTCTTGACGGGGATGACCTGTCGGAGGAATGGTGCTGGTTTCTTGGCTGAGAGTTCCACTGGCCTGAAATCACAAGCAGACCGTAAAGCCCTGCAGGATTCAGATGAGGAAAGTCTAACAGTTGTCTGAGCAGGCTGAGAACGTTCACCTGTTCTTGTTTAGTCGTTTCTTCTTGCTGGACTCGTGACTCCTGTTGCTGCCATAGGCGACCGTGTTGTAAACTTTGGTTCCCACCTGGTTCTGCAGTTTTACAATGTTCTCAAATGACATGTTGGACAGCTCTGGGAGGGTTGAAGAAGACAGAAGGGGAGACACTGCAATTAGTTATCACACGCAATTATACATTCAGCACTATATTGGGTTTGTGGGGGGAAAAACAAACAAAGGGGGAAAATCTTGAAAAAAAACCAAAAACTGTAGAGCAGCTGGAAGACAAAAATATGAAAACGCACAGAAACACAAATCAACAATCTGTGTTTGTGTGTCTGTCATGAAATGTACTTGAAAATGAGGGTGGGAACTAGGGCTGCACGATTAATCGTTAGAAAATCGTGATCTCAATTCATACTTATGTGTGATCTCATTTCCAAATGACAATAATTTAAAACAAAAAAAAAAGACGACGATTGTACCGCATTTTGATCCGGGACGTAATCTGCATGAAAACAAGCGCTCACTCTTCCTGCTCAACAAATGACAAGGGCGGAGCCTTATACCACGTGATACAGCAGCTGGCTGCTAAAATTGGCAGGGAAAAAACAACGGAGAGCACGTCAGGGATGACGAGAAAGTGACAGGAGAAACATCAATAACGGGAACCTTATACAGCGCTTCCCTATACCCGTCGAACTCCCGCAGGCACAAAGAAATTACGGAGGCTATCACTTATCACCTGACCAAAGATATGGCTCCATCAACACTGTGCAAAACGAGGGATTTAGGAAAATGATCAACACCCTAGACAAACGCTACACAGTGCCGTCCTGCAACTATTTTTCTATTGTTGCACTACCTGCTCTATACACGCAGTGTCGAGCAACGGTGGAGACAGAATTTCAAGCAGTACAACATTTTGCGGCAACGACAAAACGTGAGACATTTATTGTTTTTGTTTATTTATTGTTTTTATGTTCAGTCTCAACTGTTACGAAGTTGATGTGCAGTTAATAAGTGCAATAAATATTTATACTGGAAAAGAAAATCATGAGAGAATCGTGATCTCAATTCTAAGCAAAAAAATCGTGATTCTCATTTTATGCAAAATCGTGCAGCCCTAGTGGGAACCCTATGCTGGTCAAAATCCTATTTGTCAGGGCAGTTAAATGAGGAGCACCACAACAGGTGGTGGCCAGTGAGAACACAAGACGAAAAGCACTGTGTTTGCTAGGTAATTCGCCTGCACTGAAAGCATGCTCAGATTGTAGGTGGCTAAAAAAACAAACAAAATAACAACAACAAATGGATGTTAAAAAAGTCACAATGGTTTACACTAGGGCTGTTCGATATAACGATATATATCGGATAACAATATAAAAACGTCTATGTTTCATTTTACGCTATCGTTTGTTTCGTGGTGTCGCAAAATAAACTGTTTACAGCAATATTTTTTCATCGTTTTGATGTCACTGTAGTGGCTATATTCATTTAAATTAAGTTCTCTCTTTCTCTTATATATAATATAACCACACTACGGACGGACAAGCGCCTGTTTTTATGCGTTGTCGTTAGCAACAATGACGGTAACACCATTGCGTGTCCGCTTGTTTATGTTCCACATGAACCTTTCACAATAAAGCTCAAGATCCTGTTGAGACTTTTCAAAATAAACCGAATCACGTGAAAGAGCAGATTATTTACGGATGAGAAGTAAAAAAGAGCCGCCAGGTCGAGATTCACAGAATTTACAGAAAATGTTACATTTTTGTGATTTATATCGTTACCGGGACGATGGAATTCTTATATCGGGATATGAGACTTTGGTCATATCGCACAGCCCTAGTTTACACTTCCTAACTGAACAGAATAATATCCTCTATACAAACAACATACATACAAACAGTTTTGTGGCCAATCGCACAAACAGGGCTTACGTCAGCACTTAAAGGTAACGTGGTTGTAATTCTAGCTGCACCACCCAAACTTAACTAGCTGTCCTGCTACGACATTTATACCCACTTTAAAAATGGCAGATGTAACCTGCAGGTCACGCTTCACCAGTTTGACATCGTTCATATTCTTGAGCTGCAGACACACTCACCCTTTCTGATGTCTTCTTTTGTTTGGACTTCATTGCTGCCACCAGCATCTTCTGGGTCATCATCACTGTTACCATCCTCTTCATCTCCCTCTTGTTCTTCATCATTATCAGATTCCATCTCATCGCTGCTATCTGATCGTTCCTCATCTTCATCAGTCTTTTCCTCTCCTATTTTGTAGCACTGATCTTCCTCCTCAGTCCCTTTTCTCTCAGTAATCAGTGCAAAGTTCCTCTCCACATCAGACGACTCCCCGTCGCTGCTGCTTTCTAACCCTTTCTTCTTTGAGCTCGGCAGCTGTTTCTGCTTCTTCATCATCTTTGTTTATGAGGTTGTAGTAGACGCAGAGACTGGAAATAAAACAAATATGAACAATTTTACGTGGTGCTGAGTTTGTCGTAATTATTCAACCCTACAAAGAAAAAAGCGTTCTTAGGCTACGTTCACACTGCAGGCGAAAGCGCATCAAATCCGACTTTTTTGACCCTATGCGACCCATATCCGATCTTGGTGTGACAGTGTGAACGGCACAAATCCGATATTTTCAAATCCGATCTGGGTCACTTTCGTATGTGGTACTGAATCCGATACATATCTGATGTTTTAGAAAGCGACTGCTGTTTGAATGGTCAGGTCGCATTAAATCCGTCTTTTACATCACCGACACAAGACAGACGCCAATTATCAGTGCCGGAGAAGACATCGCGAACACTTCCTGGCCATCCAGTGAAACTGCTGGGAAGACAACGTTGGAGAAACGTGAACATTTTATTTGTTCTGTATAATCTGCAGATTCTGACAGAAATCTGCAACTATCCTTGAAGCACCGCTCCTCTAAAACAGCAATAAGGATCATTATTAGGCCAAATGTAAATAACAAAATAACTTTACAACTTAAAGCAAAAATTGGGAAATGTAAAGTCCGAAACAAGTCTTTATATTAAGGGCCATCAGTCAAACAATACTGTTCGGTCTGGGTCTAAACAGAGCGCGTTGTGTGTGACGTCTTCTTTTGCGCATGCGGGCCGCTTTGAACGTTCACACTAGAGCGTGTTTGCTGTCACATTTTATCTGTAGTGTGAACAAGCAGACGGAAAAATTGGATTCTATCAAAAAATCAGAATTGAGCATTAAGACCTGCAGTGTGAACGTAGCCTAAGAGTTCCAATCTTTCTAATGACGCTTTCCGCCAAGCGCACTGAGCAGGCAGGTACTAGTGTCTGCCAAAAACTGATTTCCAGTATTTGCCAAAAACTGATTGCTCGTATTTAAACTGCTATAAGTAACTTGTTGGGCTATAATATGTGAAACATATGTCAAATGCATCCCTCATGGATGACATAAAGTCATCTTGAGCCACAAACAACATTCGTGTAACAAGGTAGAAGCCTCAATCAGTTTTTGGCCGTGACTTTTATATAACCTTTAATTATGCAGTTTAAAAAAAACCTCATTAACATACAAATGTGTGTAAGAGTAAGTTGGCCAGTAGGACAGCAGAAATGGCAGCAAATATTACAATAGTTCTGTAAAAATATTTTAAGTGGGGATAAAGGATTGGTTATAATGTAAGTACAATAACACAGAGTTGTAAAGATACATGAAACAACAGATATTTTTTTAATTCTATATATAACCCCCTTATAAACGCTGTTTACCGACATACGTAAGGATATTACACAAAAAAAAAAAATACACGGAAACATTGAAAATCGCTTTTTGGCACAACACCGGTCTGTGCGCCATCTTGCATCAGATGTGTTACACATCTAATAAATACGCTTCTCCTGTCTCCATTGGCACAAGTGGATTTTCTTTTTATTAAAACCTGACCTGACATCAACGTGGGCGCTCCTGAAATGTCTCTTAAATTTTTCCAGTTCTTTGGGGTTTTTGTACTTTCAAGATGCATAACTTTAAAAGCGCAGATTGACGGAAATAACCACACACCATATAGCAACTAGCAACTCGGTGCTAGCTAATGATCGATGCCGCTGGATGAAAATGTGATCTTGAAAACTAACGAATATTAATATCAGTACTTTCTATTAATCCTAGCAAATCTTTCCGAAGACTAAAATGTAAGTTTTCACTGGTTCATAAGGACTACGGTTACCTAACAGAGCAAATAACTGCATGGGGAATCGCATACATAATGTATCTTGTGAACTGTATTCGCATTAGCTTGTCTAACACATGAATGAGGACTTTACGGCAGATTTATTCGGCTTTGATGAGAGCTGAACTCTGATTCGGGTTATATGGAGCAACAATAATAATTCTCAGGACAGTCATCGGTATTTTACCCACGGAAATGGCGTCATCTCGTGTTCAGTGTTTACTTTCAGGAGGCTTGTTAGGTGTAACATTCACAAGCAGGATTAACAGTTAGTACATGGGGAAACAAACGAAAACGTCACCAATCAAGCTTATTAAGTCTGCTCTTTCCTGTATGTCGTATAAAATAAACGTCAACACACCTGGATATAGAGCCGCTGTTAAGTCGTCTTTTCCTAAGTTCCAAACACACGTGTGTCGCTATAGCGTACCCCCATCACTCCAGGAAGCTAAACAAAACACTTCCTGTTTCAAATTAAAAGTTTCACTGAGAATTTTTGTTACGAAAAACACCAACCTTCAGTGTTTGATATAATTACTGCCCAGGACACCAATTGTGTTAAAGGAAAATAAGAGCTAAATTTAACCCGTGTTAAGCTCATGATAATTGTAACTCATGATAAAATAAATGTTTCTGGCACATGCTCAACTCATGCTCCAAATTCGGCCACTCTTGGCTCCAAAATAAAATGGAAAACAAACAAACAAAGAAAAAATAATCATAAAACTAGGACATTTAATATTCATTACTGCCTGAAGAAAATAAGAATAACCCAGGTTAAACTCAGGGTTCTTGCCAGGCTAACAGAGAGTCACATGTCTACTGAGCCAAGCCTTCCTTTAACCTTACCTACTAATGAATTAGCAAGTTTCTTTAAAAAATAAATGAAATTGTATTAACAAATTAAATTTTCACCATTAGAGGAAAAACATTTCCAACCACCCCACAGATCATTATGTACAGCTGATATTCGTTTAGATTCTCTCTCCAATCTTTCTGTGTTAACTTCAATAATAACTTCCACCAAACCATCAATGTGTCTGGTTCTGCTGGAGGCTTCTTCCATTTAAAAGGGAGTTATCCTTTTCACTGTCACCAAGAGGAGCTCAGAGGAGGTCATTTGATTGTTGGAGTTTTTCCTCTATTATTGTAGTCTTTACCTCACAGTATAAAGCACCTTGTGGTGACTGTTGTTGCAATTTCGTGATATATAAATAAAACTGAATCGATTCAGAATTCACTGTACACAAACAGCATTAATGAAGGTTACAAATGTGGCCTCAGACAGTAGACTTACCTCTGTACTGCTAGACAGTGTAGTGTTTGACACTGTTGACCACACTTTTTATTACAGTTGTTAGAACATGTCATAGATATTAAAGGTACTGTGGCACAGTGGTTTAAGTCATATCTGTCTAATGGACTCCAATTTTCTCATGTGTGAGGTAACTTAAAGCAGACAGAGTTAATTAGAGCGTTGTATGTATGTATTTGTCCATCACCTCAGGTTCCAGTTCATTCATGAAAGATTAAAACAAAATCCCCTGATTAGCCTGTTTCTCTGTAACACAGAGAGACAGAGAACCTTTCACACTCACTCATGGACAATTTAGATTCCCAGTTAACCTAATCCAGTGCAGAGAGAGCCCACGTAAGGAATATGCAAACTCCACACTGGCCAGATGATGGATTCGGACCACGAACCTTGAACCAAGACACTGAACGATTCAATTTGTATTCATCTTTTCAATTCTCATTTCTTCCTGTATTTTTCTGTATTATTATTATTGTGCTTGATTTGTAGGCTAATATTGTATGCTGTTATTCTTTTCTGCCATTTCTTTTTTCTATTTAGTAGTGTGCTGTCTAGTGTAGTGTGAGTTTTTCCACCCACCCTCCAAAAATAAAAAAAAATCAAATCCAACATTAGCACAACTCATTAGCATAGACCTCTCTGCTGAATCACTCTTGTTATTAACCTCTGTCTCTCTTCCACAGCATGTCTTTATCCTGTCTTCCTTCTCTCACCCCAACCGGTCGCAGCAGATGGCCCCGCCCCTCCCTGAGCCTGGTTCTGCTGGAGGTTTCTTCCTGTTAAAAGGGAGTTTTTCCTTCCCACTGTCGCCAAAGTGCTTACTCATAGGGGGTCATATGATTGTTGTTGTTTTTTTCTCTGTATGTATTATTGTGGGGTCTACCTTCCGATATAAAGTGCCTTGAGGTGACTGTTGTTGTGACTTGGTGCTATATAAAAAAATGAATTGAACTGAACAACTCTCCATCTTTTTTAACACTTCTGCACTTAAATGTCCCATATAATTTAACAATTACAACAAGTCAACTCAAACTCATTCAGCTTTCAAACAACATTTTCTTGGAAATGTATTCTCTAGTATTATTATGTGTAAATTTCTTTTCTCAGAGCAAAGTGAATATTTATCACTGATGCTCTATTATTTATTTATTTATTTTCTTTTGCTAGAATTTTAATTTTTTCATAACTCTGTGTATTACTTAGTATCACGGTGGTTTAAATCTCTGATCCCCAGAAATCGAAAATGTACATGTTAAAAACATACTCTGGAGAAAGAGTCGCTTTAATTCTGAAAAGATTTGACCGGAAGTGCTGTTCCTGTGTAATGATCGAGTAAGTCCAAAACCAAGCCTCGTTAGTGAGATGCTGGGAGCTGAGTAGGATTAGGAGCGCAGCAGGAGAGCAGCAGCTCGGCTCTCCGCGCTTTGTTTTCTGCTCAGATCATCAAGAGCTGCAGTCTGGTGTGGAAACGCTGCGTGTAGTTCTTCTCTCTGAAAGCGACCTGCCTTTTTTCTCCAGAGGACATCCCACCGTACCCATTGCAACAGGTCGAGCAGGAGGTGAAATCTAAAACAATATATATAGATGTGATGTGACAGTAAAGCGCAGAGAGAGAGGCGGGCAGCAGAGGAGGTTGACGGTGTAAGCTTTGATGGTTTCAGCTGCAGTGGATGCGACAGAGCGGGGAACTGCCAACATGATGCCGGTGAGTGGAAAATCACATTCTGCCTTAATGACCCATTCATGCACAACTGTCACCACCATCTGAGGGGAAACTCCGAGTTCAACTTTCTACCACACATCCTTACATAGCTGCATCACGAATTTAATTTATAGGACCACGCACTGAGATCTTCGTGGAATCCCTTTAAAGCATTTTTTAAATAAGAATGTGTCTCGAAATAACACGTCATGTTTTATAAATTAAACTTTTTTGTCGCACTAATCTTTTTCGTTGTACTTGGCTTCCTCTGACTTTGTAATGTAATGATAAATACTACATATAACACAATTAATATTTAATCACATATTTTTTTATGTTTGAAAATAAAGATATTAGGTGTAGTTTTAATTTGTGTTAATGTGCAAACGTTCAGCTTTAAATCATGGCTATGATTGTTCTTAGCGGTTTGCTTTGTGTTGATATTGTGTCTTTGCGTTGGGTGCAGTTTGCACAGTGCTGTCATGCCTGTCATGCAATGAAAATTAAAGTAACTTTAACATTCACACTCCTTAGAAATTGTAAAGTGTTCTCACATTTTCTCCTTGATCAACACAAACTGAAATCAACTCGATCAGTAACATTACTATGACTGTTAAATGTATTACAGTACTCTGTTACAGTATATCATTTTAACCCCATTCCTCACACTGTATCTAGCAGATATCTGCTGAATACAATGTGAGGAAGCTTAAACAGAGAAACAGGATCAGTTAGACAACAGATGCCAGTGTGGTGGAATCAGACAGAATAGGGATTACGTGTTCCTCTCATCACGGACCAACTGCAGGTGACACAGAGGATTTGAAGTTGTCTGGTGTCTGTCTGCAGTGACTCAAACACAGCAGACTTCTCTGTTGCACCAACCAGTGTCACAACCAGATGTGAGCAGGCCAGCTGTGGATCTACTAATAATAGATTAACACCATTGTTTTCATGTGGAATGATGGTAATCTTCTGGTTTATGAGAATAAAAAAAGACCTGTTTGTGCATGCTACATCCTCAGTCTTACTTCTGCTGAACAGTTTGACATTTCAGGCTGTGGTGTTCTGGTACTTGTCACGTGTCAGACGTCCCACTCTTCACTGGTGTCCCGTGTCTGGGAACCACCAAAGTGTCATTATTTCACTGAAATTCAGATAACTGACACGTTGACTGGTTGGATTTAAGTGTGTTTCAGCTACAGTTATCTGCATTAATGATTGGGGGGGTGGGGGGGTTTGCACACTAATGGATGGCAGACAAAAGAGGAACTTTATAGACTCTGTTGAAGGAAACAGAATCTATCAATGAGGAAATGGTGAGATGAACTTCTCATTTATTGTTCTATAGACAGTAACTTCTACTCTTGACTTCATTATTTCTACATAGGTTGTTTGGAGGAAGCTCTTATAAAACAACCAGTTTACTCACAACTTGTCTTAAATAAAGGTGTAAAGGTGACACATATTATACTCTATGCTGCTGCTAAATGTAGCTTTTTTGATTCACACTTCAAAATAATCTTTATTTTTATAAAAATGACAAGTTGAAAAAACAAATCAAAAAACAAAAATAAATTTTTTATCAATGCCAAATATTACTGAACTCTGTAAAAGTGCAATGTACCATTGATTAACCGCAAATGAGATTCTGTGCACTCATCTTTGACATATTTTACCTTACCGACAAAAAGCAGGTGTAACAGATGTATAGAACAAAGTGTCAGGTACTTGCATCATTTTCTAGTCTGACTGTAAATTCAGCAGATCGCAGGATATCGACCTGTTTCTCTTGTTCACTCATCTTTATAATTTCTCTTCTAACTGCTTTGATCTTTTTAAACCTCACCTAGACCGCTGGCTTGCGCTGCGGCTGTCGAGCTCCTTGTGGCTTAAGCTACGTTACCTTTGTTAACTTCCTTAAAATATCCATGTTCAGCTGGGTGAAGACGATTTATGATTAAGTTTTCATGGAGCTCCACCTACAGTTTATTTTGAACTGTTTGACTTCACTCATAGTGAAGAGCTTCCATGTTAATGACATGTTGTATGTGTTCATGTGACTGTTAGCTCATAACTGAACATGGTGACCAGACAGGATCAAGAATGCTGGAACCAATCGAGCCCCTGGTCAGCTGATTTGTACAACTTTACTTGATTGGCTGCCCTCATTAACAACATAATGAACAGCAGATGGGTGGAGCTTCTATGCTCTCATTCAGAGCAATGTGTCCTCCAACACAGCAACTACAGGTTTCTGGATGTTCATGAACAAATGTTGATTGGTTGACAAAGTGGGTGGCTGTAGCTCAGGAGGTGGAACCACCAACCAATCTGTAGGTTGGTTGGTGGTTCGCGATGTCTTCTCCGGCGCTGATAAGTGGCGTCTGTCTTGTGTCAGTGACGTAAAAGACAGATTTAATGCGACATGACCATCAAACAGCAGTCGCTTTCTAAAACATTGGATATGTATCGGATTCAGTACCACATACGAAAGGGACCCAGATCGGATTTGTGCCGTTCACACTGTCATAGCATGATCGGATATGGGTCGCATAGGGTCAGAAAAATCGGATTTGATGCGCTTTTGCCTGCAGTGTGAACGTAGCCTAACTGATGCATCCATTGGAATGTGAATGTTAGACAGAAAGCACTTAAGCATAGAAAAAGTGCTCGGATGAATCAGTGAATGAGTGCTTTGAGTGCTCAGGCTGAGTAGAAAGCCGCTGTTTAAGAACCCTTACAACTGAAACAAGGGCAGAGAGTCAGGAATGAGAGAAGTGTGAAAAGAAACAGCAAAGATGCAACACACAGCAGTCACTGTTTTTAACACTTGGTTTTACTTGAGCTCTTTTGCATGTTAACGCCGTCTTCTCTGGCAGCCTGATAGAGACCCACAAGCAAGAGTAGCCCCAGATCCGTTACACCACATTGTACACTGCCTCCATCAACAACAGGCCCACTCTGCAGGTAGACAGGGTGTCCACTGACTGCTAATACGCTACCACTGCTGAAACATGATTTCAGAATAAGTGGGAGAAATCTTAATTAAAAGTATGAGATTTGAAAGTATTTCCACTGCAGTTAGAAGAGTTCAAGAAAACCACAGAGCTCTATTTTTAAATAGTGGAAGTTGTCAGTATTGTTTCTGCTGAGACAGTCACTGTGGCTCACAAAACAAAAAAACCCCAAAACAAAACGTTTGTCAGTCTTTTTTTGTTCGTTTTTCATATTAACTTTGACGTCCAGACTGCAAGAAAAAGAAGGAAACAGGTGGAGGACCAGGATCAGATTATCTGTTAACCAGACAGGAAAACCTTACTGCAATGGGGGGAAAAAGAGACGTCAGTATTTTCCAGCAGAAGATAAGGAATATAATATTATGTTTAAAATAAAAGGTTCAACCTGATACTTTTGGTAATATTTTGTTTTCTTTACAAGCATATGTTTTCATTTATTACAGTATATTTAAATCTGACCATTTTGTGATTTACAATGTTTTGGAGAACTGTAATAACATTATTATACATATAATTTAGAAACCAGATTTTTTTTAAAAGTCTAAAGTGAAACATTGAGAGCAGCCTGTAGAGATTACCTGAACATTTGCTGACCTTTGTATCTAAGACTTTGTCCTTGTCTACTTAAACCTCCAACACTATAAAAGCATACACATATACTATGTTTGTGTATATGTATATAAGAGGGAAAAAAAAACAGAAAAGCATAAAAGGACCAGTTCTTGTGATTCAAGATAGTGAAGCAAGCCTTAAATGTTACATAAAAGCTGCCTTTAAAAAGGCAGCACACCCTATTCATTAAACTGCATCCTCATAATCTTCCAGGCTGAGCTCAGTGGAGCTCATTGTGCTGCTTGGTAACTGTTGCCACAGTGACCAGAAATTAACACTAGCACACTCACTAACACACACACGCGATTCAAGGTCATATGGGAACACTCTTTATTTAATATTCCTTAGGCGATGAGGCGCTAAAGCATTTGTAGCCTTCATGTTAGTTTGCAGCATCACCCTGGTGCTGATATTCAGGTCTCAAAGGTGACGATAAAGTCAGACTCGTCCCGCTCTGGCTTTGTTTACATCTTTAGGCAGAAGCATTTTGACAGTGAGAGTACTTCCATTCTTTCATGTTCAATGTATAAAATTGCGCTAAACATTCAAATGTAGAAAAGTCACCTTCTTGTTGACATCCTCTGACAGACATCAGTAAGAAAATTGGTTTTCACCATATATGTTGGCCAATATGCTAACGTGTTTAAATAAGTATATAATCAGCTAATCAGATGGCAGCAACTCAGTGCATTGATCTATTTAGGTATGTAGACATGGACAAGACGAGTGGCTGAAGTGCAAACTGAGAGATAGCGTAAGGAGGAAAGGTGATTTAAGTGACATTGCATGTTGGCGCCAGACAAACTAGCCTGAGCATTTCCAGAAACTCCTGGGATTATGTTTAGGTTGACAGAAAACTGTCTGAAAAACAGAAAGTATCCAGTGAGCAGCAGACCTCTGGTGTAATATCCCTTGTTGATGCCAGAGGTCAGAGGAAAATGGCCAGACTGCTTTGAGCTGAAAGCTCAGCTCAGCTATACATGTACACATATATACACACTGCATGTTTATAAGCACAAACAATGCTAAACACTGCTGATGACAGGCGTTACTAGGTAGGTAGATTTTATTAATAGTGTGTAGTGTAATATTATAAGTTGGTAGGTGGGTTACAGACACCAATAGCATCATAACATACACTTTATCAAAAGGTATGACTTTATAGATGATTAGTCAGCAGGTGGGACATCTCCCAATATAATCTAACAAAACAGTGTCAGTCAAGGAAGACAATGTGAACAACAGATGTCTGGAAGCATTCTGCGTTTATACTGCTCACTGTGGGAGCGTCCTAGACAATGGGGTCGTGTGTATTGTTTATCCAATATTGGCATGTCATGTGATGCTGGTAGCCATATGGCTACAGCCCTCCACAGTGCCTACAAAACATTTGGGATGTGACCTGCAGTGTGGCAGCTGTCAGCATGTTGCCCTGAGCAGAAACAGGACAGATACTGAATGAGTGAATGAAAACAGTCGGCACATTGACAGCGAAATGTGTTTTCAGTCAGTTTAGTTGTGATTTAACACTCTGTTATAAATAAAGCACGCTGAGATCAAAACCAATATTCTTTGACCTTTGGTTTTCCCCGGTCTCGTCTGATAATGTTTCAAATTAGCTTCAGTTTTGAGCTTCTGATCTCAGGATTTCAGATCTACAGAAATATTTGACAGAATTTCCTAATTTGTCTAGTTAATTATAATAATCAAATGATTTAATTAAATCAGTGATCTACTGTGTTAAATGTTTAGATTTATTAACTGTCACATTTGTAGTCATTGGTGCTTTCATAGAAATCTACATCAGCACCAGTATTAAAAAAAATAAAATAAAAATGTTTGCAGTTGTAATCTGAGTAGCAACAAAAACAGCTTAAAATGTTTTTAATTTGCTAAAATTATGTAATACGTTTCTTTTGTTGATTAAAGCTGAACTATATGTATCCATGTGTGTTTGTCTGCTTCTGTTGTGACGTCTCAATTGTTGGCGAGTCAATAACAGGATTACGAGGTGACTCCATTTTGATCATTGTTAAGACGAAGCTGTTGACCTCTTTCAGACAGTAGATGGATCGTTAATTTCATCCCACACAGCAGTGGGGGGTTGTGGTAGTATTAAGCAGCGTGATGCAGCTCTAATTCCTGGCTGGATTAGGAGCTGAGGCCACAGGACTTTAAGGCTCGCCGCCTGTTGACTAGCAGGTTCACTCTTCGGGGCTTTTTAATATTTCAGCTTTCACACGTTTCCACTTTCAGCTACTATGGGTGCAGCAGTGTTTCCAGGATTTCACAGGGTTTTTTCCTCCATGATTGAAATTAATGATGTTGTGGTGGTATAAAATCAAACAGCCTATACTGTCCTCTTGGAAGGATTTCTTACAGTGTTTTAACTGCAAGATGACAGCTTTGGTGTGTGTGTCATGTTTGTGTTTTTGTGCAAGTGTCTGTGTTCGCTTGTTAAAGGCTACGTTCACACTGCAGGTCTTAATACTCAATTCCGATTTTGTGATTAAATCCGATTTTTTTGTCTGCTCGTTCACACTACAAATAAAATGCGACAGCAAACGCGCTCTAGTGTGAACCCTCAAAGCGGCCGCATGCGCAAAAGAAGACGTCACACACAACGCGCTCTGTTTAGACCCAGACCAAACAGTATTGTTTGACTGATGGCCCTTAATATAAAGACTTCGGACTTCACGTTTCCCAATTTTTGCTTTAAGTTATTTTGTTATTTACATAATAATGTAAATAACCTAATAATGATCCTTATTGCTGTTTTAGAGGAGCGGTGCTTCAAAGGATAGTTGCAGATTTCTGTCAGAATCTGCAGATTATACAGTACAAATAAAATGTTCACGTTTCTCCAACATTGTCTTCCCAACAGTTTCACCGGATGGCCAGGAAGCATTCACGATGTCTTCTCCGGCACTGATAATTGGCGTCTGTCTTGTGTCAGTGACGTAAAAGACTGATTTAATGTGACTTGACCGTTCAAACAGCAGTCTCTTTCTAAAACATCGGATATGTATCGGATTCAGTACCACAAACGAAAGTGACCCAGATCGGATTTGAAAATGTCAGATTTGTGCCGTTCACACTGTCATACCAAGATCGGATATGGGTCGCATAGGGTCAAAAAAAAATTGGATTTGATGTGCTTTCGCCTGCAGTGTGAACGTAGCCCAAGTGTTCTAGTGAATGAGAGAGTTTGTGTGTCTGTATGCCTTTAAAAGAGCATGTAATGGCTGCAGTGAAGAAGAGAGAGCATGTCAGCATTCTGAAGTTTGTGCTTTGATGCAAAATTTAGTGCTGCTGAAAACAAGGCATGATGATGGTAAAGATGTTAATAATTGTGTGGATGCCCTCAAAGGCCTCATACTTTCATGTAGAAACTCCATTCAAACTTTAAAACGTTCTCAAATGATTGGGCTATTCCTGTGTGATTCAGCTTTTTCATATCTGATACCGTTTTCATTTAATGCCTCTTTAAGTTTTCAGTTGCAGATTTGTGATTTTTCAGAAAATACATGTGTTGCTATGGTTGCTATGCAATTAACTCAGAGTGAGCACTGGTGCGTTCTGAATTTTCTCTTCATGTCTGAACAACTTCTTGCTACTCACTCAATTTCCACTCATCCCCCACAAATTATACATCAAAACGTAGGTATTTTTGCTGGCTTTAAGACAGTGTCACTATAATTATCGTGCGAGTTACGGTTTTTTCACAATTTGCCTCGAAGTGACACGAAGTCTAAAAACTCCCCATTCAAACTCTATGGGGAGGTTGTGAAACTCAGAGCTGAAATACTGAAACTGAAGGCATTTTCAAATCGTCATATCTCCTTAACGAAGCAAAGTTAAGACATGAGGCTTGTGCCAATTCATCTTCAGACACTGCTGACACTCACGGTCGAAGCAGTTTTTACAGTCATCTTACCGTTGAGCCATAAATTACGTTTGTTTGAGGGGTGGAAATCTGTCCTCCTCTCAGTTTTCAAACTCCGAAAATGAAGCCGTTTCTTCTCTCGTCATATCTCCGCGACGGAGGTACAAAGAGCTAAGTAAATCGCAGTCAAAGTTCACCAAAGTCCGCTGATTCACCCAGTGCAAGAATTATGCTTCTATCCCACCTAGTTTTTGAGTTACACGACGTTTTGTAACTCCAAAAAACGGCGTTTTCGCCTCTCACCGCGATCTAATTCTGACTGCTCATCAACCTGTTTTCCAGGCATCTGCTCTCTTTGCCAGTGGCGCAGTTGGTAATGAAACGGATCTTCAGACCAAAGTTCGTGGGTTCGATTCCACCTTGTTCAACATTTTTTTCCACTACAAATTGATACACTATCACAGACCTGTAATTCATATTGATAATTTAGTACAATTCTGCAACGTTTAATGATTTTGGAAGCTTTTCTAATATGGACCTCAGATTCTTGTTAACGCTCCATGGCAGAAATACATACAAGTACACAGCCTGATAAAGCAGACAGAAGAAGTACCTCTGATTGGTTCAGCCTTTTCACCTCTTATCAGCACAAATCTCAGCCTCTTCTGCTGTTTTTATTAGAATTTTAAGCTTTTTCACCGTTTTTCTGTTACGTGAGAACCAGTTTGGCTCAATGAGTAGCTGAAAAATGTCAGCCTCTTCTGCTCTTTCAGAAGAATTTCAGAGTTCAGCTTTTTCACTTGTTTTAAGCACAAATTTCAGTCTCTTTACCTCATTTCACAACAAAGTAGTTCTTCCTCTTCACCTCTTTTCTGCTAATTTAAGCTTCTGCTCCACAGTGCACATTTTTCTTCTTATCATATCTTTGCTTGTGACCAGAACTCATTTGGCTCAGAGGGTTGAGCAGCTGCCGTGAGACCCGGAGGTTCGAATCCTACCTGTGACAGTTGCCGCACATGTTCCCTGCTTGCATGCGCAAATTCTGCTTATTCACCTCTTCTACAAAAATTTCGGCCTTTTCACCTCTTATTAGCACAAATCTCAGCTGTTTACAGAAAAAACTCTTTTGAGCACAAATTCTGCTGATTCATCTCTTTTCAGCGCAACTTTCTGCTTCTTTCCATCCTTTCTGCAGAAATTCTGCTCATTCAACTCTTTTCAGCAAAATTTTCAGCCTTTTCACCTCTTATCAGCACAAATCTCAGCTGTTTTCAGAAAAAACTCTTGAGCACAAATTCTGCTGATTCATCTCTTTTGAGCAGAAATTCTTCTGATTCACCTCTTTTCTGTAAAGTTTTCAGACCTTTCACCTCTTATCAGCACAAATCCCAGCTTTTTCAGCTGTTTTCAGCAAAAACCTCTTTTTAGCAGAATTCTGCTCATTCAGCTTTTTTCAGCAGAAATTCTGTTGATTGAACTCTTTTCAGGAGAATTTTCACCTCTTTTCAGCTCAAATCTCAGCTGTTTTCAGAAAAAACTCTTTTGAGCAGAAATTCTGCTCATTCACCTCTTTTCAGCGCAATTTTCTGCTTCTTTCCATCTTTTCTCCAGAAATTCTGCTCATTCAACTCTTTTCAGCAAAGTTTTCAGTCTCTCCACCTCTTCTTTGTGGGAATGAGTTTGCCTCAGTGAGATGACTAGCCGCCTTGAAACCAAAAGGGCAAGGTTCGAATCCTACTCAGGGCAACACCTTTTTTCAGCAGACATCTTCAGCATTAAGGCATCCACACAGCATTTTCGCAGGAAATGCAAATTTTTCTAGTTAATGTTAATAATAATTCAGTGTCCAACGTAACAGGCCACATGTACATTTTTATTAGAACGTGGAAGAGAAAAGACAACTTGATTATATCATCCCCTCCTGCTGGTACTGTAGCTTCAGCATGCATGCCCATTTCACTTTTGGAAAGAAAGCGTGAAATGGTCACAGTGGACCGGTGTGTCTATTACATGTTTTGCTCACAAACAACAGGTTGCAACGATTGACAGCTGGTGCTTCTGGGCAGACATTTATGGAAATGCCTGGTGTGACGTGTTACTCATCTCAGCTGACTATTTATGTTACCCATTTTAATCAGAGCTACAATTGAAACTGACTGAAGGTGACTGAGGTGAAAAAAGTGCACGCACTCACAAATGTAGTCTGTTTTTAAGATCTGTTGATGTTCAGGAATCAGTGGTACCAATGACAAGAGACTCCCAAGAGAAACTTTCTTTCCTCCACCATCTCTGATTGGCTGCAGTGTTTCCTGGTCTGGTGACAGTGGCCCACTTTGTCTGAACCTGAAGGAAGACAGCATTGCTCCAGTTTTCTTTATGTAGGACAGTAGGCAGGCTGGTTGACGGCTTCTCACTGAGCCCGTTAAATCTCTTTCAGAGCCTTTGTTGGTTTTATTATTTCTAACACTATTGCAACTTAAATTTTTTGAGTATTTCCATTTTCTGTTGACAAGAACAGCTACTGTAGCCTGCAATAACATAAAACAATCGTTCTTAAGAGCTAAAAGGCCAGGAGAAACGAATGGGGCTAAATACAAAATTACACTTTTCTTTCTGACAATGTTCATTTACGTTTGCAGAGTAAACTTTCAGTTTGACTGAACGAGACCAATAAAATTAACAACGCCCTTAGCAACCTTTCTTATAGTAATTAGGACTAAAGTGAAAAGATTATTTTATTTAATTTGAAAAAAAATCCCACTCATGTGTGACCTCATGGGTGCCTAATCGCTGGCATTGACAAGCTTGGAGCTGCCCATTTTAGCTCTGCCATGGTGACACTGTGGACTTGTTTCAAAGCCTGAAGTCCAGATTCTCCATGGTAGTCACTTTTTCACAGTTATATCCATGTGAGACATTTTAGTTCTCATCTTTTCCTCACACGACTGTCTTGCAGAAAAAATAGAAAGCACACGAACAAATTCAAAAAACCAAGAAGACTGAATGTTGCATATATGAAAGTTATTTTGCTTTAGTTCTGTATTGAATTGATTCCTATAGAATCTCTGACAAGCAATCCTCAGGTTAGTGACTAAAAAGGTAAACTGTGTGCACTGAAGTACCCACTGATTTGTCAGAAATGATCAATAAGATCAATAATTGTCACATCCATATGCCCAGTAATTTATCCCTTTGTGTATTTGCAGTTGAGCTCTCATTTCGGTCGACTGTATTTGTGGTTTTGAGTAAACTGTTTCAAGACCTTTTTGGATGGACTCAGTGACATTTAGCTCACATACTTGTGTTCCCCCCAAGATCAACCAATACCGTTTTCTCCTGTTACACCTTAACCAGGCCTCTTACAACAAAGAGGGTTGTAAATTGGTTTCAGCTGCTTTGGTGTTAATGAAATCACTAACATGTGCACTAGAATGCCAACAATGAGACAGACCTAAAACAGGAATGTTTTACAGGTGGAGGCCTGTTTCCCCTCAACTGGGTATGTCTCCTTTGTGCGAGTGTCACGACCCACTCGATAAAGCCTCTTTTAATGACACAAAGAGCGGCTAGGTCAGGGGTCTGCAACCTTTAACACCCAAAGAGCCACTTGGACCCGGTTTCCACGCAAAAGAAAACACTGGGAGCCGCAAATACTTTTTGAAATCTAAAATGAAGATAACACTGTATACATTGTTTTTTTTACTTTTATGCTTTGTGTGAACAACTAAAGTAAGTAAGTAAAGTTTATTTATTAAGTGCTTTTCACAGACAGGCTGTCACAAAGCGCTGTACACAAATATTAAAATAAACAATACAATCAATAGACATTATACACAATGTAAAAGATCAAATGTAAATAATGTAAAGAATATAAAATACGTAGATCAACAAAAGGCTTGTTTGAACAGAAAAGTTTTTAACTGCTTTTTAAAAGAATCCACAGAGCAACTAAGGTGTGTTGCTTATGAAATCCATGAAGTGCTACAGAGAAAATTACATTTTATTTATGTAATTAACACATTTTGAACTGAAGAAATATAACAAAAGGAAAGACGCCTAGCTGAACTAAAATGATCCAGCAAACAAAACTGTTGTGAGTCGCCACCCTTATATCGCCTTTGGGCTTTTGGAGCCTTGACCTGACTTTTAAAAAGTAATTGGAAAAAAAGCACTATGCTGCTAAAAGATGAAAAATAGATATTTGCAAAATTCTGCCTAGATATGTATTTTACCTGGTTAATGTGTGTGGCGGGGCGTGGTCTGCAGCGCCGCTGGGAGGCGGACGCACCTGAGCGGCACCCGCAATCACACCTCGCCACCTTAAAGTCTGTGCTCTATCTGCTGTTGTGTTGTCGGGCTGTGAGCTGAAAAGCTACAGCCGGCTGTATGCGTACAGCAACCGTGTGTGAAAAGTGGTCAATAAAGAGATGCTGAAAAGCGTGTTCATGCAAACATCGTCGGGTCTGCCGTGATATGTTTACAATAAGACTTATGGTCCCGAACCTGTGCGCAGCATCTGCAAATCGGGGCTTTCATCTTGACGCAGGACTGTAAGCTGTCATCTGTGAGGCGTGAGCGGTGTTTGTTTTAACATAGTTCATGGTGGAGTTGCTGACATAATGTGGATCCGAAGATCCATAACTGGCCTACCTGGGGTCGAAAGTCTCGATAAATGCACGCCGTTTCGGCGGGTACACCGGCTTCCGCGAGTGTGACTCTTATTTTGAGCGGTGAAAAAATAATATAATATAATTTTATTTTTATATTTCAAAATCACAATAATCTTCCAATTTAGAACTACAAGTTAAAAAAAGAACTAAACACAAATAAAATACACTTCAGCTAAATACTTCTAATTTATTTTCCCAAACCACCGGGAGCCGCAGTATAAGGACAAAAGAGCCGCATGCGGCTCCAGAGCCGCATGTTGCCGACCCCTGGGCTAGGTCCACACGGCTTCAGGACGCACCACGTGATCATCAATTTCTATCACTTGGTCAAAGACCCTCCGCCCCCGGAATCAGTGACGGACGTCGCCACTGAGCACATGATGTGATTGCATCCCCGTGTTCTGTCCCCAACACGTTATTAAACGCTGTTCAATTCGTACCCGCAATCAGGGGACAGGCGCGGGTAACTGTGTGTTTTGACCTTGTATTTCAATATCAGCGGCACTTTGGGACACTTGTGAATATCACCATGAACACATTTCACCAATACACACTCCGCTTTCAGCAATGCGCCGGGGCGAACCAAGCTTTGGTGCATAAGGCTCTGCGTACAGACCGTGTCCCCCAAAGCATGGCGCATACCCCGTTGACTCCTTACCGGAACGCTGTAGTCCCTCCTGAACCGGGGGAGGGTGTCGGAGCCCGAGCGATGTGAGTCTGGCATACCAGCTGAGTTTCGGCACCACTGTAAAGGACCGTGACCCGACACGCCGCTCTTTCGATTGTGTAACTGTTTTTTTCCTAAATTGATTGTGCACTCTGGTTCGGCACACACACCAGCCAGCTTCCATCCCGCACACACACTTCTCCTCTCGTGTCCGACCTCGCTGAAGGGAGAAACCTTGTTTGGTTGATTATCTCCACCTGGCCCTCCAGCCTCCCTGGCCCTGCCCTTTGAGCTCACTGCGCCATCCCTCCCCCTGCGGCTGAGCCAGGGACCACGCCTCCACCACGATGATGGCACAAGCATACATTGGCCCTCATTCACAAACAGCGTGCATAAATCATGCATTGAAACTTTCATGTACAAACCTAAATGTTATCAATATTTGTATAGTTGATTTGTACTTCACAAACAACTTTACAAATGTGAGTACAAACAAATGAAAGCCTGACTGACTTAGAAAACTTACATCTTTGCAAAATGAATACTAGTGTATTTATATTTATTATATATATTAGGTGATAATATTATTACCAAGAATGATTTCAATTCAATTCAATTCAATTCAATTTTATTTATATAGCGCCAAATCACAACAAAAGTCGCCTCAAGGCGCTTCATAGATACAGAGAAAAACCCAACAATCATATGACCCCCTATGAGCAAGCACTTTGGCGACAGTGGGAAGGAAAAACTCCCTTTTAACAGGAAGAAACCTCCGGCAGAACCAGGCTCAGGGAGGGGCGGCCATCTGCTGCGACCGGTTGGGGTGAGAGAAGGAAGACAGGATAAAAGACATACTGTGGAAGAGAGACAGAGGTTAATAACAGATACGATTCAATACAGAGAGGTCTGATTGAACTCTTTTCAGCAAAATTTTAAATTTTTTCACTACTTTTCAGCACAAATCCCAGCTTTTTCAGCTGTTTTCAGCAAAAACCTCTTGTCAGCAGAATTCTGCTCATTCACCTCTTTTCAGTAGAAATTCTAATCATTCAGCTTTTTTCAGCAGAAATTCTGCTGATTGAACTCTTTTCAGCAAAATTTTCAGCCTTTTCACCTCTTATCAGCACAAATCCCAGCTGTTTTTAGAAAAAACTCTTTTGAGCAGAAATTCTGCTGATTGAACTCTTTTGAGCAGAATTTTACATTTTTTCACTATTTTTCAGCACAAATCCCAGCTTTTTTCAGCAAAAACCTCTTTTCAGCAGAAATTCTGCTGATTGAACTCTTTTCAGCAGAATTTTTAATTTTTTCACCACTTTTCAGCACAAATCCCAGCTTTTTCAGCTGTTTTCAGCAAAAACCTCTTTTCAGCAGAATTCTGCTGATTGAACTCTTTTCAGCAGAATTTTAAATTTTTTCACTACTTTTCAGCACAAATCCCAGCTTTTTCAGCTGTTTTCAGCAAAAACCTCTTGTCAGCAGAATTCTGCTCATTCACCTCTTTTCAGTAGAAATTCTAATCATTCAGCTTTTTTCAGCAGAAATTCTGCTGATTGAACTCTTTTCAGCAAAATTTTCAGCCTTTTCACCTCTTATCAGCACAAATCCCAGCTGTTTTTAGAAAAAACTCTTGAGCAGAAATTCTGCTGATTGAACTCTTGAGCAGAATTTTACATTTTTTCACTATTTTTCAGCACAAATCCCAGCTTTTCCAGCTGTTTTCAGCAAAAACCTCTTTTCAGCAGAAATTCTGCTGATTGAACTCTTTTCAGCAGAATTTTTAATTTTTTCACCACTTTTCAGCACAAATCCCAGCTTTTTCAGCTGTTTTCAGCAAAAACCTCTTGTCAGCAGAATTCTGCTCATTCACCTCTTTTCAGTAGAAATTCTAATCATTCAGCTTTTTTCAGCAGAAATTCTGCTGATTGAACTCTTTTCAGCAAAATTTTCAGCCTTTTCACCTCTTATCAGCACAAATCCCAGCTGTTTTTAGAAAAAAACTCTTTTGAGCAGAAATTATGCTGATTCATCTCTTTTCAGCACAACTTTCTGCTTCTTTCCATCCTTTCTGCAGAAATTCTGCTCATTCAACTCTTTTCAGCAAAATTTTTACCCTTTTCACCTCTTATCAGCACAAATCTCAGCTGTTTTCAGAAAAAACTCTTTTCAGCAGAAATTCTGCTGATTCCCCTTTTTTTTGCAAAGTTTTCAGTCTCTCCACCTCTTCTTTGTGGGAATGAGTTTGCCTCAGTGAGATGACTAGCCGCCTTGAAACCAAAAGGGCAAGGTTCGAATCCTACTCAGGGCAACACCTTTTTTCAGCAGACATCTTCAGCATTAAGGCATCCACACAGCATTTTCGCAGGAAATGCAAATTTTTCTAGTTAATGTTAATAATAATTCAGTGTCCAACGTAACAGGCCACATGTACATTTTTATTGGAACGTGGAAGAGAAAAGACAACTTGATTATATCATCCCCTCCTGCTGGTACTGTAGCTTCAGCATGCATGCCCATTTCACTTTTGGAAAGAAAGCGTGAAATGGTCACAGTGGACCGGTGTGTCTATTACATGTTTTGCTCACAAACAACAGGTTGCAACGATTGACAGCTGGTGCTTCTGGGCAGACATTTATGGAAATGCCTGGTGTGACGTGTTACTCATCTCAGCTGACTATTTATGTTACCCATTTTAATCAGAGCTACAATTGAAACTGACTGAAGGTGACTGAGGTGAAAAAAGTGCACGCACTCACAAATGTAGTCTGTTTTTAAGATCTGTTGATGTTCAGGAATCAGTGGTACCAATGACAAGAGACTCCCAAGAGAAACTTTCTTTCCTCCACCATCTCTGATTGGCTGCAGTGTTTCCTGGTCTGGTGACAGTGGCCCACTTTGTCTGAACCTGAAGGAAGACAGCATTGCTCCAGTTTTCTTTATGTAGGACAGTAGGCAGGCTGGTTGACGGCTTCTCACTGAGCCCGTTAAATCTCTTTCAGAGCCTTTGTTGGTTTTATTATTTCTAACACTATTGCAACTTAAATTTCTTGAGTATTTCCATTTTCTGTTGACAAGAACAGCTACTGTAGCCTGCAATAACATAAAACAATCGTTCTTAAGAGCTAAAAGGCCAGGAGAAACGAATGGGGCTAAATACAAAATTACACTTTTCTTTCTGACAATGTTCATTTACGTTTGCAGAGTAAACTTTCAGTTTGACTGAACGAGACCAATAAAATTAACAACGCCCTTAGCAACCTTTCTTATAGTAATTAGGACTAAAGTGAAAAGATTATTTTATTGAATTTGAAAAAAAATCCCACTCATGTGTGACCTCATGGGTGCCTAATCGCTGGCATTGACAAGCTTGGAGCTGCCCATTTTAGCTCTGCCATGGTGACACTGTGGACTTGTTTCAAAGCCTGAAGTCCAGATTCTCCATGGTAGTCACTTTTTCACAGTTATATCCATGTGAGACATTTTAGTTCTCATCTTTTCCTCACACGACTGTCTTGCAGAAAAAATAGAAAGCACACGAACAAATTCAAAAAACCAAGAAGACTGAATGTTGCATATATGAAAGTTATTTTGCTTTAGTTCTGTATTGAATTGATTCCTATAGAATCTCTGACAAGCAATCCTCAGGTTAGTGACTAAAAAGGTAAACTGTGTGCACTGAAGTACCCACTGATTTGTCAGAAATGATCAATAAGATCAATAATTGTCACATCCATATGCCCAGTAATTTATCCCTTTGTGTATTTGCAGTTGAGCTCTCATTTCGGTCGACTGTATTTGTGGTTTTGAGTAAACTGTTTCAAGACCTTTTTGGATGGACTCAGTGACATTTAGCTCACATACTTGTGTTCCCCCCAAGATCAACCAATACCGTTTTCTCCTGTTACACCTTAACCAGGCCTCTTACAACAAAGAGGGTTGTAAATTGGTTTCAGCTGCTTTGGTGTTAATGAAATCACTAACATGTGCACTAGAATGCCAACAATGAGACAGACCTAAAACAGGAATGTTTTACAGGTGGAGGCCTGTTTCCCCTCAACTGGGTATGTCTCCTTTGTGCGAGTGTCACGACCCACTCGATAAAGCCTCTTTTAATGACACAAAGAGCGGCTAGGTCCACACGGCTTCAGGACGCACCACGTGATCATCAATTTCTATCACTTGGTCAAAGACCCTCCGCCCCCGGAATCAGTGACGGACGTCGCCACTGAGCACATGATGTGATTGCATCCCCGTGTTCTGTCCCCAACACGTTATTAAACGCTGTTCAATTCGTACCCGCAATCAGGGGACAGGCGCGGGTAACTGTGTGTTTTGACCTTGTATTTCAATATCAGCGGCACTTTGGGACACTTGTGAATATCACCATGAACACATTTCACCAATACACACTCCGCTTTCAGCAATGCGCCGGGGCGAACCAAGCTTTGGTGCATAAGGCTCTGCGTACAGACCGTGTCCCCCAAAGCATGGCGCATACCCCGTTGACTCCTTACCGGAACGCTGTAGTCCCTCCTGAACCGGGGGAGGGTGTCGGAGCCCGAGCGATGTGAGTCTGGCATACCAGCTGAGTTTCGGCACCACTGTAAAGGACCGTGACCCGACACGCCGCTCTTTCGATTGTGTAACTGTTTTTTTCCTAAATTGATTGTGCACTCTGGTTCGGCACACACACCAGCCAGCTTCCATCCCGCACACACACTTCTCCTCTCGTGTCCGACCTCGCTGAAGGGAGAAACCTTGTTTGGTTGATTATCTCCACCTGGCCCTCCAGCCTCCCTGGCCCTGCCCTTTGAGCTCACTGCGCCATCCCTCCCCCTGCGGCTGAGCCAGGGACCACGCCTCCACCACGATGATGGCACAAGCATACATTGGCCCTCATTCACAAACAGCGTGCATAAATCATGCATTGAAACTTTCATGTACAAACCTAAATGTTATCAATATTTGTATAGTTGATTTGTACTTCACAAACAACTTTACAAATGTGAGTACAAACAAATGAAAGCCTGACTGACTTAGAAAACTTACATGTTTGCAAAATGAATACTAGTGTATTTATATTTATTATATATATTAGGTGATAATATTATTACCAATAATGATATAGTGATCTTATTATTAATTAGGTCACTATATACACTTTTCAAAAACATGGTTAGAATTGTTCTTTTTCTTCTTTTGGCTGTTCCCGTCACCAGTCGCCACAGCATATCGTCTGCCTTCATCTCACACTATCCCGGGCATCCTTTTCTGTCACGCCACCCCCTCTTTTATCCATGAACTTCTTGGGGGTTGCTGTAACTCAGGAGGTGGAGCAGGTGATCTACTAATTGGAAGGTTGGTGGCTCCTGAAGCTCCACCTTCAAACATCCTTTGTCCAGTATATTCACTATCCCTCCTCTATATATGTCCAAACCATTTCAACCTTGCCTTTCTAACTTCAGCACTGACGTTCGATTTGCAGCTTCAAACTCATGATTCTGACACTCTTAACCTGCACAACACTATTTCCATGCTTTTCTTTTAAGGTTACACTTGCTTCATTTCTCTTCATATTTACTCTGTGGTAGAAGAGTGTGACTCCACCTCCGTTGCAGTAGCGTTTAGCTTAAAATACTGTTTTGTCTTTTTTGAATGCTCAGCCCCTCTCTTTTTATATCTTGTTGGCATATGCATCATATATGTTTTTGTTCTTTTGAGCTTTTTCCAGACCACATTGACTGGAATGAATAAAACGGAAATCAGGGCAGAAAGAGCTGTGCAAAATGAGAAAAGCCAGCTCAGGGATGTCAAGTTGAAGATTTTAATCCTTAGACCAGCTTTGTGGATGGGAAACCTTAGAAGAAGCTCTGATAAGCCTTTGAGCATGTTGTTGGTTAGTGCCTAGTTCACAGGATAAGTAAAGGCTGGAAAGTGCTGAGTGCTGCATCCACGCAGGTTGGCAGGCTGTGGGAAGTAATCTGGCTGTGGGCCTACCCTGCTGGAGTAACAGATGGCTCATTGCATCATGGGAGTTCTGTCCACAAATATCTGTAATAGTTGTAAATAGCGCAAAAGCTGCAATAAAGGTGAAAAGGGCAGGTTTTGTTTTCAGTGAAACTGTTATGTTGCATGCTGTTTTACTGAACACAGTCTGTTGACGGACTATTCCAATGATTTTGGTTTTAACACTTTAAACAGAACATTGGAAACCTGACAGCCCTTGGAACTATTTTAAGTTTGTGCATGTTGTACAGGTCTGTTGTGAAAGTGAGGCTGGTGATCTTATGATGTTACTGGTTGAGTTTTACTTATGGTTATGCTTATGAGTGGGTACTAACCAAAACATATGAGCATGAGTAGCAGAATGAACCTCATCCAAGGGTTGTCTGAGTAGCAGAGTGAAGCTTTTGGTCATGCAGGAAGTAGACCGTTCAACCACATTGAAGAGGACAGTTGAGGTAGTTCTGGCGTCTGATTAGGCTGCCTCCTTTATAGAAGGAGGTGATATAGCCTCAAAATTATATCACGAGATTTTAAGAAAATTTGCAATAATTATATTTTATGAAAATATAAAAAATGCTTTGTTGATGCTCAGTTCCTTTCAGTTTTGTTTATATAGCACCAAATCACAACAAAATTGGCCTCAAGGTACTTTATTATTTTAAGGTACAGACCCAGTAATACACAAGCTCACAGTTGTAAATCAATGACGCGGATCTCTCGTCCTGCTTTTCAAGTGAGCTACTGTCCTTGATGACAGTCTTCCTAATTTAAAGGTAGTCTATTGAAACAACGTGCCAGCAGCAGCATTATAGTGCAATCGTAGTGACACAATATTCTATGACACATCATAAGTCAACTGTAAGTTTAAGTTAAGTATAAATTACATAATTAACACTTTAGATTGAAAGTAACTAAAGTACTTTACCTGGGATGTTGTTTCTTCCTTTTTAACCAATAGCTTAAAGTAATGGTTTTCCACCATGTAGCTGCTTCAGGAGTTTCCATCTAGCATTTGCTTTTTCTGTCACGTGGAGTGCAAGTAGCAAAGGCTGACTTGCCTGGCTTTATCTCATTGAGAGATGAAACATCTCTACAAACATCGTCATCTTCACAAAGATGTCCAGTCCTGTTTCGTCCCAAATACCATTACCTGGATGACTGAGAACCTACACAGACATATCCACTATCATTCGGTTTCCAATTTCAGCCAATCAGCATTCGACTTATGCACAGTGTTGTTGGTGTAGCTGGTTAGAGGGAAGTCTGGGCACCTCTGCATAGTCTGCTACCCTCAGTTTGGTACTCTAGGTCACCCATTCAATTTGTAGAACTCATGAAGTGGTGTTGACACTAGCAGCTGGTTTCTCAACATCTGGCAAATAAACGAACCCTGAATTCTTATTACCAAAATGTGTTTTGTAATTGTAGATGTTCCTAACTGTGTACCTCAGCAACAATAACCAACACTTTAGTGAAGTCCCCATCACACCAGAGACACTGTGCAGAGATGTGGTGGAGCTCTGCAAGGAGCCTGGCGAGTCTGACTGCTATCTGGCTGAGATATTGAGAGGCTCAGGTGAGTTTCTTGTGTCAAGTAGATATCCAAACCGCTAGTTTTGGATAAATTGTATTCATTCACGTGAACCTCAAATACACAAACACTGATATGGTTGTAGCTATATTTCAAAAGTAGCTATAATGTGACTTTCAGGTGATAAGACTTATATTTTCACACATAGTTTTTGGCCCTATGGTGTAATTATATCATGATTGATTCATTCCATCTCTTTTTGTAACAAAGGGTTAATGTTATATTCTTTAACGTTGTGTGCTTTTTTCAATCAATCAGAACGTGTTGTTGGAGAAGGAGAACAGATGCTGGAGGTGTTGCAGCGATCAGGACAGCAGAGGGGAGAGGTACGTTATCTCCTCCGTCACCAAAGAGCACCTGGACGAGAATCAGGTAAGAAAGAAACTTAATGGCTGAAGGTAATTAAAAAACTGACATACTATGTTAGTTAATAAAGGACCACACACCACCAGAACAGTCTCAGTACTATTTGGCACTCATACACAATTCTCTGGAAATCTACTAAAGTGAAGAAGCATATTTCTTCCAAAAACTCCAACCTCATTTGGTGTTTTGATGATTGTGCTAAGACATCAGTCTAACATTTCTTGAAGGACATAACATATGCTCACTTAAAAAAATGTAAAATTTAAAAAGAAAAAATTGTCCAAACAGCCGTAACTACAGTACAGGTTATGATTTAGGTCCAACATTTAGGTCTAAGCTAATTTCTAATTATAAGTAATCAATTGAATGTTAATTATGAAGAATTTGATAGACAGTATCCATCCTCTCACTTTTGATGGCAGGTATGGATCCTGTGGTTAACTCAGTGGAGTGGCAGTACTGGTGTATCCCCTTTGTAAATATACAGATATACCTCTATCCATCTATTAGTTGATATACAGAGGTGGCAAAAGAACACACATTTTTCACATTTTTAATAGAAGTACAGATGCTTGTGTTTGAAAAGTAAAAAGGTGAGTGTTCCTCTAATTCGCTTGACAGTGTATTACAATTTACAGAAAATATTGGCACTATTGAAGGTCCGAATGAGCACGGTGTATCTTGTAGGTTACTTTGCTTTCACTCGTTTGTCCATCCATCTTCTTTCGCTTATCCAGGGCCGGGTCGCGAGGGCAGCAATCTAAGCAGAAAAGCCCAGACCTCCCTCTCCCCAGCCACCTCCTCCAGCTTGTCTGGGGGAACACCAAGGCGTTCCCAGGCCAACCGAGAGATATAATCTCTCCAGCATGTCTTGGGTCTGCCCCGGGGCCTCCTCCCGGTGGGAAATGCCCAGAACACCTCACCCAGGAGGCATCCTTATCAGACGCCTAAACCACCTCAACTGGCTCCTTTTGATGTGGAGGAGCAGCGGCTCTACTCTGAGCCCCTCCCAGATGGCCGAACTTCTCACCCTATCTCCAAGGGAAAGGCCAGTCGCCCTTCCTCTGAAGGGTGAGCCAGTCACCCTTAAGGAGTATCTGTGATCTCGTTCTTTCGGTCACTATCCACATCTCGTGGTACATAAGGGATGTAGATCGACCGGTAAATCAAGAGCTTCGCTTTTAAACTCAGCTCTCTCTTCACCATGACAGACCAGTATAGTGTCCGCATCACTAATCCGTCTGTTGATCTCTCGCTTCCTTTTCCCGTCACCCGTGAACAAGACCCCGAGATACCTAAATGCCTGCACTTGGGGCAGGAACTCGTCACTGACCCAGAGTGGGCACTCCACCCTTTTCTGGCTGAGGACCATGGCTTCAGATTTGGAGGTGCTGATCCCCATCCTCACCACTTCACACTCAACTGCGAACTGTTCCAGTGTGAGCTGGAGGCCATCATCCGATGAAGCCAACAGAACCACATCATCTGTGAAAAGCAGAGATGAGATTCTGAGACCACCCAACTAAAAGCCGTTCACCACCTCAAAATTCTGTCAAATAAAAATTACGAACAGAATCGGTGACAAAGGGCAGCCCTGGCCAAGAATGAGTCCGACTTATTGCCAGCTATCCGGACCAAGCTCTTGCAACGGTTGTATAAGGATCGAATGGCCTGAAGCAATGGACCAGACACCCCATACTCCCGAAGCAGGAGTCTGAAGGACACGGTCTTCTCCCAGTCCACAAAACACACGTAGATTAGTTGGGCAAGTTCCCATGCACCCTCAAGTATCCTTGAGAGGGTAAAGAGGTGATCCTGTGCTCCATAACCAGGATGAAAACCGCATTGTTAATGCTGTATCAGAGGTTCGACTAACGGGTGGACTCTCCTTTCCAGCACCCTGGCATAGACTTTCCCAGAGAGGCTGAGGAGTGTGAGCCCCCTATAGTTCGAACACACCCTTTGGTCCCCGTTCTTAAAGATGGGAATCACCACCCTGGTCTGCCAATCCAGAGGAACCACCCCTGATCTACACACAACATTGTAGAGGCATGTCAACAAAGACAGCCCTACAACATCCAGAGCCTCCAGGATCTCAGGGCGGACCTCATCCACCCCAGGAGCTCTGCCACCAAGGAGTTGTTTAACTGCCCCAGTGACCTCGCCCCCGGAGATAGGCTAGTCGTCCCCCTCAGACTCTGCTTCCTCCACAGAAGACGTGCCAGTGGGATTAAGGAGGTCCTCAAAGTATTCCTTACAATGCCCGACTATGTTTTCAGTCAGAAGTCAGCAGCGCTCCACCCGCACTATACACATTGCAGGTGGAGCACTGCTTTCTCCTCCTGAGTCGTCTGATGGTTTGCCAGAATCTCTTCAAGGGAGTCCGAAAGTGTTTTTCCATGGCCTCTCTGAACTCCTCCCACCTCTGAGTTTTTGCTTCAGCCACTGCCCGCGAGAATAGAATAACAAATGAACTTAACATGACACAGGAACACAGGAAAACTAAGAACGCTGGGTCAAATGACCCAGAATCTTGACACATACAAGGCCTTGAATAATCAGGCCCCATCTCATCTTAATGACCTTCTAGTACCATATCACCTGATTAGAGCACTACGCTCTCGCACTGCAGGCCTACTTGTTGTTCCTAGAGTATTTAAAAGTATGGCAGGCAGAGCCTTCAGTTTTCAGGCCCCTCTTCTGTGAAAGCAGCTTCCAGTTTGGAAATGGGACACTATCTCTACTTTTAAGATTAGGCTTTAAACTTTCCTTTTTGCTAAACGTATAGTTAGGGCTGAATCAAGTGACCCTGAATTCCCCCTTAGTTACTCAGCAATTGACTGCTGAGTAACTACGGCTGCTGGGGGCTTATTATTATGCACTAGTATTTTATTGTCATTCACCTTTTTCACTCACTATGTGTTTATATACATTGTTGTCAATCTTGGCTTATCCCGACCATCCTCTGCACCAACACTGGATAGGCAGTAGAGCATGGCTAAAACGATTAAATTCTTCATTAGTATTTACTGTGTTTTGTGTCCAGTTGGATCCAGGGCTGCAGATCAGATGATGAAGAGAAACCAGGTGAAAGCCTCTTTGGAGAGATGTCTGGAGAATGGGGTGAGAGACTTTTACTGTGATTTTGATGAAAATAAATCAGTGTGTTTTGCCTTGGCTTACATTTTTATTACCGACTAACATGAATCCCTTCAAACACATTCATAGATATTGCATTGTGAGTTTCTGTGATCAGCAGTCCCCAAACTTTTTTGTGCCACGGACCAGTTTATGTCCAACAATATTTTCACAGACCGGCCTTTAAGGTGTCGCGGATAAATGCAACAAAATAAAACCAGTACCCATACTAAAAAAAAAGAAGATTTATTCATAACACACGGGAAAAGACCCAGAGAAACCAAATTAACGATAAAAACGATAAAAAGAATAATGCTAAAAACCGACAAAAACCCTGAAAACCATGAATTTCACATCCAAGCCTGAACTCTCGCGGTCCGGTACCAAACGACTCATGGACGGGTACCAGTCCATGAGTCGGGGTTGGGGACTGAACAGAAAGTTGTGCATTGCACCTTAAAATGCATGAAGGTTGTGACAGCTGGACAGTGTGATGTGTAACTCTGACTGTATCTGCGTTACAGGTTTCAGCTCCTTGTCTGGACATGACGCTGAATGAGCTGCACGACCTGGCAACCCGACAGCAGCAGCAGATCAGTGCTCAGCAGCAGCTGCTGGCCTCCAAGGTAAAACACACCATACACAACTATTACTACTGTTACTACTACTGGTGTTACCACTTATATTGATGCTGATACTATTTCAAATGCAGTTCACAATAACCTCTTGCAGTTGCCTATGGATGCTTATTAACTGCTTCTTGTACTCTGTTTGCCCTCTGGACTAGTATACCAAACAAAGCTCTGTGCAAACAGAGACTAATGTTCATACTAAAGTGATGTACATGATTCGACTGTGACTACACAAGCCTTCTATACCTCATATGAATGTAAATGTTTCACGTCTTCCAGTTAAAGTATATCAGGAAGAAATCTGTGTAGCTGTTTAGCATGATATGATATGATAAAGACCTGAAAAGCATTGTGTTTTGCAGGAGCAGCAGCTACGGTTCCTGAAACTGCAGGATCACCAGCAGCAGCAACAGGAGGCGTCAGAGCAGGAGCGGCTGTGGCAGCTCAGGGAGAATGCGCATAACCAGGAGGCCAAACTGCGACGAGTCCGGGCCCTAAAGGGTCAGGTGGAACAGAAACGCCTGAGTAATAGCAAACTAGGTCAGTGAGCCATGCGACTGCATAGGCTTTGTAACACTTTGCAGAGCTTCTTTATTCTTATCCAAAACCTTTGAACTGTTTTATGTGTCACATATTCCTGGGCCTAATTGTATAAAATCAATATGAAACACTAATGCACCGACAAGTTTGGCACTTTAGTTTGGGGCAAACATCAACATGGGAAAAACATTAGAAAACTATTTAAGAAATTTTTCGTTTCATAAATAGTCTAATTTTTGTATTTTTTAAAATAAACTTGGGATTTTTTAAACGGGAGCTAATATTCTCATATCCAACTATATTTCTGTTCATTGACTATCAGAAAAAGAAGAGGTACTGGCGCCCCACTCTTCATTTTCAATCTCAAACTCGTGGTGTAAGTCAACTTTCTTTTGACTGGCTACCCTTCTTAAACAAAAGGTTTACATGCAGCTGGTGTTACGTATAAGAAGAGGCTCTAAATAAAATTCAACCGTCCACATTGTTATTCAATTCAATTTTCTTTTACATAGCGCCAAATCACAACAACTGTCGCCTCAAGGCACTTTATATTGTAAGGTAGACCCTACAAAAATACATGCAGAGAAAAACTCCCTATGAGCAAGCACTTTGGCAATAGTGCTTGCTCATAGCACTATTGCCATAAAACAATAAGAGAAGGTGTGCCCTCTCCCATGCTCCCAGGATGTGGGTGTGAATGCCAGAACACTCTGGAATGCACACAAAGTCTTTGCAGACTCCTATGGATCACACATCGTATCACTACACAATCGATTATACACCTCTAAGCATATATGGTTAAATATTGCTAAGCATAAATGACAATCAACAATATAAACCTGACATGAGGCAGGTTGCGCTGGTGCATTTGTGACAGCTTCACTTGAAATGCCTTCACCGCATCACACATGTCCATGAACTCACAGATTTCCTTACCGAGCTCAAAAACTCGATTGAGAACTTTTCCCCAACTCAGCCAACGGACCTCTGTATGATGAGGAATGTCAGCAAGCTCTGAATCTATTTGAACCTTTAACTTGGTGATCATTACATGCTCCATTTTTATGACTCTACCACACAGCCTTTCCTGGTGTGTGATGCAGTGATATGCTGTTAACTCACCGGTACATTTCTCCTCCTGCATCTTTACTCTCATCCTGCCGACTAGTCCGCTTTTTTTCACCGCACAACACCGGCGCTCCATCTGTTGTAAGTCCAACAAGTTTGTCCCAGGGCAGTTTCATGTCGGTTACACTTTGACATGCGTTTTCAAAAATGTCATTTCCTGTCGTTGTCCCGTGCATCGATTTAATGTCCAATATTTCCACTCCACGGATGAAGATGTCCAGCCGTGCAATGTCCATCATGTCTGTACTTCCACAGCAAGAGAGTATGCCCAGTACAAGGTTTTAAAAAAACCTATTCAAACTGAAAATGAGTGTAATGGTCATCTTTAAATAAGTAGTGCAGGGTACTGCGGGATGACACCAGGATCAGTTAAGGACTGCAATGATATGATTGTGTTGCAGTGGAGGAGATCGAGCAGATGACCAGCCTTTTCCATCAGAAGCAGACAGAGCTGCTTGTGGCTGTGGCGAGGGTAGAGGAGCTGAGCAACCAGCTGGAGGGGCTGAGGAGCAACAGTTTGGAGCCTTCTCTTCCTCTTCTTCCTCACCACCACAACATGTCCTCTACAGCTGAGCTGGAACGTCTCTACAAAGAACTGCAGGTGAGATGTTAGCGGAGAATTTCTCTTGCTAATATTAAATTATACTTTGCTGTTCTACAATTAAATTAAATGTTTGCCATATTTTCTGCTTTCTTTACAGTATCATATAAATATATATCAGATTTTTATAGCAACATTTGTCATTCAGCGTTCTTTGATGAATGTGAAAATCTCATGACATTAATCAGCTACAGACATAAAATCATATTTCTACCTAATAGAGAGAGTGAAGATATCGGTGATACTGTTATGCCTTTACACAAATTACTTTGTATTGTGGAGGGAAATATATTTTCTGTTCCTGTTCTTGTTATGTAGCATGTGTAATCATAAAAAGGCAGTAAGAGTAAGAGGCAGGCGGGGCCATCTGCTGCGACCGGTTGGGGTGAGAGAAGGAAGACAGGATAAAGACATGCTGTGGAAGAGAGACAGAGATTAATAACAGATATGATTCAATACAGAGAGGTCTGTTAATACATAGTGAGTGAGAAAGGTGACTGGAAAGGAAAAACTCAATGCATCATGGGAATCCCCCGGCAGCCTACGTCTATTGCAGCATTCTATCAGAGATAGTGTCTGTCTCCCGAATCCAAACTGGAAGCTGGTTCCACAGAAGAGGGGCCTGAAAACTGAAGGCTCTGCCTCCCATTCTACTTTTAAATACTCTAGGAACAACAAGTAGGCCTGCAGAGCGGGAGCGAAGTGCTCTAATAGGGTGATATGGTACTACAAGGTCATTAAGATAAGATGGGGCCTGATTATTTAAGACCTTGTATGTGAGGAGCAGGATTTTGAATTCAATTCTGGATTTAACAGGAAGCCAATGAAGGGAAGCCAAAACAGGAGAAATATGCTCTCTCTTTCTAGTCCCTGTCAGGACTCTTGCTGCAGCATTTTGGATTAACTGAAGGCTTTTCAGTGAGTTTTTTGGACATCCTGATAATAATGAATTGCAGTAGTCCAGCCTGGAAGTAATAAATGCATGAACTAGTTTTTCAGCATCACTCTGAGACAGGATATTTCTAACTTTAGAGATGTTGCGCATATGGAAGAACGCAGTCTTACATATTTGTGCTTTGAAGGACATATCCTGGTCAAAAATGACTCCAAGGTTCCTCACAGTGTTACTGGAGGCCAAGGTAATGCCATCCAGAGTAAGAATCTGGTTAGATAACATATTTCTAAGATTTTCAGGGCCGAGTACAATGACCTCAGTTTGATCTGAATTAAGAAGCAGAAAGTTATCGGCCATCCAAGTCTTTATGTCTTTAAGACATTCCTGCACTCTTATCCTGTCTGTAGTGCTGTGCAGTATATTTTGGTATCGATCCAATACCAATACTTTTAACATATATAGGCAACTTATGTTGGGGAGAGAAGTGTAAGACGGGAGGTTCCCAAAGTGTGTGTGTGTGTGTGTGTGGGGGGGGGCATGGTATGAGAAGAGAGAAAAAAAAAAGAGCGTTTGGACACTGCTAGCATAATGGACAGGTTTTTGGCGGGGATTCCACACGTACGCAAAGCAGGAGATGAAGCATCGCCAAATATGTTTCCAAACCAACTGCCTTCCAAGCAAAGACTAGAAAATATGGTGAAGCATATCTTCCCTTTGGCTTCACCTGCATAAGGCCAAGGTACGTCTCCCCTGCAGAATTGGTTTTCCCTGCGTCGCACTGGGCTGTCCAAATCACGGACAAACAGTATCCCACATTCTTGATGTTTAGTTCACAAACACTTCTTATAATGACCAACTATATGGGCTGAAATTGTGGTCATAAATATTTTGTACTTGTAAATCAGGATTTGTATGTGTAAAATGAATTTGTGTGTGTGTAAAAAAAGATTTGTGTGTGGACAAAAAATACACGTGAAACTCTGCACTCAAGTTTCAAGTTACAAGAATGAATTTTGACCCTATTTTTTGTCCTTTCATCTGATTGGCCAATGTCATGTCAGTCACAAATTTAACTATCCAATCAGAGAACAGATGGGTTTGGCTATTGGAGGGGTGCTTTATGGAGCTTCAGGTCCTTGAAGGGAATAAATGCCCTTTTACATGCCAGCCCAGCGTCACCACGAAAGAAAACAGTCTGTGGTCGTCTGAGTTTCTGCTTAATACAGGGACCTCCAGAGTCTTTTCAACAGCGCTGCGGACATCGGGGTGGGGAGGGGGGGTAGTGTTGTGGAAATGACAGTCTTCACTAGTGGGGATAGTTACAATGCATTCTTCGTTATGAATTAGCATACATGTTTTTACTGAACATTTGAAGGACCAGCAAAAAAAAAAAAAACTCTTGTAGAGGAAATAAAGCCAGAGATAGAAACGACAAGCAGCAGGTGCATCTAGCACAGGTAGAGCTGCTGCAAAAACCCACAGAGCTCAACAGCCAGCGCAGCAAATTCTGGATCCTTGGCCTTTAGTTAGCATTAGCAGCACATGATGTGAAAGGACCTTTATGCTGCGCACTGTGACTCACAGCAATGCTCCCAGATCAGCACTAACTTTGTGTTAAACTAATCCTAAAGTGGCATAAACTCTCGAGCGTCTCACACTTATGTTTAATCAGTTTTCTGTTTGACGTTTATTCAGCTGAGGGATTAATAAAGTTAAATTTAATTTAATCTAATCTAATAACTTTAATCTCAGCCAAACCGATTTACTCACGAACAAATAAAACACTGAAAAAAGCCCAACAATAACATTTTTAAGTTATCAATGTGACTTATATATCATGTTTAACCCGAGTAGTGAAAGACCGCGTCGATCGGCTCAGATATTTGAAGTTTACACAGCTACATTCTCACCTGAAAATATGTTAAAAGTTTTTTTTGTGACCCAGAAAGAGAAATAAGAGTGATATTAAAAGTAAGTCGCTGCCGCCATTGTTGGAAAATGGAATTGGCTGGGCCGCTATGAATTCTGCGATATGGTTTTTCAATTTTGTTGTCCGGGTGGAAAATGGGGAGAATGGTGGCTCCGGGATTCTCCCGGAAAAATCGGGAGGGTTGGCATGTATGGTTGTGGCAACATCACTAACCTTGTCAAACACCTCAGAGTAAATCATATCACAGAATATGACGAGCTTATGTTGAGGCGAACTGAAGAGGAGGAGAGGGACAGGTGCTGCTAGAGCGAGACAGACGTCTCTCATGGAGTCCTTTAGTGCTGCAGGCAAGGTGTTCAAATAGCCGCAACTTCAGTTGTTATATTTCTATGTGATGAACTCTGCATTATTAAGTGATAAGAACAAGTAATCTGATGTCCTGTAATCATTATGATGCTATAATTTGAGATACAATAAATAAAATAAGTTTTTGTACAAAGTATCGGATCAGTATCGTCGATACCATCCTGAATATTACTTGGTATCGGATCGGAAAGGAAATCAGTGGTATTGCACATCACAAGTTAGGGGACCTAGCTTCTCTCAGATATTAATACAGCGATCCTCCAGCTTCAAACTGTATTACCCTTCAAGGACCTGCAGTTCAAAAAAGCGCCCCTCCGACAGCCAAACCCAGGTGTGGATGTAGCGTAAAAGAGTTAGTAGTGTATTTTATTACTACCTGTAATTTATTGCAGGTTACTTGTATTTGTTTAATTGTTTACTAAATGTAAACTAAATGAACATTTTCTTATAAAACAAAGGGGGGCCTAGCAAAAAAAGTTTGGGAACCACTGATATAGGGAGTGATTTGATATCCGGCTGTACATACCTCTATCTCACACTGTTAGTGCTTCCAGCTACAGTTGCTGGGAGGTTAAACCTAATGTCTAATAAATTATTCTAGACAATATTTTTTCTGTTGGTTACATACTTTGATTTCTCACCCCCCCTTCCTTTCCAAACAGCTAAGAAACAAGCTGAATCAGGATCAGAGTGCCAGGCTGCAGCAGCAGAGAGATAGCTTGAACAAAAGGAACTTGGAAGTAGCTGCGATGGACCGTCGGTTGGTTGAACTCCGGGAACGGCTCTGGAAGAAAAAGGCTGCTTTGCAGCAGAATGAGAACCAGCCAGTGAGTTTATACAGGAAACAAATATCAGCAAAAGTAGATTTTTACAATTTCACACAAGTTTTTTTTGTTTGTTTTTTGTACAAAACATTTATTTTTGCTTTGTTGTTTGCTTAACATACAAGTACTGATCGAAAAGGCTGCAGCAGTCAAACATTTCTGCTCCCTCCAGGTGGCTTCAGACTGCACAGCCCCACAATATAGCATGGGCTCCAGAGTGGCAGCGGTGGGGCCGTACATCCAGTCATCCTCCACATCAAGCTCTCAGGGGCCACCTGTGCCGGTCCGCCAGGAGATTCTGGTGAAGCCAGCATACCCAGATGGCACTGTCACCCTGCCCAAGGCTGATTCGTCACTGAAGCCACCTCCTAGGCCTGTCAAACCAGCCTCAGGTACATGTTTCCGTGATGTAAGAAATATATTTTTCTGTTTTGAGTCCTAGCATGCTAAAACACTATTTGAGTCTGTACCAAAACTCTACTTGATGTAGTTATCTCTGCCTCACAGGTTTCAACACCTTAAAAACAAGCAAGATCTTTGACTGGGAAAGCTCATTTTCCGAATCCAGTAGGGGCTACGAGCACGCCTCCACGCTGCCTCGCATGTCGAGTCTAAGCTGCCGCAACTCAGGTCAGTTAGGTCCTGTTTCTGTTTTACCTTTTGCAGAAAGAGGATTTAAACTTTCTATGCCTTTACAATCATTTGTTACTACATTTCTAATCTGACACATAAACGTTCAGGCATCTGATTCATGGAGACATTGAGACATTCACTGAAAACCTAATTTAAGGATGGTCTATCCATGCATTCATAGAATACCATGTACAAATGACAGGCTAATCAACCTGAGAATAGAAGGAATGATAGAAAATTGTTTAAACAAAGTCCCACTGATGTTAGAGTTACTTTCTCTTTTCTAGGTGGTGAGACCGCCATAGACAAGAGCTACACTGGCTCCGACATTCCTCCTCCCATCCCCTCACGATCGAATCGTTCCACAGAGAACCTGCTCAGGGACAATCAGGTATCAGTGGGACATCTCAACATTAATGCCTTTTCATTTTCAGAAAAGACTAACCTGGGATAGCGTTAATGTAATGAGTCAACAGCTGCCTTGCTAGGTCAGTTAAAATCTACCTAATGGTGGATGATGCAGCTGTTGTCTCAAAATAAAAACTTTCTGAACTAAACTCAAACACTTCACCAGCAGGTTTCACTAAACAAGAAGAACAGTAAGAATAAGCAATAAGCAAAATCAGTACAGAAATTCTGCGTTGCGCACAAAAATAATCTAACCTGAATTGAAATTAAAATTAATACTTTAACAATTCTGTTTTGCAGTGAGTGACTGGCTGCTCCCATTTGGGAACGATGCCACCTTATCCCATAGTCCAGCCAATAATGCGTATATACGCAGCTTAATCAACGTCATTGACAGGCTATGACAGCGTCCTTATGTGCCGACACCGGTGTTTTAGCGAGCAAAGCGGCGAGGCTGACGTTAATGACAACGTGTACAACCACTGGAGATGTGAGGAGGACAGACGGAAAAAGAGTGGACTTTATACCAGTTTTTAAATTGTGTTGATCGGCCACGTAAAACCAGAGTTATGATAAAAATATCTGCAATGTTTGGTTTTCTTCCTGAACACTGTCGTTGTTTATATTTACTGCGGGAAGAAACGGTAAAAACGGCGTTTTATAAGGAAAACCTCGAAAGCCTGTGAGCAAAAACAAACCCCACCCCCCTCTGCCTTTCCTATTCGTCCAATCAAATTCATCGAACAATCAAAAAATGATATGGCAACGTGGCATCTAGTTGTTAAGAAATGGGGGAAGTTTTAGGAGTGACAGCGTGTTTTGAGTTGTGAGAGATTTGCGACGTTTAGCGCAAATCTTGTGTAGTTAGTGTGTAGTGTAGTCAATAGTTTTGTGTGTGTCAGAACAATGAGGCGACTGCTGAATGTTACAGGTGTTACAGCAGTGATACATCTCCTGTTGTCAGGCCTGCAGGTATCAGGCTGTTGTTCTCCTTTATCTCATAGTGGACAGAAATTATTTTTTAGAGTGAAACAAATAATTTGTGTGGCATCAGATTTGATGCAGAACAGCTGATTGTTCTGTAAATAGTTTGAAATGTTTATTTAAAAACACCTTTGCTGCATTTAAAAAAAAAAAAGCTGCAAAAAACTTTGTTGTTTGCATAACTCAGTTACTTTTTTGAAGAAGTAACTATATAATTAATTGCCCAACATTGGTCATTATATGCTGTATTTTGCAGACAGAGCGGTACAGACTCTCTCCCAGACTCAGACTCATAATACAAGTCAGAGCTTTATATTAAAAAAAAAAAAAAAAAGTTGTGTTTTGAAATTGGAGTTCAAGTTATTTTTACTTCCAATAGTGTTAACATACTACACAGGTCATGAACAAGATTTTTTTTTAATTTTCATTTTAAGTGGGGCTAAAGCACTTAATTAAAAGTAGTCTAACATAAATGCTGTAATTTGATTATTTTAATAAACATGTAACTTGGATGGATTCGATGCTGGCGTGACCACAGTGCACACGTCTGCTGTTGCTCACAGTGGTCCAAGTGTTCGCTCAGAAACATGAAAAATTAGAGGGAACATTGATCCTGACTAATAAATGAGATGCTGTTAAATCTTTGCAAAACTAATTCATATATGGACAACATATGTGCAGAACAGAAATATATACATAGTTGCACTTACACATACGTTTTCACGTTGAGATATGATAAAAAAACAAAAAACAAATTAAAGCTCTGGTGTAAGGTTGAATATGAATATATATGAATATTTATATATGAATATATAAAAGTCAAACTCAAACTGGTTAATAGCTGCTGAGCACTTTTACATTTCAGCTCATTTTGATATTTGATTTATTGCTTCATTTTCTGTATTTTGCAGTTATATCATCGTGTTTCCACGTTTGCTATATTTTACTTTCAGCTCTCATCCAAAAGTCTTTCCAAGTTGACACCACCACCTCCAGTTCCCAGCAAGCCCAAACCATTCCGATCTTCTGGCCTGTCAGCCTTCTCCAAAGCCCCCTATAACACTGGCACCTTCCCTGGTAAGGTGAAGCCAGTTGGGGCCCCCCTCAGGGCTCCAGGAATCCTATCCAGTCATAGCAACACCCTCCCTTTGCCCAACAAGCAGGAGAGTCCTCCAGCTGCTGCTGTGCGACCTTACACCCCAGAACTCTCTGATTGTCCCCCACCTGTGCTTCAGAAACCTCAGACCCTGGCGGCTTCCTCAATCTACTCGATGTACACCCAGCAGGCGACACTGGGGAAGGGATACCAACATAGTGGCCAAGGAACACTGCCTCGGAGCCAGCCCCGAGGTAATCCACTGATACGGTTGCCCGTGTACTAGAATACTCTTCCTGTTAAGATAGGGCTGCACAATTATGGCCAAAGTGATTTTTCTGATTATTTTGATCAGTGTAAGATTGGTCCTTGGAAGCACTGGTCCTCCTCATTCACCAACATGTTGTATATGTCTTAGTAGAAAAATATGAATTAAAAAAATTTCACCTAAACACCAAACTTCAGTCAACAGGGGAGAGGCTTTTGCATCTTTGCAGAAAAATAAGGTGTGTGCGACAAACTTGCCAACACTTGGTCTTGGGGTAGAGCATCACTTCCTGTTCCTGTTACAGCACACAGTGGTGTTTTCTGTAGCTTATTTCGAGCTGTGTAATCCTTAAATTCTTTATCCAAAGCACACTTTCTGTTGAATAACCCGCTAATTATATTCAAAGTATTCATTCATCTTTAGGGACTCACTACCTTAGCTTAGCTCGTAGCCGACTGACTAGTACCTTCGCCTCTTCACTCTTCACACCACCAAACTGTGTCTCTAATAATTCCCCCCCACAAAAAAGCGCGACTATCGAGAGTTGGGATCAGGAAGCAGAGTCGCAGTCTCTCCTCAGCTTCTCTCCCCCTGCTATCCCCCAAAACCCTCCCCCTTAGAGACTGTGTCTGCTCCCAAACCAACAAAAAACAAACCAAAAATCAGCAAAATAATGACATAACATAGTATCCACAAATGCACCAAAGAGTAAAATAGTGTCTATTATTAAACAATATAAGTCCCTGTTAGTAATTGATCTACAAATTCCTCCACCTTACAGAAACCTGGTTACAGCAGGATGATTATGTTAGTTTAAATGATTCAACAGCCATGAGTTATACCAACCGTCCAAAACCTCGAAGCACAGGCTGAGGACGGGGCGTGACAGCAATCTTCCTCTCCAGCTTATTAATCAACCAAAGATACAGGCAGAGTTGTCATTTATTTGAAATTACAGCCACACAAACATTTGTTATTGTTCACTTCATAGTTTCTGGCTGTTTTCTCAGAATTTTTATCTGATTTAGTGCTCAGCTCGGATAGGATAATTATTGTAGGTGATTTTATCATCCATGCATTTAATCCGTTGTATTCAAAACAAAAAAATAACCACTTTAATCATACACTAGATCTTGTTGTGACATATGGGATGGAAACTGAACAGTATTTCCTGAAAACCCTGTTTTGTCTGATCATTTCCTGATAACATTTCAATTTACAATAATGGATTACACAGCAGTGAGGAATAGATTTCATCACAGCAGATGTCTTTCTGAAAGTGTACAAGGGGATGAATTATATCCTTAAATTAAGGATATAATTCATCCCGTTGTCTTCTTCAATGTCATGTGCCAACACAGTGCAGATCAGCAGTAAAACATGACTCATAACAATCTCACAGATGTAACGTCATGTACTTTCAGAACCACTCATATTTCAAGGTTCAAGGTTCTTTATTTGTCACATGCATAGTTATACAAGTATAACACACAATGAAATGTAGCCTGACACACTCCTCGACATGTGCAAAAATGGAGGGGGGGGGGGGGGGGGGGGGGGAGTAGAGGAAGAACATTATATATATATATATATATATATATATATATATATATATATATATATATATATATAGTATGTACATTGGGTGAATGTGCAGTAGTAGCAGCAAGCAGGAGAATTCTGTACATTAATATGAATAGACATCTGACTATTTTACAGAATAGACAATATAATCATATTTAAAATTAAAGGAATTCCTGTCTCAGTCAATTATAGATGATGTGAGAGGGCGGGTGTGTGTGTTTAGGGCCCAGATGGCTTGGGGATAGAAGCTCCTCTTGAGTCTCTCTGTCCTTATTTTGTCTCTTTTTCTCCAATTGATCTTCCCGAGTTAACTTCGATAATTACTTTATAAAAAACATCAGTGGTCCTTTAGACACCATTTCTACAAAACTGCTCACAGAAATCCTGTCGTTACACTGAGGACACTGAGGTGAGACCAGGCATGAACAGGACCAGATACCAGACGACCTGGGCTAGAAATACAGATAACTAAACTAGCAACGATTGACACAGAGAAAACTGGTGGTGGTCAGAAGGCCCGGTGGAGCGGTGTCCGGCAGCCTCGCCTGTGTCAGTGCGCCCCAGGGTGGCTGTGGCTACAATGTAGCTGCCATCACCAGTGTGTGAATGTGTGTGTGAATGGGTGGATGACTAAATGTAGTGTATAGCGCTTTGGGGTCCTTAGGGACTAGTAAAGCGCTATACAAATGCAGGCCATAAGCCTGTCTCCTAGAAGTAAAATACAGAGTATTTCACTCCATTAATTATACCTGCATGATGGATGTAAATAAAACGTATAGCCCAGTACTTGATAGCTATCAGATCGCTCTGCATTTCCTCTCTGATGTTGTACTTGTTCAGACTATATTTTGGAAACTTCACCATGTGAGGTGAAGGGAACAGCTGTGACTGGTATTTACTGGCATGTTGTCAGGGACTGATTTAGATGCCACTTGATTTGCCTTTGCTTTGTAGTCTATTGGTAAAGCAAGCTTTTTCAGTATCAGTATTTAGGAAAAACAGGTACTTATCTATCAATAATGAAGTTTTTTGGGGGAGTTTTTTTTCCTCTCACCCCAAACAATAATCAAACATGTAATTTGTAATCTGTGCGTTTGTTTAATGGAGGTCAAATAGAGCTTGCTGTGAGAAATGTCTTGTGAATCCATGTATTTTCTTTCCTTTCTTAGTGTATGGAAAACCAGTCCTTCCAGCCAGCAGCAGGCAGCAAGCGATCAGCTCAGAAAACTATTCCCTCAATTCTGAATTTTGTGCACCTGACGGAAGTGAAGCTGGCAACAGTTGCCCAGGTAACACTGAAGGTATCGGAGGAGAAACAGCAGAACACAGTATCCCTCGCCCGCTCAGCCCCACCAAGCTCCTCCCCTTCATATCAAACTCTCACAGGAACCCCAGCGATGCTGACCTGGATAATCTGCGTCGCCGGCTGCAACATGCACCCCGACCCCTGAAGAAACGCAACTCAATCACAGAGCCCGAAGGCCCAGCAGGACCCAACATTCAGAAACTGCTCTACCAGAAAACCACTCTGGCTGCTATGGAAACCATCCCCATGGAGACGGCTAATTCTGCAGGGATCCATATACAGCCTACAGTTCCTGAGGACAGGATGGGTGGCATAGATGGAGCAGCCAGGGTTCAGGAGGAAAGTGAAACTGACTTGAAAGAGCCACTCCCTGAGAAAAGTTTGACCCCACCCCCGCTACCCCCTCGCTCACCCATCTCTGATCCTACTTCCTGCCACTGCGTGCTATCACCGCTGGAAGACAAGGACAAGGAGAAAGAGAAATGTCCATCAACCTTAGCTCACCAGGAACCGTTTCTAGAGGAGTTCCCTCCTTACCCACCCCCACCTTACCCCAGCTGCGGGGAGTTGGAGGAGGGAGATGATGCTGTTCCCCTGCAGCCACCAGAGGTTGCAGGACAGGTCACAGTTCTGCCGGTGAGTGAGGCGACTCAGATTTTGAGAGGTTATTAAAAATCCAGTTTGCCTAAAATACAAACACAATTTTTTTTTTCTAATTTATTGCAGTTCTGTTTTCTTCTTAGGGTAAGAAATCAATCCTCCATAAAGCTGGCAAAGAGCGAGCCAACCACAATTTGCGGGTCAAGTTCAACCCTTTGGCCCTGCTACTGGATTCATCTCTGGAGGGCGAATATGATCTTGTCCAGAGGGTGATCTATGATGTGAGTCACATAAAACAAATAGAATAAAATAGCCCATTATTATCATTGTGCATGTACCAAAAAATTGTGGGAGCTACACACTGCTATACTTATTTTATAGATCCACTAAAAAGATTTATACTTCCTTAATTGTTCTTCACCCCAGGGTATATGGTCAGTATGTTACTGTGTGTCTTTCAGGTGGATGACCCTAGTATGCCGAACGACGAGGGCATCACGGCTCTGCACAACGCCGTTTGTGCCGGCCACACCGAGATTGTCAAGTTTCTGGTTCAGTTTGGTGTCAATGTTAATGCTGCCGACAGCGACGGCTGGTGAGCCTAAGTAGGAAACAGTAGAAAACACGGGCAGTATAAAAGATGGACTTAGCCATGGTGACACCTCCGGACATAACTTCCGGATGTTATGTCTGTCTTTTACATTGTCTATGGTAGGAAGAAAACAAGTTAATTGGGCACAGCACCAGTCCTCATTAACTAACTACTCATTCTCCTTCTGTTTGTGTCTCCAGGACGCCGCTTCACTGTGCTGCCTCCTGTAACAACGTTCAGGTCTGTAAGTTCCTTGTCGAGTCCGGAGCAGCTGTATTTGCCACAACATATAGTGACATGCAGACAGCTGCTGACAAGTGCGAAGAGATGGAAGATGGCTATGCCCAGTGCTCCCAGTTCCTCTATGGTGAGACAAAACCTGTTAACATATTAACAAAAGGGGTTCAGGGAGATAAGCCTCATAGTTCATAACAAATTTGTTGGTTTCAAGGACAATTTCGCAAATCTTTCAAGGGGTTGAGCGTGTTCTGTAGCAACAAGAGATTTACTGAAGTATGACGGGTGTCTGTACAGGTTACAGGCCAGTTTGGAATTTGCTTAATTGTTCTTTAGGGCAGTGGTCCCCAATCCCCGGGCCTCGGGCCGGTCCGTGAGTCGTTTGGTACCGGGCTGCGAGATTTGAGGCTCAGGTGTGAAATGTATAGTTTTCAGGGTTTTTATCGGTTTTTAGCGTCATTTTGTTATTGTTGTTATTGTTAACTCGGTTTTCCTGGGTCTTTTCACGTGTGTTATGAACAGTGTTGGGGAGTAACGGAATACATGTACCGCAGTTACGTATTTAAAATACAAAATATGAGTAACTGTATTCTGTTACAGTTACCGTTTAAAAAGGTGTTATTAAACGGTAACGAAACGATCTGGAGAATTGCCAGGTCCTACGGCATACCGGAGATGTTCATTAGCCTCCTGAGAAACATCTACCACGAGTCAAGCTGCTGCTGATTTCGGACTCGTTCGAGATCAAGACGGGAGTCCGACAAGGCTCGGTTATATCGCCGTTTCTGTTTGTACTGGCTGTGGATTTCATCTTGCGGCATACCCTGCGGGACAGGGAGCATGGAGTCCATGGACACGACGGACGACAAATTGCAGATCTTGATTTTGCGGACGACATTGTGCAGCTCAGATCTACTCAACGCTCCATTTGTGATTTGACCACCATGCTGGAAAATGAAGCGTCAAAGATTGGCTTGCGGATCAGCGCTGCAAAAAGCAAAGTCATGCGGATCGGTTAGGCCAGAGCAAATACTCCGGTACTCGTTGGCCACCACCTGCTTGATGAAGTCAATCAGTTCACTTTTCTGGGCAGTGTGATAACACCGAACAGTGGCTCAGACAAGGACGTCGCCTGTCGGCTTGAAAAGGCAGCATCGGCCATGCACAACTTGAATCCAGTTAGGAGATCGACCGCCATCTCGATTTCATCCAAAGTCCATTTGTTCAATACGATACGACGGCAACGATTACCCGACGACTGAATGTTTTCCAACAGCACGGCCTCTGGCAGATTCTCAAAATTTCATATCGAGATATCATGTTACCAACGAGGAGGTCCTTCAGCACACTGCCTCACAACAGCTAGCAGACGTGGCATTGGAGCGACGATTTCGTTTTGCCATCACGTTCTCCGCCAACATCCAAAAGGATTACCGAAGATAGCCATGTCATGGAGACCTGTCACGGAGCTGCGGACGACCAAAACAGACGTGGAGACAGTCATTCATTGAGGGCCTGAAAGCGGTCGATCTTTCATGGGATGAGGCTGAAGATGTGGCTGCAAACCAAACTCATTGGCGAGCCCTTGTGGCCCAATGCGCCATCTGTCGAAAGAGGAACTAAGTCTAAGTAGAACAAGGAGCGGTCTACAGTGGAGCTATGGAGATATAGACTTTACTATTACACAAAATAGTAAGACAGATGTTGAAGTGGAGGATGCCATCCTGTACTCCTACATAGAGCCCACTCACACCTGGACAAGGGAAAAGCACGGTCAGGATTCTGTTTCTTGACTTTTCAAGTGCCTTTAATACCATCCGGCCCTGCCTGCTTCAGGAAAAACTAAACAGGATGCAGGTGGACTCTTGCCTGGTCGCTTGGATCTTAAACTACCTCACCAACAGACCACAGTACGACAGGCTGAAGGACATCACGTCTGACACTGTGGACAGCAGCACAGGAGCACCACAGGGAACTGTGCTGTCCCCTCTTCTCTTCACCCTGTACACCTCTGACTTCTGCTACAACTCTGAATTATGCCACATTCAGAAGTTTGCAGACAACACAGCCATCATGGGGTGTATCTGGGATGACCAGGAAGAGGAGTACAGGAGTCTGGTGAGGAACTTTGTCGCATGGAGTCACACACACCACCTGCAACTCAACACCTCAAAGACCAAGGAACTGGTTGTGGACTTCGGGAGGTCCAGAGCAGGTCCACTGCCTGTTCAGATAGAGGGAGAGGAGGTGGAGGTGGTCAACACATACAAGTACCTCAGGCTGTGGGTGGACAATAAACTGGACTGGTCATGCAACACAGAGCACCTGTATAAAAAAGGCCAAAGCCGACTGTACTTCCTCAGGAGGCTGAGGTCTTTTAACATCTGCAGGAAGCTCCTGAGGATGTTTTACCAGTTGGTGGTTGCTGGAGTACTTTTCTATGCTGTGGGGAGCAGCACAGCAAAGAAGGACTCATCCAGGCTGGAAAAACTAATCAGGAAGGCTGGCTCTGTGGTCGGCATGAAGCTGGACACTCTGGTGCCAGTGGCAAAGAAAAGGACACTAAAGAAACTGCTGGACATTATGGACAATGCTGGGCATCCTCTGCACACAACCATAAACAACCAGAGGAGCCTGTTCAGTGACAGGTTGCTTCTCCCAAAGACAAGAACCAACAGACTTAAAAACTCCTTTGTCCCACACGCCATCAGACTGTTTAACTCCTCTCTGGAGGGGAGAGGGAGGGGAGACAGGAGGACAAAGGAGAAGGGAGCAACTAAGCTGTAGTGCTTTTTCACTGTGCAATACTTAATATCCAACGGTGCAATAGACTCAAAATACTTGAAATGTGCAAATCCCTTGTATTCTTACTTGTATTTATTTTATTTATCCCTTGTGTATACTCTGTATTTATATATGTCTCTGTATTTATATATATGGTATATTTCTGCTCACTTCTGTCGGTGCTGTGCTATTGGAAACCGAATTTCCTGGAGGAACCCACCCAAGGGATTAATAAAGTTTTATCTAATCTAATCTAAAAGACAAAAGAGCGATCAAAGTTACACATTATAGTTCTAACAGAATTGCCACTCTGTAAGCATCTGCAAGGCTAACACAAAGAATCTAGGGCTGTCATGGTCTGGGTGTGTGGCTGTAAAATTCCATTGAAGGTCTGGACCTCCCTGGTATCCACCCATGGGCAGGGCCTACAGCCCCCCTCACCTGAAGCTGATTGAGGCAATCAGGTTGGAGATTTAAGCTGCTTGCTGACACTGCTTCCTCGCCAGTTTGTCAACTACCCTATGTTGGTAACCAGGCCTCACGCTTCATGTTCATGAATCTCAAGTGCTCTACTAACCTTGTAATCTCGTGTTCTAGTTACTCCAGGAAAACTCCATCATACTGAACCACTCATCTTGGAAATCTGGTTAACCCGCCAACTCTCGGAATCATCTCCTTGCCTCACCTGCCTGCCCTCCTGCCCTTACACCACCTCGGGAGCTTCACCACTCAGGACAGCTGCCACACACCACCTAACCCACCTGGACCGCACCACCTCTCCCTCAACACTTCCATCTCCCACCTGCACAGTAAGACGAAGATTTTCATAGCTTCCACTCTCTCCAGAACTCCTCATTGGCTACCGCTCTAACACTGCTCTCCTCTCTTCCAGTACTTACCTAATCACCAGCAGCTGCCGTTGCTTTCTTGGACCTGTCCCCTTGCTTGTCCCTCTCCCCTGGCCAAGACCCTCACGCCCCATATATCAAGCCTTAAATCAAGTACTAATGTGAACGTCATTTTGGTGTTAGTTAATAAACCTTTGTTAAACCCTTTACTCTGCCTCCGCCTTGGGTTTCCTGCACGTGGGTTTGATTTTCGGTGGTCGGCCTCCGGCCGTTTTGTGACAAGGGCAATGATAAAGCTGGTTATGCTGACCGCAGCCCATCAGTCTGACCCTGACAGATAACCAAGGCAATGACGAGCCATCAAGCTTGCTTGATGGTCATATTTCTACGGTAGAATCACTCTGGCCATCACTTTAAGATCTGCTTGGGTTGGTTTTGAACAACGCTTTGTGTTGTTGGCTTTGTGTTCATATGTAAATACTGAAAGACAGACTCCTAATAATTATGTCATAGGTAATTATGTCAATTTTATGAAATAACACACAAGTAATGTAACCAGTAGTGTTACTTTTCTTGAGTAGTGACCCCAACAAAACTATAAAAACAAGTACACATTTGATATCACTATATTAAGTATTATGGAACAGTGCAATTACTCTAAGATTGCTGTCAGCAGGAAATAAGCAGAGATTAAACATTACATTTGTATTCACTCACTCGTCCAAATAAAAATGATTGAATTTAGGTGTTCATATTACTTCGATGGCCACAGATGTTTAAAATATCAAAAAAAGATCTAGGTGCTTCTGCAAACATTTGTGAAAGAATAGGTTTCTCTCATGAGCTCAGTGAATTCCAGCGTTCTACTATGATAGGATGTCACCTGTGCAACATGTTCAGTTGTGAAATGTCCTCGCTATTCAACAGACTGTTAGTTGTATTATAACAACAGCAGCTCAGCTATGAAGTGGTAGGCCACCTGGATCAGCAAATGCTGGGAATAGTATGTAGTAGTTATGTTCAACATATGATTTCATATGTTGAACATAACAAGCTAGGAGCATAGCATGCAGCTATGCAGCATAGGTTACCATGACAGTGTATCCCAGTAAGAGGTGAATAACCACTGAACAACACTGAAAACTCACTGGTAAACCTAAAATTACCTTGCTAGTTGTTGCTAATCTTGTTTTGTTCTCTCAAATGACTCTAGGTCTAATTTAATTAGTTAACTGACTGGTTTAATCTGATCAGTTTGGGTTACCAAAAGAAGGCAGCCGGTCTCTGAAGTGCAGTTTTGTTGTCATTCCTGAAAAAACACAGAAACAAAGCCAGAAAACTATGAATAAAAATGCTTCATAAAAGTGATATAATATTTTTGTTAAGGGCTGTGCATTAAAGCTGAATGACTGTATTTCTTTACAGTGGAGTTTAAGTTAAACAATCAAGGTGTGATTAAAGTGCAGACTTTTATCTTTAATTCAAGGGGTTTAAAAGAAATATTTTATTGACTATTCAGGCATTACAGCCATTTTTATCCACAGGCCCAGATTTTAAGAGCCTCTAATGCTGAATGAAAAACAGTTTCATAAGCAGTTTCAAGGCCTGTTCTCTTGTTGTTGCGTGAAAAATTAAGATAAAAGATCTAGACGTCACTTCAAGTGTTTCACTTGTATTTGCTATGTTTTTACTGGAACTTAATTAATACAAGTGAAGGAGGAACATGTCAGACTGACAAAATAAAATCACTAGTGTTTATGATGATGTGACTGGTGATACGAGTAGCAGAATGAACTCTGAAGTCTCTGAAGCTCTACTCTGTGCACTGATTCTGCAAAACGCTGCAAAACTGATCAGATGGGGATCTAGTTAGCCCAACGTCTTTTGACCCAATGAACATGGTGCACTGTTTATAGAATGGCTGCAATTCATGCAGAGTTCATGCAAAACTCCTTAAATTAAAGCTGTGCTTCAATCACATCTAGATTTTTTGATTTGGCAGTAGTACAAAATCAGAGATTGCACAAATATTTACGATGTAACTGAATTTGTAATGTGTCCTGCATGTAAAGTAGAATGCATGGGTGTGATGGGTTTGTATCAGTTCACGGAGTGTATTGTGTGTATACCAGTGTTTGGAAGGAGTTGTTCTATTGTTTCTTTATTTTCCACAGTCACACCTATAAAAAAAAACTTGGTTATCATTGTTAAGTCACAACTATAATTTCATTTTGGTATTTTTAGAATTTATCTCTATTTTGTGATTAATGAAAAGAGAAATCAGTTAATGTAAAAACTTGGCAGCAGATAGTGCCACCAGGGAGATGCCTATACAAAGAGGTTAATGTGTAAAGTAAAGGTCAGCGTACCCAGGAAGGCGTCGACAAGGATACCGACTCCACTCATGGCTTTAAAGAAGATGTTTGGTAGCTGACTGTCACCTCTTCTCAACACCTCCCCCTGTGAAACTTGCGATGGAACAACAGCTGCTGTGCGACTGAGCTCCACCGGATTACTGGGGGTCAACGAAAAGACACGTCACATGCCAAGTTAAAAACATCTGACCATGTTTCTGAAGCAATTGTTACCTAAATAAGTGCAGGAATCTAAACCAGGTCTGGGGGATTCGCTTATCATCCATGTCCTCGGGGATCAGGGCAGCATCTTCTTCTGGGACTTTAAAGTGAGGGAATGATGGCCCGAAAGTCAGCTGCAGCAACCTGAGCACATTACAACAATGCAATTATGGACAAAAAACCATAGGAGTCTGCTCAGTGACGGGTTGTTCTCCCCAAGTCTAGGACCAACAGACATAAAAACTCCTTTGTCCCACATGCCATCAAACTATTTAACTCCTCGCTGGAGGGAAACAGGAGGACAAAGGAAGGTGGGGACAACTAAGCTTTAGTGTTTGCACAAGCTAAACACTAAATAAGAACTAATCACGTGCAATAGACTCACAACAGTCGCAATACTGTGCAACAGACATTTGGCTGCTACATCTCATTAATGAGTATATTTCATTGCATATTCATATTTTATATTCATATCTATCTATCTATCTATCCATCATCCATCTATCTATCTAGTATATAGTAACAACATAGCACCAATAATCCAACAAACAAACAATACAATATAGTTCCCCAACAACAACAATAAAAACATCTCCCCATGAGTATTTTGTGGCTGCTGCCGGACAGAACTCAGTCACAGTTTGTGATGTTTCTGAACCTGGAGGTTAAGGCTGCAACAACTCTGCACCACTGTTCCACAACTGCAGGCTGATGTCTCCAGCTGCTCAACATCTGTCTGCATGTCTGCCATAGTGAGCGAGATGGAAAACATCGAGAGCAAGACAGCAGCCACACTTCAAGAAGCACTGCCATCAACATGTCTGATACACCACCTACAGAAACACAAGGACAGGTGAAGAAAGACCGGTGAGACGCAGACAGGAGACATGGACAGGAGAGACAAGTAAAGATACAGGGGGTTAGGATAACTATCACCTGCAGCAGTTGCTGGAGACAGCATGGCATGGTTGATGCGAAGCAAGAAGTGCAACAGAGTCTCCCAGGTGTCTCTGCTCATCATGGTACTCTCTTTAGCCAGTACTTGGACAGCACACAGAACCTGCTGATAGAGAGACAGGTAGACCAGATTTACCTGGTCAGACCTGAGTGCAGAGTCAAGAAGAGAAGAGTTCAGAAAAAAACAGTAACAAGTACAAACACATTGATCTGCATGACACCACACTAATGGCTAGTCGTTGGATATAATAATAATGATGGATTGCATTTATATAGCGCTTTTCGAGAACCTCAAAGCGCTGTACAATTCCACTATTCATTCACTCTCGCATTCACACACTGGTGGAGGCTACAGTTGTAGCCACAGTCACCCTGGGGCAGACTGACAGAAGCGAGGCTGCCATATTGCGCCATTGGCCCCTCTGGCCAACACCAGTAGGCGGTAGGTGAAGTGTCTTGCCCAAGGACACAACGACCGAAACTGTCCAAGCTGGGGCTCGAACCGGCAACCTTCCGATTACAAGACGAACTGCCAACTCTTGAGCCACAATATGATTAATAGAAGAATTTTATCTTTAATAATCACTGTCTCAACTGGTTTTGGTCTGGTAGGTGTCACTAAATAGAACAGCTTTGTGCAACATAAGGCAGAAGAAACATCAACTACATCAATCTGACCTGACCGATACTCATCAGCCAGTAAAATAAGTATTGATAACTGTTAACACGTATGTTGTTTTAACAACATGAATATAATATATGGCTTAACTGGACTCAAAGAAGGGCTGAGTCGCATCTAAAAACATCAGGTATTCAAAACTAACAAGGTCCTTAAAGGTCAATGGTTCCTTAGTGGATCCCTGTATGGGATCAGTAAATCAGGGTAATCAGGTCTAGATTGTCTACCTGGGCAAGAACAGATTGAACAGATGTCGGAGGATCTTCTGGACATACAGGTTGGGGTCTCTGCTGATTGGTGGAGGAGTGGAGTCTCTTGGGGAAACCAGGGCCATTAGCCAATCAGTGTAGATGTCCACGCAGAGTTTGACGGTATCTCCTTCTAGTGGGAGAGTGAGGCCATAACACAAGACCTCCATTGTCCACTTTACCTGCATATTCAGATTATTATTATTATTATTATTATTATTATTATTATTATTATTATTATTATTATTATTATTATTATGTTTCTGTCCTCAGTGATTAGGATTGAGATTAAGATTCAGATATTTCTTTTGTATTTTTATGATGATCAGTTTTATTTATGTGGGTTAAATCACAACAGCAGTCACCTCATGAGTACTCCAGTAAAGCTAAGAGAGCTGTACAGAGGTTTGGAGGTTACATATACTGTCATAGATACGACTTATGTTTCAAGGAAAATTTACATGCCAAACAGAAAAAGAAGTCCAGACCTGTCATCCACTGAAAATATTTGGTGAATTATTAAACAAAAATATACATCAAAGGAGGCCTTTGTATCTAGGTTTTAATGGTTGGTAAAAGGCTACATTCTCTGTTTATTAATATTTTGCACAGCCCCTCCACATTCTTGGTAACAGGGTCTGACTGTATCCAACTTGCTTTGCAGTAAACTGGTCTGGGCTTCAAGTCATTCTTCACTTCCTGCTGTGTTGTCTACCCCCACTGTGTGTTTGGCTTTAGTTAGAGGTCACACTCACCTGTTTGTCTGTGCATAGCAAGCTACGGGTGCCAGGGTTTCCAAGGCCAGCTCCCAGGGGTTTCACCACAGCAACAGCAATATCTCTGCCTACAGAAGGCGGGAAACAGCTGAGCACGCTCACTTGACCCCGCCCACCAGACAGCGATTGGTCCATGGTTGGAAATTCAGAGCTCAACTGCATAACAGACACGCAGAGTTTCTTATCGTGTGAACTGCTTAACAGGCCCTTGGCATGGCAGTTAAAGTGTAACTGCAGCTACATTAAACAGATATCAGCAGCTGTAATCTTCCCTTTGTGCATTTTGTGTACATGTTTATTCTGCAGTCAAGTTCACATGAAGTTGGAAAATCTTTCATCGTTGATGCCTTGTTGTCAGTTTAACACATTTACACTGACAACTGAATTGCAACATGAATCTCTAACATGTGAGCCTGAAAGTATTCAGCTAAAATTATCTAAACTATTATAAGGTACAATTACGCAAATGCAATCTGAGGTTAATGTCATACCGTACAATACAATTTGTTATACAATCTAAAAATTCAACTGATACAGGATAAAGTGGTTGTTTGTTATTTTGAGTTCATCTAATTTGAAAATATCTCTTCACAGTGTCCATATACAGTCCTTCTCTTAAGAAGAACAGACAGTGGTTAGATGGAGAGAGAAAAGCAGATAATAAAAGAAAGTGAAGGACACAAAGTAAATTGAAGAATAAGATGTGCTGTTGGAAGACATTTGATCACCAAGATCAGGGTGTTTAAATAAAAGTAAATAAATAAAGTTAAGTAAATAAATAAGTCCAGCTTGTATTGAAATAGTACTGCAGTAAACATACTTCCAGAGAAATGAAATACTGATTACAACAGTTCAACATTTCTAACAGCAGATTCCACATGAAACTGGAGTATCATACCTGCACAGGTGAGTCCAGCTGAACGGTTTGCAAGTGAAATTCTGCGCTACCACCTGTTGACACCAACAGTGAAATCAAATCAGTTACTCTAAGGCAAAACTTTAAGCTTCAAGTCACCTTCTGCTGCTGCCTTCAGGGTCAGTTAGGAAATGTGACATTTCAGTCAGAACCGGTTTAACTAGAGGTGTACCTCTCGAGCTGTTATTGCCAGACTGCAGCAAAGCACAGAGACAGTTTTTAGCTTACATTAAACAGATGGGTTTAGTATCAACATGTAGGACCTTCCCGATAGGTTGGTGTCATGTAATGACTCTGTTTGTTTTACTGAAAAAGCTCCAAACCAGTAATTATCTACTGCTATTCATGCAGATGCTGCTCTCAGCAGTAGTTGGTTGCTCAAAATGTTCCCTAAGAACATCTTGATGCTCAATCATCCAGGTAAGGAAATTTCAAAAAGTTGATTCTGTTCATCTGGTCGTAGCGTTTTCAGTGGGAGAGACATTTAGTCACTCATCCAAGTCTCAGCTGACTGCAGGTTTCCCCAACCTTATAAACAGAACCTTTTCACAAAGACTCAAACTAGCGCTGCTGAATGAACAATGAGCTGTGAGGTCAGTTGCTTGAACATTAACTGTCATGACCATTGATCAACAGCCACTGATTCACAACCACTGATCAAAGACCATGAGTATCATTCACAGAGAGTTGGGGAATGGCTGCAATCACAGCATTGTAAGATGGTGAAAGATGTACCCTTAGTCCCCCTCCACGATTCAGAGATGGTCTTTCCCTTTTCACATTAATGGCCTCCTCCTCTTTCAATTATGACGTTGAAAGAGTGTCCACTGGCCTGTAGGTGTAAATAGATTGTGGAGTCCTGGCCTGATGTTAGCTCTTCTGTCTTTTGCCATTGGCTTCGCCAGAGGTTGTTTAGTTTCACCGATGTATAAATAAGGTAATATAGATCTTTATTGTCATTGTTACCAGAACAATGAAACATAGTTTGGCAACTCTGCATTTGCAGCAGTAGATAAATTCAACATTCTTTGGATAGGAGAACGAGATAAATAAAGATCAAAATACGTTTACGAGGTAATGCACACGTTATATACAGAAACAAAATATATAGAAATATCTACAGGTACAGTGTAAGGAGTAGGATCAGTGCAGTATAAAGTGTGATGTGATTGGTTGTATTGCACTTTGAGTAAGGGGTAGGAATGCTGGTTGCTATTGTACAGTTATATAATAGAGGTATAAAATCACAGCAATTCTCCAGGCACTTAATGGTCGACAATATATATCTCTATTTGTGTGGAGGGACCCGATCTTTGGCGCAGCGTGTTTTGGGGTTTAAAAGCCGCAGAGACACAGAAAATGGGTCTCAGCTGTTCCGATACTTATGAGACATAAGGGATCACTAAGGGTTTTCGCTTAGGCAGCAGATGTCCTTTTTTTCTGGATCGGCTGGAGCTTTCTTTAGGAGCCTTCCCAGCTTTGACAAAAGTCCAGCTGGGATAGCTACATTTAATCAGGGCCTTCTTGATGTGATGTTCTTCTGCTTCCCTGGCCGCTGTGTCTGTTGGGATGTGTTCGCTCTGTGTTGTAGCGTCCTGATGACGCCCAGTTTATGCTCCTGTGGATGATGAGAGTCAAACCTTAAATACTGATTCCACAGCATGTCTTTTATCCTGTTTTCCTTCTCTCACCCCAACCAGTCGCAGCAGATGGCCCCGCCCCTCCCTGAGCCTGGTTCTGCTGGAGGTTTCTTCCTGTTAAAAGGGAGTTTTTCCTTCCCACTGTCGCCAAAGTGCTTGCTCATAGGGGGTCATATGATTGTTGGGTTTTTCTCTGTATCTATGAAGCGCCTTGAGGCGACTTTTGTTGTGATTTGGCGCTATATAAATAAAATTGAATTGAATTGAATTGATCCGTATGCGTAGGTTTCTGGTACACATCAGCTTTCAGATGTCCTCCATTACTGATGGAAATCTCAGAGTCTAAGAAGGCTAACCTGTCATTTTTCACATCCTCCCTGGTGGACCAAGTTAATGTGATCAGTGAATTGTGGTATGTTCTAACATTTGATTTTCACCCATCCATATACCTGAACCAATAGCTTGGTGGTGTTCCAGGGTAGGATAACCAAGCCCTCTTTTCCATTTCTTCCATTACAGTTTGGCCACAGTGGGTGAAACTGGGGAACCCATGGCACAGCCATGTTTCTGCCTGTAGTGCTGACCTTTGTGTGTGAAATTTACAAAAGAAGGTTAGGGATGAAAAATCTGACTATTTTACCCCCCAAAACAAAATGTAATCATAGTTCTGGGAATGTGAATTCTGTTCATTTGATCTAAAATAAGGTCAGATTATTGTCACAACTGTCACATCCAAAAGTTCTCCGGTATTGTATGAAAAGCAAAAAAATCTAATGGTTTTGAATTACACAGCATCTCAGTGAGTACACCCCTCACATTTTTGTAAATATTTGTTTTTATATCTTTTCATTGGACAACACTGAAAATGACACTTTGATCAAATGCAAAGTAGTCAGTGTGCAGCTTGTATAACTTGTAAATTTTCAATCACCGACCGTAACAGAAACACTTTCTAGACACAAATAACTTTCTGCATCAAATTAATATCATCTAAATGCAGATGAGAGGAACTGATAACTAGCTCCAAGTGTTACCATTTTATTAGCCACCAGCCACTAGCTTAATAAGAGATAGCCAGTATGGGCTACAAACAGTGACTAACATTAGCGTTTGCCTTGGACAGGTTCACATTTAAACAGGTCAACATTTCAATGTTGTTGAAACCGGGCTTCACGAGGATGTCAGTTAGTAAGATGCTTCACCAAGTTTTTTTCCCCACTATTGTTCATGTGTTCAGCAATTATTATGGGAGGGAGGGGGCTATTTGCCTAACTGTGTGCACCAGTGTCCTGCCAACTTGTTTGGCAGCTGGAGGAAGCAGAGTTGGCATTATTGCAAATGAGTATCTAGCCAAACGGTTAACCCTACTCAGAACATATACGACCTACTGTACTCACATACATATAAAATACGGTTGTTTTAAGAATTCTGAAGTCAATGGGTACTGCAAGTATCAGTTCTCATCCCTAATTGAACCATGATGCAGCGAAACACATGATATTTTCACTGCATAAAAAAGGCTATTAGAGTGCAGGAAAAGGACATTCTTTATGTTAAAAAGCACTTTCTACTAAACAATGAACAAATGAAGATCAAAGACACTTAAATACATCACTTTATTGATTATTAACAAGCACATGTTTTATAGATTTGACACAATGATACAATGTCCTGCGTTTGATAGCTCAAGTATCAATGGATGAAAGAAAGTTCAGATATCTGAACATAAATGCACTGAAAGCATCAAATGATAGCGACTGAGTCAGAGTCCCCAGCAGCTTCGCCAGCTGAGACGCTCAGCTCCAGCTTGTTTAGACCCTGAGGATGCCTGCCAGACTGATGCATGAAGGGTTTTCTATCAGAAGAATCTTTTAAATGATTTGACAGTTTTTAATGACACTTGACGCCTTAGACGGCCTTCTTGCTCTGCAGCTGTTTGGGCAGCTTTCTGCGGTCCTTCATGGCGTTCCTCTTCCTCTTCTTGCTCAGGAAGTTGTCCAGTTTGCTTCTCTTCTTCAGCTCTTGGTATTTTTCAGCCAGCTGCAGCTTTTTCATGTCAGCTAGAAGCAAGAATAATTGAAAGAACAGTTATTAAAACTTCCACTACCTTCACAGATGCTGTCACTGTTTATTTTTTACAGAAATTAAAAAAAAAAATTCTTATCAACGTTTCTTTTTTTCATGACCATCTTAAATCAGAATCAGAATACTTTAATAATCCATAAGGAAATAGTCTAAGTCACAGTTGGGACCACAGGTCAGTGTATTCCTAATGTCAGTCCCAAGTGTGAATAAATGGGAAGGACTGCATCAGGAACTGAAGATGTCATTTTGGAGCGCTGGGGCCAAATACTTAGTGAATCAATAGATGTCACATTGAAAATAAGCATTCCGAGATCTATTGATGATCTTCTTACATTTCTTGAAGAAGAATGGTTTTCCACCCTCGCTGGCTTTCTCTCTCTGCTGTCTCTTGAACTGCAGCTCTCTCTCTCTCTGCTGCTCTTTGCTCTTCCTTGCTTGGTCTTGGTTTTCCTGCACAAAGTCAAAATTGACATTAAAAAGACCTCAGAATAAAACCATGCAAAGTAATTGTAATTGTTTCCATTAATGTTGCTGCTGCCGCACACACACACACACACACACACACACACACACACTATAACCTATACAAAGAACAAAACACACACCCCTGAAAATCGCCAGTTACACGGACTGGAGTGAAAATCACTGAAAAAAGCAGCAAATGTTTAAAGAAAACCTTTGAAAGAGAGCCTGGAGAACTGAATATCAAACAGAATATTGATGCTGCACTGCCAATTTGATGTTTGATGACCTCATGCAATGCATTACTATAACATGTAAAGTCAAATTTATTTATACAGCACATTTAAAACAACAACTGTTGACCAAGGTGCTGTACATTTAAGACAAAAGAGATAAAACATAGGAAGACATGATACAAATTTAAGGAAGAAGAATAAAATGAGAAGATCTGTGGGCGATCGTGGCTCAAGAGTTGGGCGTTCGTCTTGTAATCGGAAGGTTGCCGGCTCCGACAGTTTCGGTCGTTGTGTCCTTGGACACTTCACCCGTTGCCTACTGGTGGTGGTCAGAGGGCCTGGTGGCGCCAGTGTCCGGCAGCCTCGCCTCTGTCAGTGCGCCCCAGGGTGGCTGTGGCTACAATGTAGCTGCCATCACCAGTGTGTGAATGTGTGTGTGAATGGGTGGATGATTGTGTATAGTCTAAAGCGCTTTGGGGTCCTTAGGACCAAGTAAAAGCGCTATACAAATGCAGACCATTTACCATTTACCAAGATCTGGGTAAGAAATAAGACCAAAGTAATGCAAACTCACTCTGAGTTAAAAGGCAAGGAATAAAAGTGGGTTTTCAGATTTCAGGTTTTGAAAGTGTCCAATGTCGAGGAGGTCTTGAAATGAAGGGGACGTTTGTTCCACGATTTAGGAGCCGTCACAGCAAACAGAGGTCTCCTCTGTGCTTTAATCTTGACCTCAGGGCAGCTAGGAGCATTTGATCTGCACACAGTGATCTTGCAGGAGTATGAGGGTGCTAACCTCTGCAACATGCAAAAATGAATAATAAAATCTTAAAATCAATTCGAAAACTAACTGACAGCCAGTGTAAGGACGCCAATGTGGGAGAAATGTGCTCTCGCTTGCGTGTGGCAGTTAGTAACCACGGTTACTGCTGCAGCAGCTTTGTTTTTATTTTTTTAAATTGCAAAGTACTTTTACACATACTGCTGAAAATGCTGTTTGCCAACTACAAGCAATAGATTGGTTGCTGCTTCAGCCCTTTAAGAGGTCTGTAGCAACAAGAGGTTGATGATGCACGCTCCTTATATTGCACCTGCTCCTCTGCATGGTACATATAACTTGTATATATATGTATATTCCCTGTGTGTCGTTAGCTCTATAAGTCTATTTTTTGGCTTCTCTTTTTTCCTTATTCTACACGCTGCTAACGGAGAGATGCCAAACTGTCTGTCACTGTTCTTGTAACAGTGACAATAAAGATCTATTCTACTCTATTCTCTTCTATGATTTCATAAATCAACAAACTGAAATGGTTTTCGAGGAAGATGCTTAAATTGTAAAACTATTAATGCGTTTCTAGTTTTTCTTGATAAAAATGAACAAACGGAATAATTAAAAGTGAATGAAAGGCAGCAAAGACTCACCATCCTCTTCAAAAGGAACTGCAGTTTCTCCTTCTTCTGGCTGTTTTTCTTTATTCTCTTCAGCTTTTTCTGAACAATCTGCAAATAACCAAAATGGTGCCACTGTTACTCTTCTCACACCAACTGAAACAAACACGTTTTACAACTGTTATCATCTTAGATTTTTCAGCCTACAGTTAAAAATGTCTTTTTTGTTTCTCTTTACATTCAGCACATTGTCGTTCATTTTCTCACCTCCTTCTCTTTGTGTCGGATGTCATTAATGAAATTATATGTCTTCTCAAAGATCTCTGGTTTGTATTCTCCAGACAAGTCATCAAATCGAGGATCTCTCAGCGTCTGGAGGACAGAACAAAAAACAAATCTGTATATACATGAGTGCTTGTGCATTGAACTCAACACTGGAGATTTTCTCCACTCACTGGTTTCTTGACGGGGACGACCTGTCGGAGGAATGGTGCTGGTTTCTTGGCTGAGAGTTCCACTGGCCTGAAATCACAAGCAGACCGTAAAGCCCTGCAGGATTCAGATGAGGAAAGTCTAACAGTTGTCTGAGCAGGCTGAGAACGTTCACCTGTTCTTGTTTAGTCGTTTCTTCTTGCTGGACTCGTGACTCCTGTTGCCGCCATAGGCGACCGTGTTGTAAACTTTGGTTCCCACCTGGTTCTGCAGTTTTACAATGTTCTCAAATGACATGTTGGACAGCTCTGGAAGGGTTGGAGAAGACAGAAGGGGAGACACTGCAATTAGTTATCACACGCAATTATACATTCAGCACTATATTGGGTTTGTGGGGGGAAAATCTTGAAAAAAAACCCAAAAAGCATACAGCAGCTGGAACACAAAAATGTGAAAACGCACAGATACATAAATCAACAATCTGTGTTTGTGTGTGTCTGTCATGATATGTACTTGAAAATGAGGGTGGGAACTAGGGCTGCACGATTAATCGTTAGAAAATCGTGATCTCAATTCATACTTATGTGCGATCTCAATTCCAAATGACAACAATTAAACAAACAAACAAAAAAAAAGACGACGATTGTACCGCATTTTGATCCGGGACGTAATCTGCATGAAAACAAGCGCTCACTCTTCCTGCTCAACAAATGACGAGGGCGGAGCCTTATACCACGTGATACAGAAGCTGGCTGCTAAAATTGGCAGGGAAAAAACAACGGAGAGCACGTCAGGGATGACGAGAAAGTGACAGGAGAAAATCCGTCCCGGTCAACCACCCAAACATCAATAACGGGAACCTTATACAGCGCTTCCCTATACCCGTCGAACTCCCGCAGGCACAAAGAAATTACGGAGGCTATTACTTATCACCTGACCAAAGATATGGCTCCATCAACACTGTGCAAAACGAGGGATTTAGGAAAGTGATCAACACCCTAGACAAACGCTACACAGTGCCGTCCCGCAACTATTTTTCTATTGTTGCACTACCTGCTCTATACACGCAGTGTGGAGCAACGGTGGAGACGCAATTTCAAGCAGTACAACATTTTGCGGCAACGACAAAATGTGAGACATTTGTTGTTTTTATGTTTATTTATTGTTTTTATGTTCAGTCTCAACTGTTACGAAGTTGATGTGCAGTTAATAAGTGCAATAAATATTTATACTGGAAAAGAAAATCGTGAGAGAATCGTGATCTCAATTCTAAGCCAAAAAAATCGTGATTCTCATTTTATGCAAAATCGTGCAGCCCTAGTGGGAACCCTATGCTGGTCAAAATCCTATTTGTCAGGGCAGTTAAATGAGGAGCACCACAACAGGTGGTGGCCAGTGAGAACACAAGACGAAAAGCACTGTGTTTGCTAGTTAATTCGCCTGCACTGAAAGCAGCAACAACAAATGGATGTTAAAAAATTCACAATGGTTTACACTAGGGCTGTTCGATATAACGATATATATCGGATAACGATATAAAAACGTCTATGTTTCATTTTACGCTATCGTTTGTTTCGTGGTGTCGCAAAATAAACTGTTTACGGCAATATTTTTTCACCGTTTTGATGTCACTGTAGCGGCTATATTCATTTGTTAAAGTTCTCTCTTTCTCTTATATGTAATATAACCACACTACGGACGGACAAGCGCCTGTTTTTATGCGTTGTTGTTAGCAACAACGACGGTAACACCATCGCGTGTCCGCTTGTTTATGTTCCACATGAACCTTTCACAATAAAGCTCAAGATCCTGTTGAGACTTTTCAAAATAAACCGAATCACGTGAAAGAGCAGATTATTTACGGATGAGAAGTAAAAAAGAGCCGCCAGGTCGAGATTCACAGAATTTACAGAAAATGTTACATTTTTGTGATTTATATCGTTACCGGGACGATGGAATTCTTATATCGGGATGAGACTTTGGTCATATCGCACAGCCCTAGTTTACACTTCCTAACTGAACAGAATAATATCCTCTATACAAACAACATACATACAAACAGTTTTGTGGCCAATCGCACAAACAGGGCTTACGTCAGCACTTAAAGGTAACGTGGTTGTAATTCTAGCTGCACCACCCAAACTTAACTAGCTGTCCTGCTACGACATTTATACCCACTTTAAAAATGGCAGATGTAACCTGCAGGTCTCGCTTCACCAGTTTGGCATCGTTCATATTCTTGAGCTGCAGACACACTCACCCTTTCTGATGTCTTCTTTTGTTTGGACTTCATTGCTGCCACCAGCATCTTCTGGGTCATCATCACTGTTACCATCCTCTTCATCTCCCTCTTGTTCTTCATCATTATCAGATTCCATCTCATCGCTGCTATCTGATCGTTCCTCATCTTCATCAGTCTTTTCCTCTCCTATTTTGTAGCACTGATCTTCCTCCTCAGTCCCTTTTCTCTCAGTAATCAGTGCAAAGTTCCTCTCCACATCAGACGACTCCCCGTCGCTGCTGCTTTCTAACCCTTTCTTCTTTGAGCTCGGCAGCTGTTTCTGCTTCTTCATCATCTTTGTTTATGAGGTTGTAGTAGACGCAGAGACTGGAAATAAAACAAATATGAACAATTTTACGTGGTGCTGAGTTTGTCGTAATTATTCAACCCTACAAAGAAAAAAGCGTTCTTAGGCTACGTTCACACTGCAGGCGAAAGCGCATCAAATCCGACTTTTTTGACCCTATGCGACCCATATCCGATCTTGGTGTGACAGTGTGAACGGCACAAATCCGATATTTTCAAATCCGATCTGGGTCACTTTCGTATGTGGTACTGAATCCGATACATATCTGATGTTTTAGAAAGCGACTGCTGTTTGAATGGTCAGGTCGCATTAAATCCGTCTTTTACATCACCGACACAAGACAGACGCCAATTATCAGTGCCGGAGAAGACATCGCGAACACTTCCTGGCCATCCAGTGAAACTGCTGGGAAGACAACGTTGGAGAAACGTGAACATTTTATTTGTTCTGTATAATCTGCAGATTCTGACAGAAATCTGCAACTATCCTTGAAGCACCGCTCCTCTAAAACAGCAATAAGGATCATTATTAGGCCAAATGTAAATAACAAAATAACTTTACAACTTAAAGCAAAAATTGGGAAATGTAAAGTCCGAAACAAGTCTTTATATTAAGGGCCATCAGTCAAACAATACTGTTCGGTCTGGGTCTAAACAGAGCGCGTTGTGTGTGACGTCTTCTTTTGCGCATGCGGGCCGCTTTGAGCGTTCACACTAGAGCGTGTTTGCTGTCACATTTTATCTGTAGTGTGAACAAGCAGACGGAAAAATTGGATTCTATCAAAAAATCAGAATTGAGCATTAAGACCTGCAGTGTGAACGTAGCCTAAGAGTTCCAATCTTTCTAATGACGCTTTCCGCCAAGCGCACTGAGCAGGCAGGTACTAGTGTCTGCCAAAAACTGATTTCCAGTATTTGCCAAAAACTGATTGCTCGTATTTAAACTGCTATAAGTAACTTGTTGGGCTATAATATGTGAAACATATGTCAAATGCATCCCTCATGGATGACATAAAGTCATCTTGAGCCACAAACAACATTCGTGTAACAAGGTAGAAGCCTCAATCAGTTTTTGGCCGTGACTTTTATATAACCTTTAATTATGCAGTTTAAAAAAAACCTCATTAACATACAAATGTGTGTAAGAGTAAGTTGGCCAGTAGGACAGCAGAAATGGCAGCAAATATTACAATAGTTCTGTAAAAATATTTTAAGTGGGGATAAAGGATTGGTTATAATGTAAGTACAATAACACAGAGTTGTAAAGATACATGAAACAACAGATATTTTTTTAATTCTATATATAACCCCCTTATAAACGCTGTTTACCGACATACGTAAGGATATTACACAAAAAAAAAAAATACACGGAAACATTGAAAATCGCTTTTTGGCACAACACCGGTCTGTGCGCCATCTTGCATCAGATGTGTTACACATCTAATAAATACGCTTCTCCTGTCTCCATTGGCACAAGTGGATTTTCTTTTTATTAAAACCTGACCTGACATCAACGTGGGCGCTCCTGAAATGTCTCTTAAATTTTTCCAGTTCTTTGGGGTTTTTGTACTTTCAAGATGCATAACTTTAAAAGCGCAGATTGACGGAAATAACCACACACCATATAGCAACTAGCAACTCGGTGCTAGCTAATGATCGATGCCGCTGGATGAAAATGTGATCTTGAAAACTAACGAATATTAATATCAGTACTTTCTATTAATCCTAGCAAATCTTTCCGAAGACTAAAATGTAAGTTTTCACTGGTTCATAAGGACTACGGTTACCTAACAGAGCAAATAACTGCATGGGGAATCGCATACATAATGTATCTTGTGAACTGTATTCGCATTAGCTTGTCTAACACATGAATGAGGACTTTACGGCAGATTTATTCGGCTTTGATGAGAGCTGAACTCTGATTCGGGTTATATGGAGCAACAATAATAATTCTCAGGACAGTCATCGGTATTTTACCCACGGAAATGGCGTCATCTCGTGTTCAGTGTTTACTTTCAGGAGGCTTGTTAGGTGTAACATTCACAAGCAGGATTAACAGTTAGTACATGGGGAAACAAACGAAAACGTCACCAATCAAGCTTATTAAGTCTGCTCTTTCCTGTATGTCGTATAAAATAAACGTCAACACACCTGGATATAGAGCCGCTGTTAAGTCGTCTTTTCCTAAGTTCCAAACACACGTGTGCCGATCTAGCGTACCCCCATCACTCCAGGAAGCTAAACAAAACACTTCCTGTTTCAAATTAAAAGTTTCACTGAGAATTTTTGTTACGAAAAACACCAACCTTCAGTGTTTGATATAATTACTGCCCAGGACACCAATTGTGTTAAAGGAAAATAAGAGCTAAATTTAACCCGTGTTAAGCTCATGATAATTGTAACTCATGATAAAATAAATGTTTCTGGCACATGCTCAACTCATGCTCCAAATTCGGCCACTCTTGGCTCCAAAATAAAATGGAAAACAAACAAACAAAGAAAAAATAATCATAAAACTAGGACATTTAATATTCATTACTGCCTGAAGAAAATAAGAATAACCCAGGTTAAACTCAGGGTTCTTGCCAGGCTAACAGAGAGTCACATGTCTACTGAGCCAAGCCTTCCTTTAACCTTACCTACTAATGAATTAGCAAGTTTCTTTAAAAAATAAATGAAATTGTATTAACAAATTAAATTTTCACCATTAGAGGAAAAACATTTCCAACCACCCCACAGATCATTATGTACAGCTGATATTCGTTTAGATTCTCTCTCCAATCTTTCTGTGTTAACTTCAATAATAACTTCCACCAAACCATCAATGTGTCTGGTTCTGCTGGAGGCTTCTTCCATTTAAAAGGGAGTTATCCTTTTCACTGTCACCAAGAGGAGCTCAGAGGAGGTCATTTGATTGTTGGAGTTTTTCCTCTATTATTGTAGTCTTTACCTCACAGTATAAAGCACCTTGTGGTGACTGTTGTTGCAATTTCGTGATATATAAATAAAACTGAATCGATTCAGAATTCACTGTACACAAACAGCATTAATGAAGGTTACAAATGTGGCCTCAGACAGTAGACTTACCTCTGTACTGCTAGACAGTGTAGTGTTTGACACTGTTGACCACACTTTTTATTACAGTTGTTAGAACATGTCATAGATATTAAAGGTACTGTGGCACAGTGGTTTAAGTCATATCTGTCTAATGGACTCCAATTTTCTCATGTGTGAGGTAACTTAAAGCAGACAGAGTTAATTAGAGCGTTGTATGTATGTATTTGTCCATCACCTCAGGTTCCAGTTCATTCATGAAAGATCAAAACAAAATCCCCTGATTAGCCTGTTTCTCTGTAACACAGAGAGACAGAGAACCTTTCACACTCACTCATGGACAATTTAGATTCCCAGTTAACCTAATCCAGTGCAGAGAGAGCCCACGTAAGGAATATGCAAACTCCACACTGGCCAGATGATGGATTCGGACCACGAACCTTGAACCAAGACACTGAACGATTCAATTTGTATTCATCTTTTCAATTCTCCTTTCTTCCTGTATTTTTCTGTATTATTATTATTGTGCTTGATTTGTAGGCTAATATTGTATGCTGTTATTCTTTTCTGCCATTTCTTTTTTCTATTTAGTAGTGTGCTGTCTAGTGTAGTGTGAGTTTTTCCACCCCCCAAAAATAAAAAAAAATCAAATCAAACATTAGCACAACTCATTAGCATAGACCTCTCTGCTGAATCACTCTTGTTATTAATCTCTGTCTCTCTTCCACAGCATGTCTTTATCCTGTCTTCTTTCTCTCACCCCAACTGGTCGCAGCAGATGGCCCCGCCCCTCCCTGAGCCTGGTTCTGCTGGAGGTTTCTTCCTGTTAAAAGGGAGTTTTTCCTTCCCACTGTCGCCAAAGTGCTTGCTCATAGGGGGTCATATGATTGTTGTTGTTTTTTTCTCTGTGTGTATTATTGTGGGGTCTACCTTCCGATATAAAGTGCCTTGAGGTGACTGTTGTTGTGACTTGGTGCTATATAAAAAAATGAATTGAACTGAACAACTCTCCATCTTTTTTAACACTTCTGCACTTAAATGTCCCATATAATTTAACAATTACAACAAGTCAACTCAAACTCATTCAGCTTTCAAACAACATTTTCTTGGAAATGTATTCTCTGGTATTATTATGTGTAAATTTATTTTCTCAGAGCAAAGTGAATATTTATCACTGATGCTCTATTATTTATTTATTTTTTTTTCTTTTGCTAGAATTTTAATTTTTTCATAACTCTGTGTATTACTTAGTATCACGGTGGTTTAAATCTCTGATCCCCAGAAATCGAAAATGTACATGTTAAAAACATACTCTGGAGAAAGAGTCGCTTTAATTCTGAAAAGATTTGACCGGAAGTGCTGTTCCTGTGTAATGTTCGAGTAAGTCCAAACCAAGCCTCGTTAGTGAGATGCTGGGAGCTGAGTAGGATTAGGAGCGCAGCAGGAGAGCAGCAGCTCGGCTCTCCGCGCTTTGTTTTCTGCTCAGATCATCAAGAGCTGCAGTCTGGTGTGGAAACGCTGCGTGTAGTTCTTCTCTCTGAAAGCGACCTGCCTTTTTTCTCCAGAGGACATCCCACCGTACCCATTGCAACAGGTCGAGCAGGAGGTGAAATCTAAAACAATATATATAGATGTGATGTGACAGTAAAGCGCAGAGAGAGAGGCGGGCAGCAGAGGAGGTTGACGGTGTAAGCTTTGATGGTTTCAGCTGCAGTGGATGCGACAGAGCGGGGAACTGCCAACATGATGCCGGTGAGTGGAAAATCACATTCTGCCTTAATGACCCATTCATGCACAACTGTCACCACCATCTGAGGGGGAAACTCCGAGTTCAACTTTCTACCACACATCCTTACATAGCTGCATCACGAATTTAATTTATAGGACCACGCACTGAGATCTTCGTGGAATCCCTTTAAAGCATTTTTTAAATAAGAATGTGTCTCGAAATAACACGTCATGTTTTATAAATTAAACTTTTTTGTCGCACTAATCTTTTTCGTTGTACTTGGCTTCCTCTGACTTTGTAATGTAATGATAAATACTACATATAACACAATTAATATTTAACCACGCAGTATATTTATGTTTGAAAATAAAGATATTAGGTGTAGTTTTAAGTTGTGTTAATGTGCAAACGTTCAGCTTTAAATCACGGCTATGATTGTTCTTAGCGGTTTGCTTTGTGTTGATATTGTGTCTTTGCGTTGGGTGCAGTTTGCACAGTGCTGTCATGCAATGAAAATTAAAGTAACTTTAACATTCACACTCCTTAGAAATTGTAAAGTGTTCTCACATTTTCTCCTTGATCAACACAAACTGAAATCAACTCGATCAGTAACATTACTATGACTGTTAACTGTATTACAGTACTCTGTTACAGTATATCATTTTAACCCCATTCCTCACACTGTATCTAGCAGATATCTGCTGAATACAATGTGAGGAAGCTTAAACAGACAAACAGGATCAGTTAGACAACAGATGCCAGTGTGGTGGAATCAGACAGAATAGGGATTACGTGTTCCTCTCATCACGGACCAACTGCAGGTGACACAGAGGATTTGAAGTTGTCTGGTGTCTGTCTGCAGTGACTCAAACACAGCAGACTTCTCTGTTGCACCAACCAGTGTCACAACCAGATGTGAGCAGGCCAGCTGTGGATCTACTAATAATAGATTAACACCATTGCACTGCACCATTGTTTTCATGTGGAATGATGGTAATCTTCTGGTTTATGAGAATAAAAAAAGACCTTTTCGTGCATGCTACATCCTCAGTCTTACTTCTGCTGAACAGTTTGACATTTCAGGCTGTGGTGTTCTGGTACTTGTCACATGTCAGACGTCCCACTCTTCACTGGTGTCCCGTGTCTGGGAACCACCAAAGTGTCATTATTTCACTGAAATTCAGATAACTGACACGTTGACTGGTTGGATTTAAGTGTGTTTCAGCTACAGTTATCTGCATTAATGATGGGGGGGTGGGGGGGTTTGCACACTAATGGATGGCAGACAAAAGAGGAACTTTATAGACTCTGTTGAAGGAAACAGAATCTATCAATGAGGAAATGGTGAGATGAACTTCTCATTTATTGTTCTATAGACAGTAACTTCTACTCTTGACTTCATTATTTCTACATAGGTTGTTTGGAGGAAGCTCTTATAAAACAACCAATTTACTCACAACTTGTCTTAAATAAAGGTGTAAAGGTGACATAATATACTATATGCTGCTAAATGTAGCTTTTTTGATTCACACTTCAAAATAATCTTTATTTTTATAAAAATAACAAGTTGAAAAAAACAAACCAATAAACTGCTACCAATGTACTATTGATTAACCGCAAATGAGATTCTGTGCACTCATCTTTGACATATTTTACCTTACCGACAAAAAGCAGGTGTAACAGATGTACAGAACAAAGCAAGTGTCAGGTACTTGCATCATTTTCTAGTCTGACTGTAAATTCAGCAGATCGCAGGATATCGACCTGTTTCTCTTGTTCACTCATCTTTATAATTTCTCTTCTAACTGCTTTGATCTTTTTAAACCTCACCTAGACCGCTGGCTTGCGCTGTGGCAGTCGAGCTCCTTGTGGCTTAAGCTACGTTACCTTTGTTAACTTCCTTAAAATATCCATGTTCAGCTGGGTGAAGACGATTTATGATTAAGTTTTCATGGTGCTCCACCTACAGTTTATTTTGAACTGTTTGACTTCACTCATAGTGAAGAGCTTCCATGTTAATGACATGTTGTATGTGTTCATGTGACTGTTAGCTCATAACTGAACATGGTGACCAGACAGGATCAAGAATGCTGGAACCAATCGAGCCCCTGGTCAGCTGATTTGTACAACTTTACTTGATTGGCTGCCCTCATTAACAACATAATGAACAGCAGATGGGTGGAGCTTCTATGCTCTCATTCAGAGCCATGTGTCCTCCAACACAGCAACTACAGGTTTCTGGATGTTCATGAACAAATGTTGATTGGTTGACAAAGTGGGTGGCTGTAGCTCAGGAGGTGGAACCACCAACCAATCTGTAGGTTGGTTGGTGGTTCGCGATGTCTTCTCCGGCGCTGATAAGTGGCGTCTGTCTTGTGTCAGTGACGTAAAAGACAGATTTAATGCGACATGACCATCAAACAGCAGTCGCTTTCTAAAACATTGGATATGTATCGGATTCAGTACCACATACGAAAGGGACCCAGATCGGATTTGTGCCGTTCACACTGTCATAGCATGATCGGATATGGGTCGCATAGGGTCAGAAAAATCGGATTTGATGCGCTTTTGCCTGCAGTGTGAACGTAGCCTAACTGATGCATCCATTGGAATGTGAATGTTAGACAGAAAGCACTTAAGCATAGAAAAAGTGCTCGGATGAATCAGTGAATGAGTGCTTTGAGTGCTCAGGCTGAGTAGAAAGCCGCTGTTTAAGAACCCTTACAACTGAAACAAGGGCAGAGAGTCAGGAATGAGAGAAGTGTGAAAAGAAACAGCAAAGATGCAACACACAGCAGTCACTGTTTTTAACACTTGGTTTTACTTGAGCTCTTTTGCATGTTAACGCCGTCTTCTCTGGCAGCCTGATAGAGACCCACAAGCAAGAGTAGCCCCAGATCCGTTACACCACATTGTACACTGCCTCCATCAACAACAGGCCCACTCTGCAGGTAGACAGGGTGTCCACTGACTGCTAATACGCTACCACTGCTGAGACATGATTTCAGAATAAGTGGGAGAAATCTTAATTAAAAGTATGAGATTTGAAAGTATTTCCACTGCAGTTAGAAGAGTTCAAGAAAACCACAGAGCTCTATTTTTAAATAGTGGAAGTTGTCAGTATTGTTTCTGCTGAGACAGTCACTGTGGCTCACAAAACAAAAAAACCCCCAAAACAAAACGTTTGTCAGTCTTTTTTTGTTCGTTTTTCATATTAACTTTGACGTCCAGACTGCAAGAAAAAGAAGGAAACAGGTGGAGGACCAGGATCAGATTATCTGTTAACCAGACAGGAAAACCTTACTGCAATGGGGGGAAAAAGAGACGTCAGTATTTTCCAGCAGAAGATAAGGAATATAATATTATGTTTAAAATAAAAGGTTCAACCTGATACTTTTGGTAATATTTTGTTTTCTTTACAAGCATATGTTTTCATTTATTACAGTATATTTAAATCTGACCATTTTGTGATTTACAATGTTTTGGAGAACTGTAATAACATTATTATACATATAATTTAGAAACCAGATTTTTTTTAAAAGTCTAAAGTGAAACATTGAGAGCAGCCTGTAGAGATTACCTGAACATTTGCTGACCTTTGTATCTAAGACTTTGTCCTTGTCTACTTAAACCTCCAACACTATAAAAGCATACACATATACTATGTTTGTGTATATGTATATAAGAGGGAAAAAAAAACAGAAAAGCATAAAAGGACCAGTTCTTGTGATTCAAGATAGTGAAGCAAGCCTTAAATGTTACATAAAAGCTGCCTTTAAAAAGGCAGCACACCCTATTCATTAAACTGCATCCTCATAATCTTCCAGGCTGAGCTCAGTGGAGCTCATTGTGCTGCTTGGTAACTGTTGCCACAGTGACCAGAAATTAACACTAGCACACTCACTAACACACACACGCGATTCAAGGTCATATGGGAACACTCTTTATTTAATATTCCTTAGGCGATGAGGCGCTAAAGCATTTGTAGCCTTCATGTTAGTTTGCAGCATCACCCTGGTGCTGATATTCAGGTCTCAAAGGTGACGATAAAGTCAGACTCGTCCCGCTCTGGCTTTGTTTACATCTTTAGGCAGAAGCATTTTGACAGTGAGAGTACTTCCATTCTTTCATGTTCAATGTATAAAATTGCGCTAAACATTCAAATGTAGAAAAGTCACCTTCTTGTTGACATCCTCTGACAGACATCAGTAAGAAAATTGGTTTTCACCATATATGTTGGCCAATATGCTAACGTGTTTAAATAAGTATATAATCAGCTAATCAGATGGCAGCAACTCAGTGCATTGATCTATTTAGGTATGTAGACATGGACAAGACGAGTGGCTGAAGTGCAAACTGAGAGATAGCGTAAGGAGGAAAGGTGATTTAAGTGACATTGCATGTTGGCGCCAGACAAACTAGCCTGAGCATTTCCAGAAACTCCTGGGATTATGTTTAGGTTTACAGAAAACTGTCTGAAAAACAGAAAGTATCCAGTGAGCAGCAGACCTCTGGTGTAATATCCCTTGTTGATGCCAGAGGTCAGAGGAAAATGGCCAGACTGCTTTGAGCTGAAAGCTCAGCTCAGCTATACATGTACACATATATACACACTGCATGTTTATAAGCACAAACAATGCTAAACACTGCTGATGACAGGCGTTACTAGGTAGGTAGATTTTATTAATAGTGTGTAGTGTAATATTATAAGTTGGTAGGTGGGTTACAGACACCAATAGCATCATAACATACACTTTATCAAAAGGTATGACTTTATAGATGATTAGTCAGCAGGTGGGACATCTCCCAATATAATCTAACAAAACAGTGTCAGTCAAGGAAGACAATGTGAACAACAGATGTCTGGAAGCATTCTGCGTTTATACTGCTCACTGTGGGAGCGTCCTAGACAATGGGGTCGTGTGTATTGTTTATCCAATATTGGCATGTCATGTGATGCTGGTAGCCATATGGCTACAGCCCTCCACAGTGCCTACAAAACATTTGGGATGTGACCTGCAGTGTGGCAGCTGTCAGCATGTTGCCCTGAGCAGAAACAGGACAGATACTGAATGAGTGAATGAAAACAGTCGGCACATTGACAGCGAAATGTGTTTTCAGTCAGTTTAGTTGTGATTTAACACTCTGTTATAAATAAAGCACGCTGAGATCAAAACCAATATTCTTTGACCTTTGGTTTTCCCCGGTCTCGTCTGATAATGTTTCAAATTAGCTTCAGTTTTGAGCTTCTGATCTCAGGATTTCAGATCTACAGAAATATTTGACAGAATTTCCTAATTTGTCTAGTTAATTATAATAATCAAATGATTTAATTAAATCAGTGATCTACTGTGTTAAATGTTTAGATTTATTAACTGTCACATTTGTAGTCATTGGTGCTTTCATAGAAATCTACATCAGCACCAGTATTAAAAAAAATAAAATAAAAATGTTTGCAGTTGTAATCTGAGTAGCAACAAAAACAGCTTAAAATGTTTTTAATTTGCTAAAATTATGTAATACGTTTCTTTTGTTGATTAAAGCTGAACTATATGTATCCATGTGTGTTTGTCTGCTTCTGTTGTGACGTCTCAATTGTTGGCGAGTCAATAACAGGATTACGAGGTGACTCCATTTTGATCATTGTTAAGACGAAGCTGTTGACCTCTTTCAGACAGTAGATGGATCGTTAATTTCATCCCACACAGCAGTGGGGGGTTGTGGTAGTATTAAGCAGCGTGATGCAGCTCTAATTCCTGGCTGGATTAGGAGCTGAGGCCACAGGACTTTAAGGCTCGCCGCCTGTTGACTAGCAGGTTCACTCTTCGGGGCTTTTTAATATTTCAGCTTTCACACGTTTCCACTTTCAGCTACTATGGGTGCAGCAGTGTTTCCAGGATTTCACAGGGTTTTTTCCTCCATGATTGAAATTAATGATGTTGTGGTGGTATAAAATCAAACAGCCTATACTGTCCTCTTGGAAGGATTTCTTACAGTGTTTTAACTGCAAGATGACAGCTTTGGTGTGTGTGTCATGTTTGTGTTTTTGTGCAAGTGTCTGTGTTCGCTTGTTAAAGGCTACGTTCACACTGCAGGTCTTAATACTCAATTCCGATTTTGTGATTAAATCCGATTTTTTTGTCTGCTCGTTCACACTACAAATAAAATGCGACAGCAAACGCGCTCTAGTGTGAACCCTCAAAGCGGCCGCATGCGCAAAAGAAGACGTCACACACAACGCGCTCTGTTTAGACCCAGACCAAACAGTATTGTTTGACTGATGGCCCTTAATATAAAGACTTCGGACTTCACGTTTCCCAATTTTTGCTTTAAGTTATTTTGTTATTTACATAATAATGTAAATAACCTAATAATGATCCTTATTGCTGTTTTAGAGGAGCGGTGCTTCAAAGGATAGTTGCAGATTTCTGTCAGAATCTGCAGATTATACAGTACAAATAAAATGTTCACGTTTCTCCAACATTGTCTTCCCAACAGTTTCACCGGATGGCCAGGAAGCATTCACGATGTCTTCTCCGGCACTGATAATTGGCGTCTGTCTTGTGTCAGTGACGTAAAAGACTGATTTAATGTGACTTGACCGTTCAAACAGCAGTCTCTTTCTAAAACATCGGATATGTATCGGATTCAGTACCACAAACGAAAGTGACCCAGATCGGATTTGAAAATGTCAGATTTGTGCCGTTCACACTGTCATACCAAGATCGGATATGGGTCGCATAGGGTCAAAAAAAAATTGGATTTGATGTGCTTTCGCCTGCAGTGTGAACGTAGCCCAAGTGTTCTAGTGAATGAGAGAGTTTGTGTGTCTGTATGCCTTTAAAAGAGCATGTAATGGCTGCAGTGAAGAAGAGAGAGCATGTCAGCATTCTGAAGTTTGTGCTTTGATGCAAAATTTAGTGCTGCTGAAAACAAGGCATGATGATGGTAAAGATGTTAATAATTGTGTGGATGCCCTCAAAGGCCTCATACTTTCATGTAGAAACTCCATTCAAACTTTAAAACGTTCTCAAATGATTGGGCTATTCCTGTGTGATTCAGCTTTTTCATATCTGATACCGTTTTCATTTAATGCCTCTTTAAGTTTTCAGTTGCAGATTTGTGATTTTTCAGAAAATACATGTGTTGCTATGGTTGCTATGCAATTAACTCAGAGTGAGCACTGGTGCGTTCTGAATTTTCTCTTCATGTCTGAACAACTTCTTGCTACTCACTCAATTTCCACTCATCCCCCACAAATTATACATCAAAACGTAGGTATTTTTGCTGGCTTTAAGACAGTGTCACTATAATTATCGTGCGAGTTACGGTTTTTTCACAATTTGCCTCGAAGTGACACGAAGTCTAAAAACTCCCCATTCAAACTCTATGGGGAGGTTGTGAAACTCAGAGCTGAAATACTGAAACTGAAGGCATTTTCAAATCGTCATATCTCCTTAACGAAGCAAAGTTAAGACATGAGGCTTGTGCCAATTCATCTTCAGACACTGCTGACACTCACGGTCGAAGCAGTTTTTACAGTCATCTTACCGTTGAGCCATAAATTACGTTTGTTTGAGGGGTGGAAATCTGTCCTCCTCTCAGTTTTCAAACTCCGAAAATGAAGCCGTTTCTTCTCTCGTCATATCTCCGCGACGGAGGTACAAAGAGCTAAGTAAATCGCAGTCAAAGTTCACCAAAGTCCGCTGATTCACCCAGTGCAAGAATTATGCTTCTATCCCACCTAGTTTTTGAGTTACACGACGTTTTGTAACTCCAAAAAACGGCGTTTTCGCCTCTCACCGCGATCTAATTCTGACTGCTCATCAACCTGTTTTCCAGGCATCCGCTCTCTTTGCCAGTGGCGCAGTTGGTAATGAAACGGATCTTCAGACCAAAGTTCGTGGGTTCGATTCCACCTTGTTCAACATTTTTTTCCACTACAAATTGATACACTATCACAGACCTGTAATTCATATTGATAATTTAGTACAATTCTGCAACGTTTAATGATTTTGGAAGCTTTTCTAATATGGACCTCAGATTCTTGTTAACGCTCCATGGCAGAAATACATACAAGTACACAGCCTGATAAAGCAGACAGAAGAAGTACCTCTGATTGGTTCAGCCTTTTCACCTCTTATCAGCACAAATCTCAGCCTCTTCTGCTGTTTTTATTAGAATTTTAAGCTTTTTCACCGTTTTTCTGTTACGTGAGAACCAGTTTGGCTCAATGAGTAGCTGAAAAATGTCAGCCTCTTCTGCTCTTTCAGAAGAATTTCAGAGTTCAGCTTTTTCACTTGTTTTAAGCACAAATTTCAGTCTCTTTACCTCATTTCACAACAAAGTAGTTCTTCCTCTTCACCTCTTTTCTGCTAATTTAAGCTTCTGCTCCACAGTGCACATTTTTCTTCTTATCATATCTTTGCTTGTGACCAGAACTCATTTGGCTCAGAGGGTTGAGCAGCTGCCGTGAGACCCGGAGGTTCGAATCCTACCTGTGACAGTTGCCGCACATGTTCCCTGCTTGCATGCGCAAATTCTGCTTATTCACCTCTTCTACAAAAATTTCGGCCTTTTCACCTCTTATTAGCACAAATCTCAGCTGTTTACAGAAAAAACTCTTTTGAGCACAAATTCTGCTGATTCATCTCTTTTCAGCGCAACTTTCTGCTTCTTTCCATCCTTTCTGCAGAAATTCTGCTCATTCAACTCTTTTCAGCAAAATTTTCAGCCTTTTCACCTCTTATCAGCACAAATCTCAGCTGTTTTCAGAAAAAACTCTTGAGCACAAATTCTGCTGATTCATCTCTTTTGAGCAGAAATTCTTCTGATTCACCTCTTTTCTGTAAAGTTTTCAGACCTTTCACCTCTTATCAGCACAAATCCCAGCTTTTTCAGCTGTTTTCAGCAAAAACCTCTTTTTAGCAGAATTCTGCTCATTCAGCTTTTTTCAGCAGAAATTCTGTTGATTGAACTCTTTTCAGGAGAATTTTCACCTCTTTTCAGCTCAAATCTCAGCTGTTTTCAGAAAAAACTCTTTTGAGCAGAAATTCTGCTCATTCACCTCTTTTCAGCGCAATTTTCTGCTTCTTTCCATCTTTTCTCCAGAAATTCTGCTCATTCAACTCTTTTCAGCAAAGTTTTCAGTCTCTCCACCTCTTCTTTGTGGGAATGAGTTTGCCTCAGTGAGATGACTAGCCGCCTTGAAACCAAAAGGGCAAGGTTCGAATCCTACTCAGGGCAACACCTTTTTTCAGCAGACATCTTCAGCATTAAGGCATCCACACAGCATTTTCGCAGGAAATGCAAATTTTTCTAGTTAATGTTAATAATAATTCAGTGTCCAACGTAACAGGCCACATGTACATTTTTATTAGAACGTGGAAGAGAAAAGACAACTTGATTATATCATCCCCTCCTGCTGGTACTGTAGCTTCAGCATGCATGCCCATTTCACTTTTGGAAAGAAAGCGTGAAATGGTCACAGTGGACCGGTGTGTCTATTACATGTTTTGCTCACAAACAACAGGTTGCAACGATTGACAGCTGGTGCTTCTGGGCAGACATTTATGGAAATGCCTGGTGTGACGTGTTACTCATCTCAGCTGACTATTTATGTTACCCATTTTAATCAGAGCTACAATTGAAACTGACTGAAGGTGACTGAGGTGAAAAAAGTGCACGCACTCACAAATGTAGTCTGTTTTTAAGATCTGTTGATGTTCAGGAATCAGTGGTACCAATGACAAGAGACTCCCAAGAGAAACTTTCTTTCCTCCACCATCTCTGATTGGCTGCAGTGTTTCCTGGTCTGGTGACAGTGGCCCACTTTGTCTGAACCTGAAGGAAGACAGCATTGCTCCAGTTTTCTTTATGTAGGACAGTAGGCAGGCTGGTTGACGGCTTCTCACTGAGCCCGTTAAATCTCTTTCAGAGCCTTTGTTGGTTTTATTATTTCTAACACTATTGCAACTTAAATTTCTTGAGTATTTCCATTTTCTGTTGACAAGAACAGCTACTGTAGCCTGCAATAACATAAAACAATCGTTCTTAAGAGCTAAAAGGCCAGGAGAAACGAATGGGGCTAAATACAAAATTACACTTTTCTTTCTGACAATGTTCATTTACGTTTGCAGAGTAAACTTTCAGTTTGACTGAACGAGACCAATAAAATTAACAACGCCCTTAGCAACCTTTCTTATAGTAATTAGGACTAAAGTGAAAAGATTATTTTATTTAATTTGAAAAAAAATCCCACTCATGTGTGACCTCATGGGTGCCTAATCGCTGGCATTGACAAGCTTGGAGCTGCCCATTTTAGCTCTGCCATGGTGACACTGTGGACTTGTTTCAAAGCCTGAAGTCCAGATTCTCCATGGTAGTCACTTTTTCACAGTTATATCCATGTGAGACATTTTAGTTCTCATCTTTTCCTCACACGACTGTCTTGCAGAAAAAATAGAAAGCACACGAACAAATTCAAAAAACCAAGAAGACTGAATGTTGCATATATGAAAGTTATTTTGCTTTAGTTCTGTATTGAATTGATTCCTATAGAATCTCTGACAAGCAATCCTCAGGTTAGTGACTAAAAAGGTAAACTGTGTGCACTGAAGTACCCACTGATTTGTCAGAAATGATCAATAAGATCAATAATTGTCACATCCATATGCCCAGTAATTTATCCCTTTGTGTATTTGCAGTTGAGCTCTCATTTCGGTCGACTGTATTTGTGGTTTTGAGTAAACTGTTTCAAGACCTTTTTGGATGGACTCAGTGACATTTAGCTCACATACTTGTGTTCCCCCCAAGATCAACCAATACCGTTTTCTCCTGTTACACCTTAACCAGGCCTCTTACAACAAAGAGGGTTGTAAATTGGTTTCAGCTGCTTTGGTGTTAATGAAATCACTAACATGTGCACTAGAATGCCAACAATGAGACAGACCTAAAACAGGAATGTTTTACAGGTGGAGGCCTGTTTCCCCTCAACTGGGTATGTCTCCTTTGTGCGAGTGTCACGACCCACTCGATAAAGCCTCTTTTAATGACACAAAGAGCGGCTAGGTCCACACGGCTTCAGGACGCACCACGTGATCATCAATTTCTATCACTTGGTCAAAGACCCTCCGCCCCCGGAATCAGTGACGGACGTCGCCACTGAGCACATGATGTGATTGCATCCCCGTGTTCTGTCCCCAACACGTTATTAAACGCTGTTCAATTCGTACCCGCAATCAGGGGACAGGCGCGGGTAACTGTGTGTTTTGACCTTGTATTTCAATATCAGCGGCACTTTGGGACACTTGTGAATATCACCATGAACACATTTCACCAATACACACTCCGCTTTCAGCAATGCGCCGGGGCGAACCAAGCTTTGGTGCATAAGGCTCTGCGTACAGACCGTGTCCCCCAAAGCATGGCGCATACCCCGTTGACTCCTTACCGGAACGCTGTAGTCCCTCCTGAACCGGGGGAGGGTGTCGGAGCCCGAGCGATGTGAGTCTGGCATACCAGCTGAGTTTCGGCACCACTGTAAAGGACCGTGACCCGACACGCCGCTCTTTCGATTGTGTAACTGTTTTTTTCCTAAATTGATTGTGCACTCTGGTTCGGCACACACACCAGCCAGCTTCCATCCCGCACACACACTTCTCCTCTCGTGTCCGACCTCGCTGAAGGGAGAAACCTTGTTTGGTTGATTATCTCCACCTGGCCCTCCAGCCTCCCTGGCCCTGCCCTTTGAGCTCACTGCGCCATCCCTCCCCCTGCGGCTGAGCCAGGGACCACGCCTCCACCACGATGATGGCACAAGCATACATTGGCCCTCATTCACAAACAGCGTGCATAAATCATGCATTGAAACTTTCATGTACAAACCTAAATGTTATCAATATTTGTATAGTTGATTTGTACTTCACAAACAACTTTACAAATGTGAGTACAAACAAATGAAAGCCTGACTGACTTAGAAAACTTACATGTTTGCAAAATGAATACTAGTGTATTTATATTTATTATATATATTAGGTGATAATATTATTACCAATAATGATATAGTGATCTTATTATTAATTAGGTCACTATATACACTTTTCAAAAACATGGTTAGAATTGTTCTTTTTCTTCTTTTGGCTGTTCCCGTCACCAGTCGCCACAGCATATCGTCTGCCTTCATCTCACACTATCCCGGGCATCCTTTTCTGTCACGCCACCCCCTCTTTTATCCATGAACTTCTTGGGGGTTGCTGTAACTCAGGAGGTGGAGCAGGTGATCTACTAATTGGAAGGTTGGTGGCTCCTGAAGCTCCACCTTCAAACATCCTTTGTCCAGTATATTCACTATCCCTCCTCTATATATGTCCAAACCATTTCAACCTTGCCTTTCTAACTTCAGCACTGACGTTCGATTTGCAGCTTCAAACTCATGATTCTGACACTCTTAACCTGCACAACACTATTTCCATGCTTTTCTTTTAAGGTTACACTTGCTTCATTTCTCTTCATATTTACTCTGTGGTAGAAGAGTGTGACTCCACCTCCGTTGCAGTAGCGTTTAGCTTAAAATACTGTTTTGTCTTTTTTGAATGCTCAGCCCCTCTCTTTTTATATCTTGTTGGCATATGCATCATATATGTTTTTGTTCTTTTGAGCTTTTTCCAGACCACATTGACTGGAATGAATAAAACGGAAATCAGGGCAGAAAGAGCTGTGCAAAATGAGAAAAGCCAGCTCAGGGATGTCAAGTTGAAGATTTTAATCCTTAGACCAGCTTTGTGGATGGGAAACCTTAGAAGAAGCTCTGATAAGCCTTTGAGCATGTTGTTGGTTAGTGCCTAGTTCACAGGATAAGTAAAGGCTGGAAAGTGCTGAGTGCTGCATCCACGCAGGTTGGCAGGCTGTGGGAAGTAATCTGGCTGTGGGCCTACCCTGCTGGAGTAACAGATGGCTCATTGCATCATGGGAGTTCTGTCCACAAATATCTGTAATAGTTGTAAATAGCGCAAAAGCTGCAATAAAGGTGAAAAGGGCAGGTTTTGTTTTCAGTGAAACTGTTATGTTGCATGCTGTTTTACTGAACACAGTCTGTTGACGGACTATTCCAATGATTTTGGTTTTAACACTTTAAACAGAACATTGGAAACCTGACAGCCCTTGGAACTATTTTAAGTTTGTGCATGTTGTACAGGTCTGTTGTGAAAGTGAGGCTGGTGATCTTATGATGTTACTGGTTGAGTTTTACTTATGGTTATGCTTATGAGTGGGTACTAACCAAAACATATGAGCATGAGTAGCAGAATGAACCTCATCCAAGCAGTAGCAGAGTGAAGCTTTTGGTCATGCAGGAAGTAGACCGTTCAACCACATTGAAGAGGACAGTTGAGGTAGTTCTGGCGTCTGATTAGGCTGCCTCCTTTATAGAAGGAGGTGATATAGCCTCAAAATTATATCACGAGATTTTAAGAAAATTTGCAATAATTATATTTTATGAAAATATAAAAAATGCTTTGTTGATGCTCAGTTCCTTTCAGTTTTGTTTATATAGCACCAAATCACAACAAAATTGGCCTCAAGGTACTTTATTATTTTAAGGTACAGACCCAGTAATACACAAGCTCACAGTTGTAAATCAATGACGCGGATCTCTCGTCCTGCTTTTCAAGTGAGCTACTGTCCTTGATGACAGTCTTCCTAATTTAAAGGTAGTCTATTGAAACAACGTGCCAGCAGCAGCATTATAGTGCAATCGTAGTGACACAATATTCTATGACACATCATAAGTCAACTGTAAGTTTAAGTTAAGTATAAATTACATAATTAACACTTTAGATTGAAAGTAACTAAAGTACTTTACCTGGGATGTTGTTTCTTCCTTTTTAACCAATAGCTTAAAGTAATGGTTTTCCACCATGTAGCTGCTTCAGGAGTTTCCATCTAGCATTTGCTTTTTCTGTCACGTGGAGTGCAAGTAGCAAAGGCTGACTTGCCTGGCTTTATCTCATTGAGAGATGAAACATCTCTACAAACATCGTCATCTTCACAAAGATGTCCAGTCCTGTTTCGTCCCAAATACCATTACCTGGATGACTGAGAACCTACACAGACATATCCACTATCATTCGGTTTCCAATTTCAGCCAATCAGCATTCGACTTATGCACAGTGTTGTTGGTGTAGCTGGTTAGAGGGAAGTCTGGGCACCTCTGCATAGTCTGCTACCCTCAGTTTGGTACTCTAGGTCACCCATTCAATTTGTAGAACTCATGAAGTGGTGTTGACACTAGCAGCTGGTTTCTCAACATCTGGCAAATAAACGAACCCTGAATTCTTATTACCAAAATGTGTTTTGTAATTGTAGATGTTCCTAACTGTGTACCTCAGCAACAATAACCAACACTTTAGTGAAGTCCCCATCACACCAGAGACACTGTGCAGAGATGTGGTGGAGCTCTGCAAGGAGCCTGGCGAGTCTGACTGCTATCTGGCTGAGATATTGAGAGGCTCAGGTGAGTTTCTTGTGTCAAGTAGATATCCAAACCGCTAGTTTTGGATAAATTGTATTCATTCACGTGAACCTCAAATACACAAACACTGATATGGTTGTAGCTATATTTCAAAAGTAGCTATAATGTGACTTTCAGGTGATAAGACTTATATTTTCACACATAGTTTTTGGCCCTATGGTGTAATTATATCATGATTGATTCATTCCATCTCTTTTTGTAACAAAGGGTTAATGTTATATTCTTTAACGTTGTGTGCTTTTTTCAATCAATCAGAACGTGTTGTTGGAGAAGGAGAACAGATGCTGGAGGTGTTGCAGCGATCAGGACAGCAGAGGGGAGAGGTACGTTATCTCCTCCGTCACCAAAGAGCACCTGGACGAGAATCAGGTAAGAAAGAAACTTAATGGCTGAAGGTAATTAAAAAACTGACATACTATGTTAGTTAATAAAGGACCACACACCACCAGAACAGTCTCAGTACTATTTGGCACTCATACACAATTCTCTGGAAATCTACTAAAGTGAAGAAGCATATTTCTTCCAAAAACTCCAACCTCATTTGGTGTTTTGATGATTGTGCTAAGACATCAGTCTAACATTTCTTGAAGGACATAACATATGCTCACTTAAAAAAATGTAAAATTTAAAAAGAAAAAATTGTCCAAACAGCCGTAACTACAGTACAGGTTATGATTTAGGTCCAACATTTAGGTCTAAGCTAATTTCTAATTATAAGTAATCAATTGAATGTTAATTATGAAGAATTTGATAGACAGTATCCATCCTCTCACTTTTGATGGCAGGTATGGATCCTGTGGTTAACTCAGTGGAGTGGCAGTACTGGTGTATCCCCTTTGTAAATATACAGATATACCTCTATCCATCTATTAGTTGATATACAGAGGTGGCAAAAGAACACACATTTTTCACATTTTTAATAGAAGTACAGATGCTTGTGTTTGAAAAGTAAAAAGGTGAGTGTTCCTTTAATTCTCTTGACAGTGTATTACAATTTACAGAAAATATTGGCACTATTGAAGGTCCGAATGAGCACAGTGTGTCTTGTAGGTTACTTTGCTTTCACTCGTTTGTCCATCCATCTTCTTTCGCTTATCCAGCATAGATTGCTGCCCTCGGGTCGCGAGGGCAGCAATCTAAGCAGAAAAGCCCAGACCTCCCTCTCCCCAGCCACCTCCTCCAGCGTGTCTGGGGGAACACCAAGGCGTTCCCAGGCCAACCGAGAGATATAATCTCTCCAGCATGTCTTGGGTCTGCCCCGGGGCCTCCTCCCGGTGGGACATGCCCAGAACACCTCACCTCACCCAGGAGGCATCCTTATCAGACGCCTAAACCACCTCAACTGGCTCCTTTTGATGTGGAGGAGCAGCGGCTCTACTCTGAGCCCCTCCCAGATGGCCGAACTTCTCACCCTATCTCCAAGGGAAAGGCCAGTCGCCCTTCCTCCGAAGGGTGAGCCAGTCACCCTTAAGGAGTATCTGTGATCTCGTTCTTTCGGTCACTATCCACATCTCGTGGTACATAAGGGATGTAGATCGACCGGTAAATCAAGAGCTTCGCTTTTAAACTCAGCTCTCTCTTCACCATGACAGACCAGTATAGTGTCCGCATCACTAATCCGTCTGTTGATCTCTCGCTTCCTTTTCCCGTCACCCGTGAACAAGACCCCAAGATACCTAAATGCCTGCACTTGGGGCAGGAACTCGTCACTGACCCAGAGTGGGCACTCCACCCTTTTCTGGCTGAGGACCATGGCTTCAGAATTGGAGGTGCTGATCCTCATTCTCACCACTTCACACTCAACTGCGAACTGTTCCAGTGTGAGCTGGAGGCCATCATCCGATGAAGCCAACAGAACCACATCATCTGTGAAAAGCAGAGATGAGATTCTGAGACCACCCAACTAAAAGCCGTTTACCACCTCAAAATTCTGTCAAATAAAAATTACGAACAGAATCGGTGACAAAGGGCAGCCCTGGCCAAGAATGAGTCCGACTTATTGCTGGCTATCCGGACCAAGCTCTTGCAACGGTTGTATAAGGATCGAATGGCCTGAAGCAATGGACCAGACACCCCATACTCCCGAAGCACCTCTCACAAGACACTCTGAAGGACACGGTCTTCTCCCAGTCCACAAAACACACGTAGATTAGTTGGGCAAGTTCCCATGCACCCTCAAATATCCTTGAGAGGGTAAAGAGCTGATCCTGTGTTCCATGACCAGGATGAAAACCGCATTGTTAATGCTGTATCAGAGGTTCGACTAACGGGTGGACTCTCCTTTCCAGCACCCTGGCATAGACTTTCCCAGAGAGGCTGAGGAGTGTGAGCCCCCTATAGTTGGAACACACCCTTTGGTCCCCGTTCTTAAAGATGGGAATCACCACCGTGGTCTGCCAATCCAGAGGAACCACCCCTGATCTACACACAACATTGTAGAGGCATGTCAACAAAGACAGCCCTACAACATCCAGAGCCTCCAGGATCTCAGGGCGGACCTCATCCACCCCAGGGGCTCTGCCACCAAGGAGTTGTTTAACTGCCCCAGTGACCTCGCCCCCGGAGATAGGCTAGTCGCCCCCCTCAGACTCTGCTTCCTCCACAGAAGACGTGCCAGTGGGATTAAGGAGGTCCTCAAAGTATTCCTTACAATGCCCGACTATGTTTTCAGTCAGAAGTCAGCAGCGCTCCACCCGCACTATACACATTGCAGGTGGAGCACTGCTTTCTCCTCCTGAGTCGTCTGATGGTTTGCCAGAATCTCTTCGAGGGAGTCCGAAAGTGTTTTTCCATGGCCTCTCTGAACTCCTCCCACCTCTGAGTTTTTGCTTCAGCCACTGCCCGCGAGAATAGAATAACAAATGAACTGAACATGACACAGGAACACAGGAAAACTAAGAACGCTGGGTCAAATGACCCAGAATCTTGACACATACAAGTCCTTGAATAATCAGGCCCCATCTCATCTTAATGACCTTCTAGTACCATATCACCCGATTAGAGCACTACGCTCTCGCACTGCAGGCCTACTTGTTGTTCCTAGAGTATTTAAAAGTATGGCAGGCAGAGCCTTCAGTTTTCAGGCCCCTCTTCTGTGAAAGCAGCTTCTAGTTTGGAAATGGGACACTATCTCTACTTTTAAGATTAGGCTTTAAACTTTCCTTTTTGCTAAACGTATAGTTAGGGCTGAATCAAGTGACCCTGAATTCCCCCTTAGTTACTCAGCAATTGACTGCTGAGTAACTACGGCTGCTGGGGGCTTATTATTATGCACTAGTATTTTATTGTCATTCACCTTTTTCACTCACTATGTGTTTATATACATTGTTGTCAATCTTGGCTTATCCCGACCATCCTCTGCACCAACACTGGATAGGCAGTAGAGCATGGCTAAAACGATTAAATTCTTCATTAGTATTTACTGTGTTTTGTGTCCAGTTGGATCCAGGGCTGCAGATCAGATGATGAAGAGAAACCAGGTGAAAGCCTCTTTGGAGAGATGTCTGGAGAATGGGGTGAGAGACTTTTACTGTGATTTTGATGAAAATAAATCAGTGTGTTTTGCCTTGGCTTACATTTTTATTACCGACTAACATGAATCCCTTCAAACACATTCATAGATATTGGATTGTGAATTTCTGTGATCAGCAGTCCCCAAACTTTTTTGTGCCACGGACCGGTTTATGTCCAACAATATTTTCATGGACCGGCCTTTAAGGTGTCGCGGATGAATGCAACAAAATAAAACCAGTACCCATACTAAAAAAAAAGAAGATTTATTCATAACACACGGGAAAAGACCCAGAGAAACCAAATTAACGATAAAAACAATAAAAAGAATAATGCTAAAAACCGACAAAAACCCTGAAAACCATGAATTTCACATCCAAGCCTGAACTCTCGCGGCCCGGTACCAAACGACTCATGGACGGGTACCGGTCCATGAGTCGGGGTTGGGGACTGAACAGAAAGTTGTGCATTGCACCTTAAAATGCATGAAGGTTGTGACAGCTGGACAGTGTAATGTGTAACTCTGACTGTATCTGCGTTACAGGTTTCAGCTCCTTGTCTGGACATGACGCTGAATGAGCTGCACGACCTGGCAACCCGACAGCAGCAGCAGATCAGTGCTCAGCAGCAGCTGCTGGCCTCCAAGGTAAAACACACCATACACAACTATTACTACTGTTACTACTACTGGTGTTACCACTTATATTGATGCTGATACTATTTCAAATGCAGTTCACAATAACCTCTTGCAGTTGCCTATGGCTGCTTATTAACTACTTGTACTCTGTTTGCCCTCTGGACTAGTATACCAAACAAAGCTCTGTGCAAACAGAGACTAATGTTCATACTAAAGTGATGTACATGATTCGACTGTGACTACACAAGCCTTCTATACCTCATATGAATGGCTGGATATATTTTACAAGATGTACTGTAAATGTTTCACGTCTTCCAGTTAAAGTATATCAGGAAGAAATCTGTGTAGCTGTTTAGCATGATAAGACCTGAAAAGCATTGTGTTTTGCAGGAGCAGCAGCTACGGTTCCTGAAACTGCAGGATCACCAGCAGCAGCAACAGGAGGCGTCAGAGCAGGAGCGGCTGTGGCAGCTCAGGGAGAATGCGCATAACCAGGAGGCCAAACTGCGACGAGTCCGGGCCCTAAAGGGTCAGGTGGAACAGAAACGCCTGAGTAATAGCAAACTAGGTCAGTGAGCCATGCGACTGCATAGGCTTTGTAACACTTTGCAGAGCTTCTTTATTCTTATCCAAAACCTTTGAACTGTTTTATGTGTCACATATTCCTGGGCCTAATTGTATAAAATCAATATGAAACACTAATGCACCGACAAGTTTGGCACTTTAGTTTGGGGCAAACATCAACATGGGAAAAACATTAGAAAACTATTTAAGAAATTTTTCGTTTCATAAATAGTCTAATTTTTGTATTTTTTAAAATAAACTTGGGATTTTTTAAACGGGAGCTGATATTCTCATATCCAACTATATATTTCTGTTCATTGACTATCAGAAAAAGAAGAGGTACTGGCGCCCCACTCTTCATTTTCAATCTCAAACTTGTGGTGTAAGTCAACTTTCTTTTGACTGGCTACCCTTCTTAAACAAAAGGTTTACATGCAGCTGGTGTTACGTATAAGAAGAGGCTCTAAATAAAATTCAACCGTCCAAATTGTTATTCAATTCAATTTTCTTTTACATAGTGCCAAATCACAACAACAGTCGCCTCAAGGCACTTTATATTGTAAGGTAGACCCTACAAATATACATACAGAGAAAAACTCCCTATGAGCAAGCACTTTGGCAACAGTGGGGGGGTGGGGGGGGTCAGTGTGGTGTGACCCTATAAATGACTTCCCTAAACTTGCTGGTCTGTAAGTCCAGCAGTTCATCTAAACAAAAGGCACTTATACTAAAACTGACATAGCCACGTTTATCCTACCATAAAACAATAAGAGAAGGTGTGCCCTCTCCCAAGCTCCCAGGTTGTGGGTGTGAATGCCAGAACACTCTGGAATGCACACAAAGTCTTTGCAGACTCCTAAGGATCACACATCGTATCACTACACAATCGATTATACACCTCTAAGCATATATGGTTAAATATTGCTAAGCATAAATGACAATCAACAATATAAACCTGACATGAGGCAGGTTGCGCTGCATTTGTGACAGCTTCACTTGAAATGCCTTCACCACATCACACATGTCCATGAACTCACAGATTTCCTTACCGAGCTCAAAAACTCGATTGAGAACTTTTCCCCAACTCAGCCAACGGACCTCTGTATGATGAGGAATGTCAGCAAGCTCTGAATCTATTTGAACCTTTAACTCGGTGATCATTACATGCTGCATTTTTAGGACTCTACCACACAGCCTTTCCTGGTGTGTGATGCAGTGATATGCTGTTAACTCACCGGTACATTTCTCCTCCTGCATCTTTACTCTCATCCTGCCGACTAGTCCGCTTTTTTTTCACCGCACAACACCGGCGCTCCATCTGTTGTAAGTCCAACAAGTTTGTCCCAGGGCAGTTTCATGTCGGTTACACTTTGATTTTCCTGCCGTTGTCCTGTGCATCGATTTAATGTCCAATATTTCCACTCCACGGATGAAGATGTCCAGCCGTGCAATGTCCATCATGTCTGTACTTCCACAGCAGGAGAGTATGCCCAGTACAAGGTTTTAAAAAAACCTATTCAAACTGAAAATGCGTGTAATGGTTATCTTTAAATAAGTAGTGCAGGGTACTGCGGGATGACACCAGGATCAGTTAAGGACTGCAATGATATGATTGTGTTGCAGTGGAGGAGATCGAGCAGATGACCAGCCTTTTCCATCAGAAGCAGACAGAGCTGCTCGTGGCTGTGGCGAGGGTAGAGGAGCTGAGCAACCAGCTGGAGGGACTGAGGAGCAACAGTCTGGAGCCTTCTCTTCCTCTTCTTCCTCACCACCACAACATGTCCTCTACAGCTGAGCTGGAACGTCTCTACAAAGAACTGCAGGTGAGATGTTAGCGGAGAATTTCTCTTGCTAATATTAAATTATACTTTGCTGTTCTACAATTAAATTAAATGTTTGCCATATTTTCTGCTTTCTTTACAGTATGATATAAATATATATCAGATTTTTATAGCAACATTTGTCATTCAGCGTTCTTTGATGAATGTGAAAATCTCTTGACATTAATCAGCTACAGACATAAAATCATATTTCTACCTAATAGAGAGAGTGAAGATATCGGTGATACTGTTATGCCTTTACACAAATTACTTTGTATTGTGGAGGGAAATATATTTTCTGTTCCTGTTCTTGTTATGTAGCATGTGTAATCATAAAAAGGCAGTAAGAGTAAGAGGCAGGCGGGGCCATCTGCTGCGACCGGTTGGGGTGAGAGAAGGAAGACAGGATAAAGACATGCTGTGGAAGAGAGACAGAGATTAATAACAGATATGATTCAATACAGAGAGGTCTATTAATACATAGTGAGTGAGAAAGGTGACTGGAAAGGAAAAACTCAATGCATCATGGGAATCCCCCGGCAGCCTACGTCTATTGCAGCATTCTATCAGAGATAGTGTCTGTCTCCCGAATCCAAACTGGAAGCTGGTTCCACAGAAGAGGGGCCTGAAAACTGAAGGCTCTGCCTCCCATTCTACTTTTAAATACTCTAGGAACAACAAGTAGGCCTGCAGAGCGGGAGCGAAGTGCTCTAATAGGGTGATATGGTACTACAAGGTCATTAAGATAAGATGGGGCCTGATTATTTAAGACCTTGTATGTGAGGAGCAGGATTTTGAATTCAATTCTGGATTTAACAGGAAGCCAATGAAGGGAAGCCAAAACAGGAGAAATCTGCTCTCTCTTTCTAGTCCCTGTCAGGACTCTTGCTGCAGCATTTTGGATTAACTGAAGGCTTTTCAGTGAGTTTTTTGGACATCCTGATAATAATGAATTGCAGTCGTCCAGCCTGGAAATAATAAATGCATGAACTAGTTTTTCAGCATCACTCTGAGACAGGATATTTCTAATTTTAGAGATGTTGCGCATATGGAAGAACGCAGTCTTACATATTTGTGCTTTGAAGGACATTTCCTGGTCAAAAATGACTCCAAGGTTCCTCACAGTGTTACTGGAGGCCAAGGTAATGCCATCCAGAGTAAGAATCTGGTTAGATAACATATTTCTAAGATTTTCAGGGCCGAGTACAATGACCTCAGTTTGATCTGAATTAAGAAGCAGAAAGTTATCGGCCATCCAAGTCTTTATGTCTTTAAGACATTCCTGCACTCTTATCCTGTCTGTAGTGCTGTGCAGTATATTTTGGTATCGATCCAATACCAATACTTTTAACATATATAGGCAACTTATGTTGGGGAGAGAAGTGTAAGACGGGAGGTTCCCAAAGTGTGTGTGTGTGTGTGTGTGTGTGGGGCATGGTATGAGAAGAGAGAAAAAAAAAAGAGCGTTTGGACACTGCTAGCATAATGGACAGGTTTTTGGCGGGGATTCCACACGTACGCAAAGCAGGGTATGAAGCATCGCCAAATATGTTTCCAAACCAACTGCCTTCCAAGCAAAGACTAGAAAATATGGTGAAGCATATCTTCCCTTTGGCTTCACCTGCATAAGGCCAAGGTAGGTCTACCCTGCAGAATTGGTTTTCCCTGCGTCGCACTGGGCTGTCCAAATCACGGACAAACAGTATCCCACATTCTTGATGTTTAGTTCACAAACACTTCTTATAATGACCAACTATATGGGCTGAAATTGTGGTCATAAATATTTTGTACTTGTAAATCAGGATTTGTATGTGTAAAATGAATTTGTGTGTGTGTAAAAAAAGATTTGTGTGTGGACAAAAAATACACGTGAAACTCTGCACTCAAGTTTCAAGTTACAAGAATGAATTTTGACCCTATTTTTTGTCCTTTCATCTGATTGGCCAATGTCATGTCAGTCACAAATTTAACTATCCAATCAGAGAACAGATGGGTTTGGCTATTGGAGGGGTGCTTTATGGAGCTTCAGGTCCTTGAAGGGAATAAATGCCCTTTTACATGCCAGCCCAGCGTCACCACGAAAGAAAACAGTCTGTGGTCGTCTGAGTTTCTGCTTAATACAGGGACCTCCAGAGTCTTTTCAATAGCGCTGCGGACATCGGGGTGGGGAGGGGGGGTAGTGTTGTGGAAATGACAGTCTTCACTAGTGGGGATAGTTACAAAGCATTCTTCGTTATGAATTAGCATACATGTTTTTACTGAACATTTAAAGGACCAGCAAAAAAAAAAAAACTCTTGTAGAGGAAATAAAGCCAGAGATAGAAACGACAAGCAGCAGGTGCATCTAGCACAGGTAGAGCTGCTGCAAAAACCCACAGAGCTCAACAGCCAGCGCAGCAAATTCTGGATCCTTGGCCTTTAGTTAGCATTAGCAGCACATGATGTGAAAGGACCTTTATGCTGCGCACTGTGACTCACAGCAATGCTCCCAGATCAGCACTAACTTTGTGTTAAACTAATCCTAAAGTGGCATAAACTCTCGAGCGTCTCACACTTATGTTTAATCAGTTTTCTGTTTGACGTTTATTCAGCTGAGGGATTAATAAAGTTAAATTTAATTTAATCTAATCTAATAACTTTAATCTCAGCCAAACCGATTTACTCACGAACAAATAAAACACTGAAAAAAGCCCAACAATAACATTTTTAAGTTATCAAAGTGACTTATATATCATGTTTAACCCGAGTAGTGAAAGACCGCGTCGATCGGCTCAGATATTTGAAGTTTACACAGCTACATTCTCACCTGAAAATATGTTAAAAGTTTTTTTTGTGACCCAGAAAGAGAAATAAGAGTGATATTAAAAGTAAGTCGCTGCCGCCATTGTTGGAAAATGGAATTGGCTGGGCCGCTATGAATTCTGCGATATGGTTTTTCAATTTTGTTGTCCGGGTGGAAAATGGGGAGAATGGTGGCTCCGGGATTCTCCCGGAAAAATCGGGAGGGTTGGCATGTATGGTTGTGGCAACATCACTAACCTTGTCAAACACCTCAGAGTAAATCATATCACAGAATATGACGAGCTTATGTTGAGGCGAACTGAAGAGGAGGAGAGGGACAGGTGCTGCTAGAGCGAGACAGACGTCTCTCACGGAGTCCTTTAATGCTGCAGGCAAGGTGTTCAAATAGCCGCAACTTCAGTTGTTATATTTCTATGTGATGAACTCTGCATTATTAAGTGATAAGAACAAGTAATCTGATGTCCTGTAATCATTATGACGCTATAATTTGAGATACAATAAATAAAATAAGTTTTTGTACAAAGTATCGGATCAGTATCGTCGATACCATCCTGAATATTACTTGGTATCGGATCGGAAAGGAAATCAGTGGTTTTGCACATCACAAGTTAGGGGACCTAGCTTCTCTCAGATATTAATACAGCGATCCTCCAGCTTCAAACTGTATTACCCTTCAAGGACCTGCAGTTCAAAAAAGCACCCCTCTGACAGCCAAACCCAGGTGTGGATGTAGCGTAACAGAGTTAGTAGTGTATTTTATTACTACCTGTAATTTATTGCAGGTTACTTGTATTTGTTTAATTGTTTACTAAATGTAAACTAAATGAACATTTTCTTATAAAACAAAGGGGGGCCTAGCAAAAAAAGTTTGGGAACCACTGATAGAGGGAGTGATTTGATATCCGGCTGTACATACCTCTATCTCACACTGTTAGTGCTTCCAGCTACAGTTGCTGGGAGGTTAAATCTAGTGTCTAATAAATTATTCTAGACAATATTTTTTCTGTTGGTTACATACTTTGATTTCTCACCCCCCCTTCCTTTCCAAACAGCTAAGAAACAAGCTGAATCAGGATCAGAGTGCCAGGCTGCAGCAGCAGAGAGATAGCTTGAACAAAAGGAACTTGGAAGTAGCTGCGATGGACCGTCGGTTGGTTGAACTCCGGGAACGGCTCTGGAAGAAAAAGGCTGCTTTGCAGCAGAATGAGAACCAGCCAGTGAGTTTATACAGGAAACAAATATCAGCAAAAGTAGATTTTTACAATTTCACACAAGTTTTTTTTGTTTGTTTTTTGTACAAAACATTTATTTTTGCTTTGTTGTTTGCTTAACATACAAGTACTGATCGAAAAGGCTGCAGCAGTCAAACATTTCTGCTCCCTCCAGGTGGCTTCAGACTGCACAGCCCCACAATATAGCATGGGCTCCAGAGTGGCAGCGGTGGGGCCGTACATCCAGTCATCCTCCACATCAAGCTCTCAGGGGCCACCTGTGCCGGTCCGCCAGGAGATTCTGGTGAAGCCAGCATACCCAGATGGCACTGTCACCCTGCCCAAGGCTGATTCGTCACTGAAGCCACCTCCTAGGCCTGTCAAACCAGCCTCAGGTACATGTTTCCGTGATGTAAGAAATATATTTTTCTGTTTTGAGTCCTAGCATGCTAAAACACTATTTGAGTCTGTACCAAAACTCTACTTGATGTAGTTATCTCTGCCTCACAGGTTTCAACACCTTAAAAACAAGCAAGATCTTTGACTGGGAAAGCTCATTTTCCGAATCCAGTAGGGGCTACGAGCACGCCTCCACGCTGCCTCGCATGTCGAGTCTAAGCTGCCGCAACTCAGGTCAGTTAGGTCCTGTTTCTGTTTTACCTTTTGCAGAAAGAGGATTTAAACTTTCTATGCCTTTACAATCATTTGTTACTACATTTCTAATCTGACACATAAACGTTCAGGCATCTGATTCATTGAGACATTCACTGAAAACCTAATTTAAGGATGGTCTATCCATGCATTCATAGAATACCATGTACAAATGACAGGCTAATCAACCTGAGAATAGAAGGAATGAGATCTGGGAGATAGAAAATTGTTTAAACAAAGTCCCACTGATGTTAGAGTTACTTTCTCTTTTCTAGGTGGTGAGACCGCCATAGACAAGAGCTACACTGGCTCCGACATTCCTCCTCCCATCCCCTCACGATCGAATCGTTCCACAGAGAACCTGCTCAGGGACAATCAGGTATCAGTGGGACATCTCAACATTAATGCCTTTTCATTTTCAGAAAAGACTAACCTGGGATAGCGTTAATGTAATGAGTCAACAGCTGCCTTGCTAGGTCAGTTAAAATCTACCTAATGGTGGATGATGCAGCTGTTGTCTCAAAATAAAAACTTTCTGAACTAAACTCAAACACTTCACCAGCAGGTTTCACTAAACAAGAAGAACAGTAAGAATAAGCAATAAGCAAAATCAGTACAGAAATTCTGCGTTGCGCACAAAAATAATCTAACCTGAATTGAAATTAAAATTAATACTTTAACAATTCTGTTTTGCAGTGAGTGACTGGCTGCTCCCATTTGGGAACGATGCCACCTTATCCCATAGTCCAGCCAATAATGCGTATATACGCAGCTTAATCAACGTCGTTGACAGGCTATGACAGCGTCCTTATGTGCCGACACCGGTGTTTTAGCGAGCAAAGCGGCGAGGCTGACGTTAATGACAACGTGTACAACCACTGGAGATGTGAGGAGGACAGACGGAAAAAGAGTGGACTTTATACCAGTTTTTAAATTGTGTTGATCGGCCACGTAAAACCAGAGTTATGATAAAAATATCTGCAATGTTTGGTTTTCTTCCTGAACACTGTCGTTGTTTATATTTACTGCGGGAAGAAACGGTAAAAACGGCGTTTTATAAGGAAAACCTCGAAAGCCTGTGAGCAAAAACAAACCCCACCCCCCTCTGCCTTTCCTATTCGTCCAATCAAATTCATCGAACAATCAAAAAATGATATGGCAACGTGGCATCTAGTTGTTAAGAAATGGGGGAAGTTTTAGGAGTGACGGCGTGTTTTGAGTTGTGAGAGATTTGCGACGTTTAGCGCAAATCTTGTGTAGTTAGTGTGTAGTGTAGTCAATAGTTTTGTTGTGTGTGTCAGAACAATGAGGCGACTGCTGAATGTTACAGGTGTTACAGCAGTGATACATCTGCTGTTGTCAGGCCTGCAGGTATCAGGCTGTTGTTCTCCTTTATCTCATAGTGGACAGAAATTATTTTTTAGAGTGAAACAAATAATTTGTGTGGCATCAGATTTGATGCAGAACAGCTGATTGTTCTGAAAATAGTTTGAAATGTTTATTTAAAAACACCTTTGCTGCATTTAAAAAAAAAAAAGCTGCAAAAAACTTTGTTGTTTGCATAACTCAGTTACTTTTTTGAAGAAGTAACTATATAATTAATTGCCCAACATTGGTCATTATATGCTGTATTTTGCAGACAGAGCGGTACAGACTCTCTCCCAGACCACAGACTCAGACTCATCATACAAGTCAGAGCTTTATATTAAAAAAAAAAAAAAAAAGTTGTGTTTTGAAATTGGAGTTCAAGTTATTTTTACTTCCAATAGTGTTAACATACTACACAGGTCATGAACAAGATTTTTTTTTAATTTTCATTGTAAGTGGGCTAAAGCACTTAATTAAAAGTAGTCTAACATAAATGCTGTAATTTGATTATTTTAATAAACATGTAACTTGGATGGATTCGATGCTGGCGTGA